>NC_054055.1:100562173-100930580 GCF_017639655.2 Falco naumanni | reverse complement strand
CCCCCCCCCCCCCCCCCCCCCCCCCCCCCCCTTTGTGTTATTACATTAGTGTGAACTATTTGCAATAAACTACTTAACCTGTCTCATTCTGGTAAAATTCCTGCTTGTCTAGAAAACTCTGTTGTTTATTTTGAGCTTTAAGCTCACCATATAGTCACAAATAATTTGTTTTAGTGCCCACTCTGAATTGCTGGGATCACATTTGTAGAAATTTGGACTGCAAAGGCACTCGGGCATTTCTGTTTTCTTCAGTCTGGGTGCTTTTTGTCTTATGTCTAATGCGTCCGGGTTTTGTCGCTGTTATAAAAGACGTTCCGTCTATCACGACATGACGTTCCCTCTATCACGACATGACGTTACCCCTCCCAGAGCGATGGGCGCTGCCCACCCCCAGAGGTGGCGGCCCCGAGCGGTGCGCGGCTGCGGGCGGGGGGCGGCGGGCCACGCCGGCGGGGGCAGCAGCGCCCTCTGCTGGGAGCGGCCTCGGGTCCCGCTGCCGCGCAAGGCAAAGCGGCGCGGACTCCCCCTGAAAGGTGCGCGCCCTCCCTTCCGTGCATGCCCCTCCTGCTGCATGGCCGTGTCTGAGTCCTTTTCCACCGCTTAAACCAGGCGGGAGGAGGACCCCGAGCAGCGCGTTGCGTGGCTGGGCTTTGCGAGCTTCTCCCCGGCTGGATGCCTGATGTGCAGCCCAAGGTTTTTCAGCTTTTCTGGTTGAAGTCACAGAGAAAGAACTAGCAAACTTCAAAGGAATAAGTGGAGTGAGGATGACTTTGGGAGTCTTCTATCTTTTTCTAAGAATCTTTTATATTATAGACATTATATGATTTAATATATTATAGATTATACGTGGATTAAATGAAAATATTTTCCCACATTTAGTTAAAAATGTGTAGTGAATTGGAAAGACACATAAAGTTAAATGCCACGTTGTTCGACAATCAGTGATTGCTAAGGAGTGGTTTGTAAAGTTGCAGAGGTTAACATAGTGAAGAGTGGATATCAAAACCCCAGTTACATTGCAAGCACATCATCTTTCCCCCAGCTCAAGAGAAAGCCGCTCCCTGTGGTCTCCATGGTAAGAGCCCCAAGAGAGGCTCACAGACTAATGTCGCCTCAGAATATTTTTCTACTAATACGGCACGAGCAGTTTGTCTCACAGGAAGAGTAAATGTCAGCCATGACAGCCAGGAAAGGGGAGGGGAGCAGGGAATCAGCATTAAATATTTAGTAATGGATACTCTCAGTCTTGGCAGAGGTGTCTCTCCTGTGGTGTCCAGAGGTCAGACCTGCAGCTGGAATGAGGGATAAAAATAAATTGGGTGGCTGGAGAACATGAAAGCAGTAAATGGTAGAGAAGTGCAAAATTGCTGTGTGAAGAGTGATGGATCAATGGCCTAAAATGGCTTTTAGGCAATCATTATTTGTGGCAAAGTACAAGACCTTATAAGTGATGAATTGAGATGTTGCCAAAACACTTTTTTCAGGGACTGAGAGAGCTGTCGAATCTCCACAGCTTCTAGTGGCTTTAGTAGGACATTTGAGTCTGAAGATCAGTCAAAAAAAAAATGTTTCTTAATTAATCCCAAAATACCTTGAGAAGAGGAAATTAGGTTCTGTAAAGCTGAAGATTCACAAGGCAGCGATACATGTAGCATTTTTAAATCTGACTGTGAGAAAGTATGTTCAAAGCCAGACTAGGCATGAATGTAGTTTATCAGTGCTATGGAAAAGACAATAAACCACCTCATGTACAGAATAGCGAGTCTGCCGTAAACAGGAGGTGTTAGACAAGTGTTGAAGGAGGAGTGTCTGAGTGTTGCAAAAAGTCTTCAGAGGAAAACTTGATTTGATACTAGAAAGATGCATACTATTGTGTGAAGACAAGAAAAAGAAATGTATTAAGAAAAGCAAGTTTACTATAAAAACAGGTATTGAATAAGGCTTATAAAATATCACAAGAAATTACAAAAGAACTCCCATTTAGGATTATAGAAGCCTATCCAGGGGAAAAAAAAAATATAACAAATGTTAGAAACCGGTGAATTTTTACAGAACTTAAGTCAGAAGGAAAGAAAAAAAATCTGCAGGGTTATCTAAGTAAGAAGAAAACAAAAAGGTAGCAATGTATGTGAAGCTGCGTAAAAGGGTGAATGAAAAGGAAAAGAGCAGACCACTTGAAAATATTTAATTGGTTTAATGAAGTGGTTTGGTAAAAATATTATAATATTGGGATAAAATATTCAAATGGCAATTTGAATGGTGCCAAATGGTGCATGTAGTATTTAGTCTTTTAATTAACTTCAAGGCTTGAGTAGTAATAGCACACACTTACAAGCAGGATAGCACTCATTTGCCAGGAATATGTGTACAGCCTACCATCTATTTATTGCAGAATGGTTTTGATCAGTGTCCTGTAAATACTGTTCAAATGAATAGCCTCCAGAAACTGCCGAATGACCTTTCTGGCAATTTAGAGATATACTACAGACAACTGGAATACTTCAGTCTATGCTAATTGTTATGTGAAGTTTCCTGAAATGGTTTATTTCAGAAAGCTTTTAGTTCATGGAAGATGTATGGCTTGTTCAGATGAGATCAAATTTTAAATTACTGATTCACATTGATGAAAAACCAATGAGTCAAAGACAGTGTTTCTGTGAGCAAATGTTCACCAATAAAAATAAAGGTTCCACTTTCTAACCCCGACCTTCAAAGGCTGCCTGTTCCTGTGCCTGTCACTCCATAAAAGCATGTATAAAGGAAACACCTCAAGGCTTGCAAATATAGTTAAAATGTTTTTAGGATTTGTATTTTCTGAAATCTCTCTTGGAGCACATTTGTGCTTTTAGATTCTTCTGGGAAGTAGTGTCTGATAATTGCACTGGTGTGATTTCTAAAAAGACATTTTGGACTGCTGGTACCATGGCTATCAGAGTTGGATAGGAATAGTTTATCTAAATACAGTTTCTGAAAAAACTGCATTGAAAGGAAAGGAAAATGTATTACCAATTCTGCATAGCTATTTTATTCTAAACCCATTTAAAAAAATTCTGCATGTAACTCACAAATTATACTACAACACTTGAGGGAGCTGTAGTTGGAATGCTTCATTAACCTTTGGAAGGACGTTCCAAAGCTGGGAAGGAAAGAACTTCAACCTGGGATGGATTTTTCATTTTGATTATGCATTTCATAAAAAAGCACACAAATGTCACAGTGTTTCATTAGGTGGCTGGTTATTTATCTCCACTAAGCAGCAGGTCATTTATCATGATGCATGAGCTGTGTTTGTCTCTTAATAAATATGAGCTTCACAGGTTCATAATTATGCGTAATTTTCAGACTCTGTCAAGTCACTGTGTCCAATAACTTGGCAATAAGAATTTTGCACTTCTTTCTACACAGTGTTTTACTTTTCAGCAGATGAGAACAGAAGAGAGCAGCACTCTGACACAGCTGCGTAACTGCAAACTGACCCCACTGCTGGGAGAGCTGCAATTCACCAGAGCTTCTGTATGGCTGGGTCAGCCAGCAGAGAAGCACTCCAGGTGTTTTAGGCATGAACTCCCAAACCTCTTGCTGTTCTTGAAATGCTTTTCTCGATTAGGTACTACAGCACTGTTGTCAATAGCTCTGACTTAAGTGGAAGGTAAACTTATTCTGTGAAGAACACCTTTATCAGGCTATTAGCCTAATTCGTAGGATAAGTCATCTCAGAAGCTGGTGGAAAGCAGAGATCTCACTCTTAACAGATTCGTGCTGTTCTGAGTGGTCTGGGGGCCCTTGGCCATAATAAAAAGTGTCTAAGTATCATCCACAGCCTTCTAGCAGTTGCAATGATAAGGCCAAAAGGATTAATCTGAAGTAGTTCCCCTGCAACATTATTGCCATTTGAAAGGTTTTGCCACTTGAGCTTATTGTATTTATTTTTTCCACCATGGATTATTCAGGTTCGAAAGCCTAATACTACTGAGACGCAAGGCCTCCTGCTGAGCGAAGTATCAGGGGATGCGACTTTTCTGCCTGGATAGCAATCTAAAACCGCTGGTAAGTGACAAAATAATTCAGTCATTCATATGCTGAAGGGATATAAATTTTCTGGCTGAAAGCAGGACTGTTCACCTACAGAACATGGCAGAGGGCCCAAGAAAACTTCAAGAGACATTCATATGTTTTGTACCCAAGATAAAAAGGATCAAAGAGTTTGAATCTCTTAAATTTCTCTGTGTCAGGGAATTTTCCCTGCTGGTCAAGAAAACTGGCATTCCTGTATCACTGTTTGGGATTCCACCGCCCAGCCCATACCAGTTTCTCAAGGTAAGCAACTCATGGAGGGAAGAGAAGCAGTTGCTTATAATGTCATTACTCAGACAACAGTTACTGAAGAGCCCTTGTGTTTCCTTTATGCAGATTTAAAGGAATGAGCTAGGAGTAGGGAAAAAGAAGTTGGTTAAGTTGAATAACAAGAGTGTGTAGCCCATGTAGAAGCCAGCATATGCATAGCCAGAATCTCTAAAGACTAAATTAAAGGATCATGGGCATCAGTCAGCTCTACGGCCCTGGTGTTAAGAGATTCAGAGCTCCAAAATACGTCTGCTATCTTTCCATCTTGAGCTATCAACAATTGTGGAATCATTTGTGGAGAAAGGAGACTTAATGTGGCCTTACCAACCCATCATTTTTTATTTGATGTGGTGAGCAGGCATGGGAAGCCAATTCTGTTTGTAAAGAAAGGCTCTTATCCACAGTTATTGCCATTCTGAGTCTATGCCAAGCCTGTTAGCGTGGCATGGACACCCCTCCCCTTTCTTCCCCTATATCACTTTTGCTGTTTCTTGGCTAGATTCCAAAAAGAAAAAAACGGTTACAGCAAAATGTTTTTCCAAGAGCTGTAACTTGAAGGGGGAAGATAATGTCAATTTTCTTGAGCAGTATCAAAACTTTCCTAAGGGAGGTTGCAGAAACTCTAACGGGGAGTTGCAAACTCCTAGAAGAGACTTGTAGCAATGTTGCTTGTTCAGTGCGTGACAATGAAAACAGGCTGTAATTACTGGCTACAAATTAAAAAAACTCGGTCTGTCCTGGAGAGAATGCACTGCTGCCAGAAATAAAATATAATTAATGATTTTCCGATTATTTTAAATACTTTCAACCAGCAGTTGTGGCCTGTTCTCATTCCTCTGTCCTGGATGAGGTGAACTGATGATGGCTTCCAGGCCACTTTAAACCAAAAGCTCATTGGTGTAACAGATCATCCAGGAGAATTAAGTTTAAATTTCTCCTTTTTCCATGCTGTTGTTTGCACAATGAAAAGATTCATGGCTGTTTGATCTGCAGGATTCATTATTACACTGTGCCCCATGATCTGCATTCTGGGTAAAAGCAAGAGGCAAGTCCGTGCTGAAAAAGACCTTCATTTCTTCTTTAGGAAAATTACTGGTGCCATGACTATCCTGATGTATACAGAATTGGCTACTTGGTTTCTCTTTTAGATGCTTTCTTTCTACTGTCCAGAATTTGCTCTTTGAACACCATGATGATTTCTGCATTTCATATCAACGACTGTTGTTTTCAGTAAGCTTTGTTTGCAAACTAGTTGCTTTTGGGAGCGCAGAGGTTGCTAGGTATGTAGGGGGTGTTAGTTTGCTGCGTAGCCCTTCATCTCTGCTGTTTTCCCTAGCCAGTATACCCTCTCCTGCTTGCATTATTGATGTTAGACACAGTCCTCCCTGTTACTGCTTACACCAGTATGGGGTGGGATCTGGCTGAACCAATCCTTGCTGTGGTTCATGTATATCAGTCTTGATCTCCTGTCATCCCATCTGTGTCCTAGGAGTTCTAGCTCTAGCTTTGCTTATCAGTGTACACCAAGCATCTGCCTTATTCTATGAAGTCTTTGGTTTTATTTCCATTATTGCTTGTGGCTCTGTAGCTACCTCATGTATCTCAAGTTCTGTGTTTGTGCTTTCATATTTATAGACCTGCTTGCTGGGTAGAAGCACACTTCCTCATCTGTGTGTAGCTTCTGATACTTCCTTTTCTTCTTTGAGTTGTTAGAGGTAGCTGCTTATTCTGGTATTATCTTAACTGCTTCTCAATCTTACCTGTTACTGCTCAGCTGGTCTAATTTTCATGGGTAGCAGACACTAATGCTTCATTCAGCCTAGCGATGCGCTACTGCTGGCTACAGGAAGATATGGCATAGTGGCCAAACATTACCAGGTATACAGTGTCTCATTTTATCCGTCATCTTTTGGCTGTTTATACAGGTAACACCTTTTCTGGAAGAGAAGCAAAAGTAGGCTATCACTAAGAGAAAGCTGCCTTATTTATAATGCAAAACATTAACATGTTGCCTAATTATTTTGAGTTTTTTGCAGCTTTTGCAGTTGACCTGTTGTCTGAGCAGAGTTTATTACTATACTATGTTTTTCAAAATTTGTCAAAATAGCCACCTAACTATTTTTCAGGAAACCTGTCTAGTATACAAATACACATTGAAGAGTGCTAATTTACTGTCATCATACAGTTTCTCTCCTTAAGTCTTTTCTGGTATTTAGCTGTTGAACTGTTATATCAGATTTGTAGGAGCTTGAACAGCGAATCTGCTACATCTCACTACATCATTTGTACCTTTTTTGTAAACATTTTTTTTAAGTTGTGTTTTTGCACTTGGCTGGGCTCTCTTGGCTTGGTTTAGAAAAGCTTTTTTTTTTTTTCTTCCCCCCCTCAAAATTCCATTTTAAGGGGTGGGATTTACCTAATCAGATGCGAATGTCTTCCATGTAGATCCATGTGTCTGAGCAACTCACCCAAGACTCCTTTAACAGCTGTTAAAGAGAAATGCACTTTCAGGGTGTTCTTCATCTCATATAATCTCATCTAGGCATGCATTTAAAACAGCTCAGATGGATTGCACCCTTAAAATGCCTATTTCTTTCATGTTGACACCTGAAGTTAGGTAGAATAAAATTTGTTCATGATGTCACCTTGAATCTATTAGAATAATTCCTGTCTTTCCTTTAAGCAAAATCTCATCTTTCACAGACTGCTGTAGTAGCAAATAGTGTCTTGTGGCACTTGCTTCTTATGATTGGATTAGCCAGGGAACATTTATTATTTTAATGTCTTCAGAATCCTGTGCTGTCCAACACTTTCTTAGATTTTGTGATGTCTTCCACTGGAAGTGCAAAGGTATTTTTGCATCTTGTTGGACTATATCAGTTGTTCCAAAGATCTATGTTATACTTAAGAGGCTGCATTCAGCAACAGCTCCTTACAGAGGTGTGTGATCAGACATCACAGCCAAAGGTGACCTGATGGCACTGTGCCACTCCAAAAGCATTCCCTGGTAATGCCTTTTGAATGTAGAAACACACAAACTGTTTCTCAGAGTTGTCCTCAGAAGTGCTGTCACGTTTTTGATTTGCATTATTGCTGCTCTTAAGCTACTTTTACTCATTTTCAGTTCAGCAGCTCTGCAAAGTTGCAGTATCATAGGACTGATGTGTTACTTAGGGGTTTTTGGTCCCTGTCAAAACACTGTTCTTGGATTTCTCTACAATGCCCACTATTATACTACAAGTACTATGTAGGAAATAGTAATAGAAATACACTGCTTGTAAACTGAGTTTGTTTGCTTGTTTTTTGGTGGTTTTGTTGTTGGGTGGGTTTTTTTTTTTTTTTTTTTTTTTTTTTTTGTATGTGTGGGGTTTTTTTTGTTGTGTTTTGTTTTGTTTTGTTTTGTTGCTGTTTTAAGACCACTCAGCACTCTCACACCCTTTCCAAGCTCTAATCACTCCTAATTCCTTCTCAGATGTTTAATGCAGGTAGAACTTCTGGACGTTTTGCCTGGATAGATCTGAATGAGCTTATGTGACAGAATACCTTTATCCTTTTGTCAAAGAACACAAAGTGACTGTTGTGATTTTGCATGGGAATGTTTTAGTACTGGGGGGCATACAGGGGTGGCTTCTGTGAGAACTGACTAGAAGGTTCCTCTATGTCTGATGGAACCAATGCCATCTGGCTCCAGGACAGACCCACTGATGGCCAAGGCTGAGCTGATCCTGTATTGCGTGGAGGTCCACAGTGGAGCAGATATCTACCTGCAGCCCATGGAGGGTCCTATGCTGAAGCAAGTGGATGCCTGAAGGAGACTGTGACCCCATGGGAAGCCCATGCTGGACCAAGTTTTCTGGCAGGACTTGTGGTCCCATGTAGAGAGGAGCCCATGCTGAAACAGATTTGCTGAACAGAACTTGTTACCCCATGGGGGACCTGTGCTGGAACTGTCTGTTCCTTAAGGACTGTACACCATGGAAAAGACCCATGCTGGAGTAGTTCATGAAGAACTGCAACCTGTAGGAAGGACTCATGTTGGAGAAGTTCATGGGAAACTGTCTTCCATGGGAGGGACCTCATGATGGAGCAAGGGAAGAGTGTGAGGAGGCAGGAGCAGCAGAGACGACAGGCGATGAAGTGACCAGAATCCCCATTGGCCTGCACCACTCAAGGGGAGGAGGTAGAGAACTCAGGAATAAAGTTAAGTCCGGGAACAAGGGAGGGGTGAGGGGGAAGTGTTTTTAAGTTTTAATTTTAGTTCTTATTATCCTACTCTGATTTGAATGGGAATAAATTAAACTAATTTCCCCAAGTCAAGTCTGTTTTGTGTGTGGTGGTATTTGCCAAGTGATATCCTTGTTCTTATCTGAACACACAAGCCTTTCATTATATTTTGTCTCCCTTGTCTGATTGGAGAGGGGAGCTTTTGTGGGCACCTGACATCAAGCCAAGGTCAAAACCACAACAGTGACTCTTGTCAGTATGCTAGTGTGGCCTTGCATTGAAGTTGCTGCGTGCACAGCTCTCAGAAAGCCTGCCTGATCTGTTGTAGTTGGAAAGCGTGATCTCCTACAGTCATACAGTAATCTCTATCAAGTTATACTGTAATAACAAATAACATTTAGATTTTCCTAGCACTTTTCTGTAGAAAAGATATAGGTACATTTCAGTGAAGGTAAATATTATGCCTCTTTTATGAACAGAGAAAGTAAAAGACAAAAGTGAGGGAAATTGTCTGAGACCACTCAAGGAGGGATAGAGTGGTAAAGCTGGGAACTGAATTCAGAGTCTTGGTCCAGTGCCCTATCTGTTAGACCCCAGTGTCTCCACATTATTCCATTAAAATGTATAAGGTCTTAGTGATCAGTCATAGCGTGGGCAAATGTCACAGTAATTAAAATCCATTGTATTCTGTACAAACACCAAAGTAATTCTGAGCAGTCCACAGAAGGCTATAGTAGGTTATTACAAGTCTGTTAAGAGTGTCTTACCATAAAAAGTATGCATGCATTTACCAGGCATAATTACTGTGTTGAAAGTAACAGTGTTTCTTTTGTTCGTGTTTCCTAACTTTTTGGTGGATGTTTTTGTTCCCTTAGCTGTTTAATATCAATGGTGATCGAAAAATTATTGCCCATCGGGTTTTTTTTACATTAAACAGGCTGTGATTTGCTTTGCCCAGCTATCGTAACCTTACAGCTGGTAGCAGGCCATCACAGGCATTATTACGAATCCTCACCTTTCTCTTGGAAGTCTTTTCAAGAGTAGATATTGACCTTGTCTTTGTTAACAAATCAGCCCAGCAAGGTGAGCTACGCACCTGTTGACCTTTCTTGCCAAGGAGGGAATATGGTAGTTATCCCAGTGATTTTCTCTGAGGCTGCCCAGGGCATGACTTTTCTTAAGAAGACTTTTACCACCCTGAGTGGAGCAAATGTTGATAGAGATTCATGTGACCGTACTGTTTCCATGATACGGGACCAGAAGGTTAACTAGCAAGCCAGACTTGGCAGCAGCAAAGGCAGTGTTCATTGTGGTAAAGGGGAAGAAGGGCAGTACCACAGAATATGGAGTGAAATACAGAATAATAGCAAAATAGTCAAACAATAACTAGTATGGGTCAAAAACTGACCACTGAATGAGCTACCAAATAGTAGCATGAGCTACTTACACAGAAGGATAGGTAAGACTTAGGCAGTGATCAATGTATTATATATTAATTAAAATACAGGAAACTTTGGAATGACTCCTAAAACTCCTGCTTCAGGTTTGGGAAAATCTCAGGTGTAAAAATTGAGGAAAAGATCAGTTCTATGCAGTAAGTATATTTCTATGTATCTACCTATGGAGAAAACTAAATGGAGAGATGGAATATTAGTTAGACTGCAGTGTTTTCATACTACTGCTAATGAATTACATTTGACACTATGCTACCATGCTTCATCTCCACCTGAGACTGCAGCAAGTCTAAAAAAATATTAGTCTTAATGTTTGGTGCTGTTTTTAGGGACTCTTGATCATGAAATAGTCTCTAAAGAAATGTTTGGATAAATTGAGTGTGTATACAGACATCTTCCTCAGTGGCATGACAGAGTGACTTTAGTGGCAGAATAAAAAGGGTAGATACTGTCACAGGGTTCAGTGTCACAGGAGAATGCCGTGTTGACAGGGGAACTTCTTGTGTTGGTGTTACATCCAAAGTGAAAAACCTCTCAACTTCAAACAGCCTAGCGGAAGCTAAAGTGAGGACAGTTCAAAGCCCTGAGTGCACGGCAGACACAAGCAACTGGTTTGCATAAAGCACCTGCTTATACGCCTAGAGGGCAGATGGAGGATGTGACAACTCTTCCCTTTCACCATGGAAAAATTCCAGAAGTAGAAGCAGCAGCAGTTCTGTGACTCAATGTGTCACAAGGTTCACCTTTTAAATTTGTACTCCTTTTGTGCACTGCAATGATGCCTTAATGAAGGAATTAAAGACAATGAGACATCCCTGCATGGCTCACTGGAAGTTTGAATCAAAACATCTCTCCTATCCTTGTTAGACCGGATTATTGTCTGTCAGGGGAATTTACATTCTGAATGCTTCTTCGAGGCATGGCAGGAAATACTGCAGTCAGGCAGAGGATCAGAGACTGATTTTTTACAAATTATTATTATTTTTAGCAAAAAAAGCCAAATGACTAGAGACATATGAGAGGGAGCTAACTATGGATGAATGGGATGGAAGTGCTCAAAAGCATGCTGATCTAATGAACTGCATGATGAGGAAGCCAGTATGAGTGAGACTTCACCGACTACGAAGTCCTTACGATTTTTCGCTTGCTGTATGCTGTCCATTGCCTCCACAGCGATGTCATCACCTCTGTAGGGACTGGATAGCCATTTCTGATCTGCTCTTCTTCTCTGTCCCATTTTTCTTTCTTAAGGGAATACAGTGATAATTTGGGAGAAATAGCTTTACTAGTAATTTTGCTGCCACTCATAATTTTACTGCCAAGAGTGAATGGTATTCTTTTTTTCTCAGTTACATCGCCTAGTTAAACTTAAAGGCAACAGTTATCAACTCTCTCAGCCAACTACCACAGACTGTTATAATAAAGAAATGCACAAAAGTCCTGGTGAGAAAAGTCACTTTCTGATATAATTCAGGGGAACTGAATAATTCTTTTCACCCTAAACAATCAAACAATAAAATGATAGGTATGGTAGAATAACAAAGTAAGAGAAGATAATTTCCTGCTATTTCACCCTAAACTCCCCAGGGTGTATCTGTAGTGGGGCACAGCTGAAGGAAAGGTACTTCTTACTCTTGGGAAGAGATAGAGACAGGGAGATCCATCAAGGAATAGGAGACAGTAGGAAAGAAAAGGAATCTGAGAGACTAGGCAGGAGAAATCATCACATACAGAGTGCATAAGGGAAGACTGCAATTTCTATGAATTTGAAGGAGACTATATAATTCATTTCCATGCTAAGCTGACATGAGTGTTTACACTACAGTTAGTGCTAAAACAGGAGAAAAATGCAGATAATACCGTGACAGTGTACTCGATGGCTATATTTTTAGGGTGAACTTGCTTAGAAAATAGCATAGTTTACCCTGATAAAGAAAAATTATTTTAGAAAATTCAAACATGAATTTTTCAATCTCATAGTTAAATTTTGAAAAACGGGGGACCAGCAGCTTGGTTCTACATTCTTTTAATATGTTTTAAGCTGCTGTTGTTTTTATTACATTTGCTAATGATATGTCTTCTTTTAATTTATTATTTTCCTGATCTTGCAGACTTTTTATAAAGAATAATGTGGTTTTGCTCACGTTTTAGTTTAAGAAGGTTCACAATTAAAAGCGGAAATTCAAATTTTAAAATCTAGGACCTGTGGTTTAGTTTGTCAAATAATTAGGCAAATGATCCGGATTCCATGATGTTGCATTGCGGTCTTCCCTGAAAATAGGTACAGGATAGAGATTTTCAGCTGGAAGAACTGCAAAAATAACTCTGTCCACTAGAGGTCACCAGACACTGGGAAATGCCTTTAAAAAAGACGATCTACTTCAAAATAACCCTGAGACTCTTTCAGTTTCTGCAAGATTATTGTTATAAGCACCAAACAGTGGCTGATAATATCTCAAGGCTGGAATTAATCTGGGCAAAGCTACTCCTTTCCTTGACTATATCCTGTGATCAAATGCCTCAGCTCCGCATGCTGAAAGCTGCAGCTTCGTCTCTTCAGTCTTTCTTGAGTGTTTGATAATATAAGGAGATTTGATTCATATAGGAGTTACTTGCTCTGTCTGATGGGATTATTTTCAGGAAATATTGTTCCCCGTGGGAGGCATATAATGCATCTGGTTTAAAAATGAGCATGTCAGCTACACAGAGGTGTGTACTGCTGCGGGCTCAGCTTTAACTGTAGAGCCCAGTTGGCACCAGAGATGGAATCCAGGGAGCCCCTCCTTGCCCACAGAAAGGCTGATCACACCAGTAACAGCTGGGAGCTGTAAGGGGTTTTACTGAATTAGAGCTACAACAGATACGTTCTGTTTCCAAACTAACAAAACAGGGGCTATGAAGAGACCTATCGAATAGTATTAGTTCTCTCTTTTATGCTTGCCTTTCTTCTATATCAGAGAAAAAAATGCAACAAACAGTAATGAGAAATAAGAGTTTAGGTGTCCGGTGTTTGTGGTTTTACTGGCGTTCAAACACAAATGTATACAATTGTCATTTTTATACCTTCTTCATGAATAGACGCTCTAATAGCTATGTTAGGGCAGTTATAATACAGTTTCCTAATATGTGTAACTTTGTGAAGTGCTTTAAGATATTTTTCTCATGACAAATACATTTTAATTTGCGACATATAATATAGGGCAAAATATTGAGTATTCAGGCTTGAGTCTAGGAAAAAAAAAAGACTTGTTCTATTTCTTATCTTTCTGACTCATGTACATTTTAGATTTTGAGTATGTGGGCTCTGAAGTATCTACTTAGGCCATATCTAAGAGTATAAGAGGAAGAAGCAATGTATAATTCCATAAGAACTTCAGGACTTCAGAAAAAGAAAGTCACAAATTCAAACTTTTTTTTTTTTTTTTTTTTTTTTTGTGTGGTTATTAAATTTGGTGAGAAGGACGAAAATAATTTTATTAATCATTTACTATAGCATTTAGAAATCAATGGAAGGTGGGTGATAAAATTACCCCTCTCTAGCCAAGCAAGGTGGTAAGAGAATCAAAATGTATAAAAGCTTTCATGGGTCCAGGAGAGAAAAGGAAGCAAATACGTCCCAAGAAGCAAGAGAATAAGATCCTTAATGAACCAAATACTGCCTTTGGATCTCACTTCAGCCGAAACATAGGGCAAGACTTTGGATATGGAAATGATACAGTTCATGTATTTACCCTATTAAGTTACTCCAAAATAGAGTGGAATACTATGTTTCTTATAAATCAGTAATATATACACAGACAAACCTTTTAATTAAATGGGTGTTTGAATTAATATATCACATGAAGGCTATAACAGACACTTATGTGGCAACTGTAAAGAGTTTTGCCAAATATCTCTTTTTGCAGTGACAAGGTTTGGGGTGGGGGTGAGGGGAAAGGGGGGGGGGGGGGGAAGAAAGAAGGGAAACATCAAAGTCCAATTTGTCTTTCTCATTTTTGAAGAAATAGAACCAAAGTCCTGAAGGAGATGAAATTAAATTGAATGCTTGAGAACTGACCCGTAGGTACCATCTGAGGGGGGATGCAAAAAAATCATTCCTCAAGACCATTCTGTTGACCTGCTTGAGTAATGAAGCTGCAAAATATCGAGAGACAAGTCTACTATCCACCCCCAAAAGAAAAAGCCATTTGTTCACTGGAAAGGGTATGGAAATTGAAGTACTTTAAATTTAGTCAAGAGTTTTAATTTCTTATGAAGCAAAAGGCTCCTCACTCTCATCAGTAGTGCTGAACTATCCAAAAACCCCTGAATGATTTAGTTAATCTGCCTTCTTTCTTGTTACATTGACTCAGATGTTTTTTTCCAACAGAAGCTTGCGAGAAAGCCAAATCTACCTTTATCTCTTGTCATACTGCTACACACCTCTAAATAAATGAATATGTAGGACACTATAAATTTTAAGCCACAAGGCTCTAAGTCAAAATAAGAATCGAAGCCTACAGCAGGCTTAAGTGCAATGATACTTAGTCTTGAATATCTTTGGGTCAATTTAATTTTACATGGAAGGCTTAAATTTTATTTTTTTTTCCTACAAGTGCCTGATTTATAACAGATCCTACAGAACTTTGTACACACAACAGTTTCTATTATTTTTTATTAATATCCAATCATTTTATCTACTATTTTCCTGCTGTTTTCTGTGTATTTATTATTTATTTTTAAAGTATATGATTAAATTTCATTTAAAATATGTCTCTATTTTAACAAGGTTAATTCTTTCTTATGAAGTATGTAAACACTATTTGCATTATTTTTTGTGAAGTATTTTTTAACATCCTACCCATTTTAGTTGCACATTAAAGAAAAATTATTTAATCTTTAAATGTTTCTATTGGATCACTTCTTTAAAGTGGCTAAGTTTGAAGGGATGGCTGGGGCTGAAAGGCACTTCTGGAGGTCCCTATTCCCACCCCCTGCTCAGAGCAGGGTCTTCTGGAGCAGGTTGCTCAGAGTTGTGTCCCGTGAGGATTCACAAAGATGGAGACTCCACAAACTTTCTGGCCAACCTGGTTCAGTGTTCAACCAATTTACAGTAACAGGGTCTTTCTACTATTTAAAAGGAATTTATCTTTGTTCAGTTTGTGCCCACTGTGTCTAGTAAAGGCATGCTTTTATTTTCTATTATTATATAAATATAACCTGAAACATTACAGGTTCTTTGAATATATAGACTTAGATTATTGTTTTTCCCTCTGATAATCCTGTGATTACACCTGTTGGAAGACTACCATAACGTGTGGCATAACATTGGCACCAAAGTTACTTTTGCCCTATCCAACATTGATAATGCAATTTACTAGTCTGAAGAAAATTTTAGTTCCCTGCAGAACTTCTTAAATTTACCAAGCAGTATTCTGCACATCCCTTTGTGGTAGGATATGCTGCCTACAGCAGCTAAATGAAAAGAAGTTGCATAGATTCATACAGAAGACTGAAAAGTTGCAGTTTGGTTTGGAGTCCTGAGCCATAAGAAAGTGCTAAGATTTAGCATTTGCTATTTTAAAGGGCTGCAGATAGGTGGCAAAACATTAAAAATAATAGATTTTCGTGGCTACTTAGGAAACTGTTTTAGGAAGTTCAGTAACACAGAAGCATATATTCTCCAATACTTTTATTTTTCCCTAAGAAGAAGTCAGAATTTCACTAAAACCTCCTTGAATTTGAAACATCAAAGGATGCATTTATCTGAATATCAAAGCTGAACTCCCATGATGTATCAATTCCTAACGGCATATGCAAAAAAAACCCCAAAACTTAGCTAGAATGTGGGAGAACTCAGATCTGGTCTATATGATATGGAACTTTTTCTTACTTTTTGTAGGTATTTTCTTTCACTGAGAAGAAAAGCTTCCCAGAAAAGTAAGCAGAAAGAATAAACTTAGTTATGCAAATTCGGCAGAGGATTTTTGCATCCATACAAAAGGAACTGATTTTTTGATGCTCAGTATTCAGCTAAATTTGAGCAAAAAGCTATAAAACAGTGGAGAGTATGAAAGTCCTTAACTATTCCAAATTGAAAAAACATAAGTTCAAGATACATTTCAAGTGTATGATTTCTTATTTTAGAAAAGATCCACTTACTACTCACATTCATCTACTGCAAACTAACTGCCAAATTAAAAAAAAAAAAAAAAAAGAAAATCATTGACGTCAGTGATCTTAATTTTCTCAGCAAAACCTAACTTCTGCAATTTTTTTGGAAAGGTTGAGTTGAGAGAAGCGATTTTCGTGGTACTAGCCAACAATGCTCTAAGTTATACTAGTTCTAGTACTTTCTTTCATATTAGTGTATGGCTTTGTTCCATATCACAATCCAAAAGACCTGTTTGCCAGATCTGTACAAAAGCTTAGGCATAATTCATTCCCAAGACAGAAAAAGTCCATAGTACAAGTTTCTTTTAAAACATCTTTGTATTTGTAAATTTTAAAATTTAATTTCAAAAAACTTTGATTTAATAAATAACTTTGTGTTGTGACTGAAGGTGTCCTCTTTTATCCAGGAC
The DNA here is from genome assembly GCF_017639655.2 of Falco naumanni. Lineage (NCBI taxonomy): Eukaryota > Metazoa > Chordata > Aves > Falconiformes > Falconidae > Falco > Falco naumanni. Next base: position 100,913,995 of record NC_054055.1, on the reverse strand, counting down.
ATAAAAAGCAGTTTTCATTTTACACTCAAATTTCCTTTATTCTGGACATGTTCCTAATGCGTACGTTTAAAGGAGGAAGCAGCATTTAGAGGGGCAGAGGTAAAGCCCCACGGCTCCCTGTTATTGTGTGGAGAAACACTGAACACTGACCTTGGGGGAAGCAATAAAAATTGAATCTAATGTTGTTTATACACGGCATTATATTTAGAAGGTAATTCTCTGATGCGGTGCCAGAACACACTCGGTAAAAAGTCTTCAATGCACAGCAAGGGTTAGCTGTCTAATGAGGTATGAGACAATTATATTAATCAACTATGTCTTTTCTTACTCTCTCAGGGTAAATAGCTGCACATTGGTTATGCCTGACTTTTATTGGGTCTGCCAAATGTAACCACAGCTTAAAGTTCAGGGAACTCCTGGAGACATCTGTCTCATATTTGTCCTGTGACAGCTGCTGCTTAATTTCTCTAGATGGAGCAAAACATACATACTTGGTACTAGGTGGCTTTCCCTGCTTTTTCTTAATTCCTAGGTTATAACAGTTACAGTTACCTTTATTCTTCAAACACATACGAAATGACCTTGAAACCATCCTGACAACATTTTTTTTCCTGTATATATCCTAATTCTGACACTGTTAATGGGCATCCAAACACAATCTGAAACACATGCCAAAACTATTGGTCTGTATTGGGTTTGCATGGCAAGGTTTTGGTAGTGTGAGGGCTACAGGGGTGGCTTCTGTGAGAAGCTGCCAGAAGCTTCCCCATGTCCAGTGGAGCCAATGCCAGCCGGCTCCGAGACGGACCTGCTGCTGGCCAAGGCCCAGCCCATCAGTGGTGGTGGTAGCGCCTCTGGGATGGTGTGTTTAACAAGGTGAGTTAAAACTGCACAACGGCAACCACAGCTGGAGAATGGAGTGAGAATACGTGAGAGGAACAGCCCTGCAGCCCCCCAGGTCAGTGCACAGGGAGGGGCAGGAGGGGCTCCAGGCGCTGGAGCAGAGATTCCCCCCCAGCCCATGGTGAAGCCCACGGTGAGGCAGGCTGTGCCCTCAGCCTGTGGAGGTTAACGGTGGAGCAGATACCCACTGGCAGACCATGGAGGACCCCATGGTGGAGCAGGTGGATTCCTGAAGGAGGCGGTGACCCTCTGTGAAGCCCACGCTGAAGCAGGCTCCTGGAAGGACCTGCAGACCCATGGAGAGAGGAGCCCAGGCTGGAGCAGGTTTGCTGGCAGGGCTTGTGACCCCCGTGGAAGGGTCACATGCTGGAGTAGTGTGTGAAGAACTGCAGCCCGTTGGAAGGACTCATGTTGAAGAAGTTTGTGGAGAACTGTCTCCTGTGGGAAGGCCCCCAGGCTGGAGCAGGGCAGAGTGTGAGCAGCCTTTCCCTGAGGGGGAAGGAACAGCAGAGACAGCGTGTGATGGACTGACCGCAGCCCCATCCCTGTCCCCCTGCACCACTCAGGGATAGGAGGTAGAGAAATCAGCAGGGAAGCTGAACCTGGGAAGAAGGGAGGGATGGGGGGAAGGTATTTTAAGATTTGATTTTATTTCTCATTACCCTCCTCTTATTTGACTGGCATGAAATTAAACTAATTTCCCCAAGTCAAGTCTGTTTACCTGTGAGGGTAATTGCTGGGTGATCTCCCTGTACTTATCTCGACCCATAACCCTTTCATTACATTTTTTCTCCCGTATCCAGCTGAGCAGGGGAGTGATAAAGCAGCTTTGGTGGGTACCTGGTGTCCAGTCAGGATCAGCCTACCACATAGTTATAAAAAGATTAATGATAATGCTGGCTATTATGATGCTGTTTTCACTGGCACGTTGTTTATTAGCTGGTTGTTCATATGCTGATGCCTTCCTTTTACAGATCATTTTTGTAGATATCATTTTTATTTGTTTGTGCTGAGTCCAATAGTCTCACACCATGCTTGCCTATTGTGAGACAAAAGGAGAAACATGATCTGCGTGAAGCATGCAGGGGTGCCTTAATACCACTTACACTGCTTTTCAGTGCATACAGGTTTATCTTACTCATTTTCTTTCAGTACTCCATTTTTCAAGGGTAGTACACAGAGTCCCACTTCAGAAAATACTCTGGCAAGCTTCTCAGCAGAAAGCTTCTTATTTAAATCTAGCAGTAATTATTATTTTTCTTATGATGTAGACAATGCAATGAGTGTACATGGAACACACAAACTGCTGCAGTACAGATGTTCGTGTACCTTCCTCGGCTGCCTGAAGAAACATATATTTTGTTTGATAATCAGAAGTGAGATCTTTTTTGTCCTTTGACCTCCAGAGGAACATGTACAATTTAACTCAGGCAGCCAGAAAGGAACTACACTCTAGAAAGCCCCATCAGATGATAACACCACCTTTATTTAGCAGCATTAGCAACAATAGGGCAAAGCTGCCTAAAGCCTCCCTCTGTTCAGGTCATCCTGGATGTTGCCTGAAGTGGCTTTTGGAGAATACTACATTCAGAGAATTGTGGAATGGTTTGGGTTGGAAAGGACCTTAAAGATCATCTAGTCCCACTAGACCAGGTTGCTCAAAGCCCCATCCAGCCTGGCCTTGAACACTTCCAGGGTGAGGCTTCCATAACTTTGCTGGGCAACCTGTTCCAGCCTCTTGCCACTCTCACAGTAAAGGATTTTTTCCTAATATCTTACCTAAATCTACCTTCTATCAGCTTAAAACCATTACCCTTGTCCTATAGCTACATGTCCTTGTAAAAAGTCCCTCTCCAGCTTTCCAGTAGACCCCCTTTAGGTACTGGATGGCCACTATAAGGTCTCCCCAGAGCCTTGTCTTCAGGCTGAACAACCCCAACTCTCTCAGCCAGTCTTTATAGAAGAGGTGCTCCAGCCCTCTGATCATGGTCCTCCTCTGGACTTGCTTCAACAGGCCCATGTCTTTGTCCATGTTCTTCTAGTGTTGGGGGTCCTAGAGCTGAACACAGTACTCCAGCTGGGATCTCACAGGAGTGGAGTAGAGGGGGACAATCACGTCCCTTGACCTGCTGGCCACTCTTTTGACACAGCTCAGGATATGATTGACTTTCTGGGCTATGAGTACATATTACCAGGTCACATCAAGTTTGTCAACAACACCCTTTGCTTATGTTTTAGGCACATTTTTGTGTGGTAAGTGTTATCTAGAAGTTGCAGAATATGATGTCAATAAGCCAATAGGCTACAAAGAAAAAGAGAGGGAGGAAAAAGGTATTTTCATCCTAATTGAACAGTAGGTCCCTCAGAGAGACCAGAAAGGATACTTAGAGCACCAATAAGTTCCTAATTTAAGAGAGTTAGCCTATATTTTCCTCCAATGGGACAAGGAGCCAGAATAATGTCTTTTTCTTTCTTTTCCTTGTTCAGGTCCCTTATCAGGTTATTTAATTTTGTGTCTCCATTAGCGTTGTAGTTTGGGTAAGCAGAGTGTTTTTGAAATTAATTTCCACATCCCTCCTGCCTGCCATGCTTTTGCAGAAATGAGAGGGCTTGGGGTTTCAGCTGAGACTATCCCAGAAGATGGAGTCGAGGAGTGCTTCAGCTGCCAGAAGGTATTCAGTCTACAGAAGCACACTAGAAATGATCTGAAGTAAAGCCTCCAAACTGCAGATGGTATGGATGGTTTTGCCCTACAGATCAGTTCTTACTATGCTGCCCTGCTTGCTGTTGCAGACACAGCCAAAGACAGTTGCCTGCTGTTAGTCACTGTACATACCCCCACCAGCATTTGCTTATGGTGGCACAGAAACCTGCACTATTGTCAGAACTGAACCCATGTGGCTGAGACTCAGTTTAGAGAGGTCCAAAATCATCTTGAAATCCAATCTCAGTGAGAGCTACTGCATGATAATGGTTTCCTGACAATCTGTTTGTGGGGAAAGGTATTAATCAATTTCTCTTAAACAATTTCTCTGAAGCACTGGCATACCCTTTACAATTGTCAGGCTCTCTTGAATCTTGGTATCATCCACAAACTTTCCTACAGATCTTTCTTGCAGTACTTTGCACAATGTCACCTATAACCAGGATGCTCTTCCAAATGTGAAGTTGCAAGCAAACCTGTTGTGTTGGTTTGCTTGGGTGGTCTGAGACTCATTTATATCAGGTGTCAGCATTAGCATTTATGCTGGCTGCATAATATGCTGGTTGTGAATTCAAAATTCAAACATTTTTCCTATTGCAGAAAATGCTGATTCATAAAAAGATTGTGCCAAAGTTCACTGCAAGTCAAGGAAAAAGTATAACGCATTAAAAAAAAATTAAAAATCTGGTTCTTGTTGAACTCTAACATAGATAACTTTTTCTTACTGCAGGATTATTGTCTAATAGATTAAGCATTGAATGAAGAAATGAATAGTTTCGTTAACTTGTTCATACATCTTGGATGTTATTCTGCCTATGTGTCATTTTTTCATACTGATGTAGAGTGTTTTTTTCCATCCCAATATGAGAGAAAAGACTCTACAAAGTACATATGAAGGCAACCATTTTTGTTTCGCTCATACAGCTAAGCTCAGTATTACAGTGCATATTGAAAAGGTTGAGGCAGCTCTGTGAAAAAGAATACAAACAAAATCTGCTCAGGTAAGGAGAGATGGTGGATCTTCAAAGGTCCACTCTGAAATAACAGTTTCCCTCCCTAAATAGGAATGTGGTTCCTCTGTGAAAGCTTTGAGGACGCAGAGCTGCAGAAGCTAGTAGCTCAGCGAAGGGGGAGCTGCTGCGGTCCCATGCCCCAGGTTCAGACAGCATCAGGCTGAGCATGTACTCCCAACAGGCACATGCATGCACATGCAAGGAATTCATATACATGCACAGCTATCTATATATCAGTATATGCAGCTGGCCACATAGAGTGCACATAGGTGGCACTGGGGGTTCCCTCCACACCTGGGTCTCCTGCCTTGGTCACGCTGTGTGGGGATCAGTCTTTTACCACACAACCTGACAGATGCAATGTGGAACATGGAGAGAACTGCCTTCCTGTGTAATTAAAATGTGTGAGCTGAAATTATATTAGCAGTGTGCAGTTAAGCATGTGAGAAACCTGAAGATGTAAACAGGAACTGAGAAGTGTGTTTGTCCCCGGGTGAGAGCTGAGACCTGGCTGACAGAAATATTGCCTGAGAAGCCCTGCGTAGCACAGAACACAGGATAATTTTTATTGTTTGTTGCTAAAATACAACTGACAATATTTATCTTTTTTTCCTGTAGTTTTATATTCAGCACGCTAAGATAGCTACAACTATCTGTATCTTTTCTATGGCTTTGAACTGAGCTCTCTAAATGTAAGCTTTTAGTCGATATAAGCTCTCCCTCTGGGGTGTATTCCTTACTCAGAGCTTGGAGAGGTAGGAGAGGCAATCTAGTTCATTGCTAAGGCTTGTCCCGAGTGCAGGCAGCTGCCCACTTGCTCTGTCAGTGCTGCATGGTGTCTCAGTACCATGTCACCCACAGGCCAACAGTGCTGGCAGTGTTGTAGCTCCGAGGGAGATCGAAAAACTGCAGATGTGCCCCTTGTTGCAGTCAGATTCCTTCTCACAAAAACATGGGTTCAAGTTTCCTTCTCCACATTAGAGCAGATGTGCCCTCGAATGTTGCCGCCTTGCCTTTTTCTACAGTTTCAAACAGAAGGACCAGCGACCAGCAAGTCACTCACCAAAGACTTCATGTTCCAGCAGGACACTGCAGATGATAGGGTGCTACCAAATGTGAAGTGTGTGTGTGTAAAAATAGGAGTTTTTGGAGACTTTGCATCTTTGAGAGGCATTTATGTTTACAGGTGCTTGTTGGCCAGAAATTTTATTTCCAGGACTCTCTGAACACTCACATGGATTTTTGTTCAGGTTAATATTAAAATGTCATACTGACATCACAAGAGCTGACAAAATGATTTGAATGAAAATGTCAGCATATGTGGTGGTGGTAGTTTGTAAAAATAAGTAGTTACTTTGGCAATTGATGAACTTGTGGAGCTTCTGATGTAATAACAAGCTTTCATTTTCCACAATGAAAACAAGTTCTTTTATTAAAATGCACCAGTCATTAGTCTTCTTTTTACCTAGTTGGTAAAATATCCCCAACATTTCAAACCAAGGTTCCTAAAGGCAGCCAAAAAAACAACCAGTAAGAAATGCTGGCTACGATGCATAAACACTGACTTCCAGTGAAGATAATGTGCTTTTCACATTTTTAAAGATGTTTTTAAATTTGAGAAACTCTTCCTAAGTCTCGTTCTTTTCTGACAAAACACTTGAAAAGTAAATGCAAAGATTATATCTTAATTCAAACAAATTAATGTAAAACTTGGTCCTTTCTGTTCGACAGACTTTAAAGATCTGTACCCAGGGTTTTTTTTTGACAAGTATGCTAATTAATTGTTAAGTACTGTGGTTGTTTTGACCTTCAACCATTAGTTTGCTATAACCATTTGCTCATGTTGAGTGCTCCTTCAAACAGCCTTCACACTGAAGGGCTAAATGTTAACTGGATTTTGTGACACTCCTTGGGATGAAAAGCCTTCTCACCCTAAAACAGAAGATTGGATGCCATTACACTGAGTGTGCACAAATACAGGTTTTTGAACAGTGATATTTGTTTGATAAAAACCACAACCACTGTATTTGGGAGCTCTGTATCTGGGGAGAAGAAATCCACCTCCTTCAAGTCTAGGATGTATGCTGTGCAGGATACTGACCTGGGCAATGGCAGTGATCCCCTTGCTTTTAAAGGCTATTGATCTAACCGATCATTCACCCCCTAGACCTTTGCTTCTCATACCCACTGTTTCATCTGTTTTCCTCATTTTGCAATTCTTCCTAAATTCATTTTCCCATACCTGTATGGCCTGTCTTCCTTCTGTTACTCTACAGTTTGATTGCCATTACTCAGCCACCCCAGGAATTGGTATGTGTGGTGTTTTTTTTTTTTTTTTTTTTTTTTGGGGGGGTGTGTGTGTTGCCTTTTTTTTTTTTTTTTTTTTATTCCAACATTTCACTATTCACAGGCTTCTCAAAGAGACGTCAGAACAGCACATCTGCTTATCCATTGAACCCATCTGGTCAAGCAACTTTTAGCCTGTTTAGGTATTTACATACTCAGAGATAGCTGTTATTGGAACAAGACAAATAAATAAATCACCATTTAGTTAGTCTCTACCATCAAATCACATATAAATCTTTGAAACATTGAAAACCCCCATAAGAGTCTCTTCAAGGGAATCCAGTTTCAGTACTATTTATGGTCTTTTTAATCACATCGTAATTGTTTGGTACTGTTGATAAAGACTGGACGAATATAAAGTCTCTTGGTATAATTCTCGTCAGGCTGAGCTTTGGTATTCATGTATTCACAACACAGAAGAATGGCCAAAGAAAACCCTTTCATCAAATTGTAAGTATATAACTTGACGGTTTTTTTTTTCTCCATCACGAAATAGAGGGGAAACAAGACAGAGAACATTAGAGGGAGCTGTTGGACAAAGGAAAAAACCCAGAGAGCAGTCTTTCAGAAACCTCTCCTTTCTTTTAGGCAAAATAATAATAATAAATATAATGCAGAAGAAAAAGAGAGGGGAGTGAGCATACAGGAAAGAAGCCATGACAGTTATAAAAGGAAATGCGATTATGCTCTGTGATTTGATGAACACGTCCCATAAAGCTGATCTTTGGGTTGGCACAGCAGGGCTGCTGTGCTGCAGACAGTCTGCTTAAAAATGTCAGTGTAACAGTCACCCTGCAGCCACCCGAGTCCTCGACCTAATTAATTTTGCATGGCTTGGCAGAACATCCTCCAGGTTCATTCATTACTTCTAAGAATAAAGCTTGTGATGTTCTTCATGCTGGGGAGAAGGCGTGAGAGGGAAAGGCTGGGGAAGGCGGTGTCCTTTGGGGAACTCCCCCTGGGCAGTCAGTGTTCAAAAGCAACCAGTGTCACCTGGCAGACATTTATTGACCTTATATTTTCTGTGGCTTGTTCTTTCCATGTGCTGTACTACCCCAGGCAGTTAGTCTGATTTCAAAGGATGCAGCCACTGGTGAGGAAAGCGTGGCTCCCGCTTATTGGAAGAACTGAGCTGTATTATCATTTACTAAGACACCATGAAACTGCTTGTTATTTTCCCTTTCATGCATGAAAAATGCAAAGCTTTGGGCTTCATTCCCTGCAAGAACACCTTGTGGTTCCCTTCATCCACCTGAAGAATTCACACCATAAATATAGGACAATTTTGGGCTGGACTTGAAAAAATATTACTGTTTTCCACATCCTGTAGATTATTAATACAAACAGGATTGAGTGAACAATTACAAGCCAAGATCCTTTAGCAGAAACCACAGTTAGGTTTCAGAGTAGTAGATGAGACAAACCCACAGGATTCTGTGAAATTAAGTCTCAGCAGGGAACAGTAAAGGAAGTTGCTTTTATGTTCCATGTGTTTGGGGGTTTGTTTTTTCTTTCCTTTAAAACTAGTGATTTGTGAAGCACAGTAGGGACCCACCTGTTTTTTTCTGGTTCAGGATGTTATTTCCTGGAAAACTGAGAGGATACATTTGTCAGATTGAGATGAATTAAACCTTACCTTTTTGGTGAACTTTCCTTAAATTGTTCAGAATATCAGGCAGTTGTGAACTTCTGAGATTTTTCTTGTTTTTGTGTATTTCAATATTTTCATATACACAAAAGAACAATTTACTTTTTCATTAAACCCCTTCTTTTGGTGTAAATTTGCTTTTCAGCCATCTTGGAAACATTCCCTTGGTGCACATACTCATTTTGTAAGAGAAGAATTTATAGAATTTGGGTTCCTTAGTAGTGGCATTACAATCCTGACAAATTTCAAGATACGTTGAACTATTAGAAACAATGATTGATAAGGAACTACACAACTTTCCATTCATTCAGGACTGGATCTTGAACATCTACATATAGATATTTTAAAGACAGAAAATAAGATGGAGAACAATGTTTCCATCCCTACATCTCAGTGACTGACTATTCCTGGGCATGCTTCTTTACTATGTAGGCTTTCAAAATGAATTTCAGATAAGGATTGTCTCAATGATTTTTTTCTTTTCTTTTCTTTTTTTCTTTTTTTTTTTTTTTTTTTTTTTTTAAATAATAAGACCAGAAGTAAAACCCTTAAAATAAAACCATTTGGAGGAAGAACACAAAGTCTCCCACAATGTGTAAATCCCTCTATTTTAAATTCTTTCACAGCTTTAATCTTCCTGCACATGGTAAGCAGATTACTTAATTTTACATTCTCTCTGTAAAAGTGTATCAGTAGCTGCATTTACCATACCACTGAATACATGAAAAAAACTTATTACAAAAAATTAAAAAGTGCCTCAAAACTAGAATGTGTAAGTATGCCTTTTTGGTATTCAAAGGAGTAGCCCATACCACCAGTACCTCTGATAAAGATATGACGTTGTCTGGAATTTCTGATTTATTGGTGATTTTGTACCTTGCTGGAATCACAATTTCTATTAAATGCAGTAGATTAAGATTTTTTGTATTTAAATTTAATTAGAACTTGGGTCTTTATATTATGGATACTAACTTTCTTGAAACATAAAGGCATTCTATGCTATTCACTTCCAGAATCTGTTCTTCTACATCTCAGGAAACAAATGGAATAATGCAAAACAACAATGGTAGATAAACTTATTTTTGTGTTTACAACACCATTAAAATATTGTGAGGTTTATATCCAAATGATGAACCCTCTGGTAGGACACCTAAGCTTATGGGGAATTTAATTTACAAATATTAATAATGAACTGGAATCTTTGCATGTTGCTTTGAGGCAAGGGTCTCTGCTGGTCTCCTTACCAGGAGTGTCCTAATATTTAATACAATGCCTGATATAGATGTAAGAATATAATTACGTGTGTGGAAGAAATATCTTGTATTTAATTGCCTTTATTTCTTGCTCCTTGTTTGGAGACTCAATTGCCAGCCATGGATTGTTTAGAAGGCAGTTAGGAAACACGAGATTAGTGCAGTCTTGCTGTCTTAATTAGCCCTACCCTGCCACTTCTGACAGAAGTATTGGAGTAGGATACAGGTGACAGAATGGAAAACCCTTAGCCTCATTGATGGTGGTCTGGGGAAGCAGGTCTATTCTCACCTCTAGGCAAAGGCTTGGTGAAATTGAGCTCACTACGCTCAGCACTTCTGGAAACAAATTCTGCTAATGCCTAGAGCTGCAGCCAACAGTGATTCTTTGAAGCAGGAATCCTACCTTGATCTTTTTGGTTTTACATGCTTTGGGTTACCTTTTGAGAACTGATAATGGACAAAGCACAAAATCCTTGCAACCAAGCCTGAGCTTTAGATATATCTTTGGAAGAATGGGGTGAATTAGGTTGGGAATGGGACAACTTGGGGAGACGGAAGCAACATTTTCCTCCTGTCTTTCTTCATACCATTCTATCAGATGAAGACAAGCTGAGTGGTTTCTGAAGATGCCAAATTTCAAAATATAAGAAAGAAGATTACATGATGTGCCTAGAGTCTTTCACTTCCAACTGATTTAGTCCCACTTTTCTTACAGGGTTGTGGACATGCCCACTTTTAGGCAGTTCTGTCTGGGACAAGCAAATTATTATTACCTAAGAACTTTGAGTCAGAAAACTACTTATTAATAAGGCTAAATGTGGGTCAAACGTAGACTCATTTTATAATCACCATGTTGCTGAAGTGCATTCAGGAGAATTTTGTTGGACAGGTATGATCAGATAAGATATGCTGTTTGCAGGCCTTCATAAGTAACTTTGACTAGATAGATGGAGATAACTTCACTTTGCTTTAGTAGGGTTAAAGTTATTAGATATATGTTGCTGAATACAGACCATCTGAAATACCTTATAATTATGAAATAGCAATCAGAAATACAGTTATCTCTAAATCCTAAACCTGTCAGTCTGGCTTGCTGTTGAGGCTTGTCTTTCGTTCTCCAGCAGGAGAGAGAGGTAGTGCCCTGAAGCTTAATTTGACCTCTTTATTCTGTCTACATATCTTTTTCTACAGTGGATATACTAACATATTTCCTTAAACAGGTTATCTCATCTTTTCCTAAGCAGCTGTACCTCACTTTTCTCAAATAATGTTATTTAGCCCCATTATGTATCTCTGTTCAGATCTCCTGTTTGTAAATCCTGCTCTTGTATGTTGTCCTTCTTTCATCCTTTATCACAGCTTGCTTTACGGGACTTCTGTGTACTGCTTCTATGGACTGGAGAGTTCATTTGAGATACCCATGTGAGACTGTAGGGGGAAAAAGGTAGAAAGCATAGCTGCAGTCCAGATAGAAATTTTTTTCCGTGCATAACCAGTTAGGGGTAGGTATGATATAAGGCTATGAGAAAACTTGACTCCAGTTTGTAAAACCAGGTCAGGATAATCATTCTGGGATTTGTGTGGGTCCTGAACCACTCTGCACAATGAGGTAAGGAGGTGATACTGAACTCAGAGCATGTGCAGTTCTTCCTGTCACCTCTCTGAGGAAAAAGATTTAAGCTTCTGTGAAGGTAATGAGGAGTATATCAAGTGAATGAAGGTATTTAGGAAAAAAAAGAAAGAAAGAAAAAAACCTTTCTTCAAGGAAAGACCATCAGATGAGAGCAGAAAGTAAGGAAGAGATGACAGCAGACCTCTGTGTTACTGGCAAGACATTCACTATGCCAAGAGTACTAAGGTCAGTGATACACTAGCTTGGTGGACTATGTTGTCTGTGACAAGCTACCCTTACTGAAATAGAAGTTACCTAGCAGTAAGATACTTCATCTTGTGTTCTGCATTCCAATTTGTTTTATGAGAGAGCTTGGCCAGTATATTGTATCCTTGATGGTCCCTTGTTTTTTCTTGTTTGGAAGAATTTTGACCTTTATTTTCATTACTGTAACTTTTTGATTCTTCATAACTCATTTGCTCTAGGTAGACCTGGAAGATTGTGATCTTCAGTGGGTGAAGCCCTAAATACACTAGAATATTGTGAAATTATGTGACAGACTGATGGACTCTTTAAACTAAAATTATATCACAATGTGTTTGAAACGTTGAGGAAATACGGTAATTTTAAACACTTCTGGAGAAAGAATTACCCTAGTACTCTATGGGCTACTTTTGTAGTATTTTTTACTCAGGAATCACTGTTACTACTGCTGTAATCAATAATATAATCAGTATTACTCAATAACTTAAATCAGTTAAGTATTGATTACTCTTGCTGCTGACTACCATAGAATTTTATATGGTATTCACCATTTGTTTGAAATAAGCAGTAGAAATCAATATCGCATAACAAAGTAATAGAACAACAGAAGGATATGGGGATATACTACTAGAACTTCTAGAAGCAGATGAAATCCGGCACGCTGACCAGCAGGTGGAAACATCTACAATGACATTATTACCCATGCGAGGCTGCAAGTGTGTAAATTAATGCTACATCTTGAAAAAGATTTGGCAGTAAGCCTCATGATCCCAAACTTTTCTGTGATCCATTAGAAAAGAGAGATTTGAGACAGTGAAACCAGACCTGTTCCAGTTATGCCTGCACCTCTGTAGCACTAGCTAGCTCCATGAAATTCTGTGTTGTACAGAGTTCAGGTCTTTTGCACCTTAGATTACTTTGTTACACCTTGCTAAGGAGGAACCACATATTATTTAGCCTCAAAGGGTAGCCCACCACCTTCTGAAAGCTAATTCAGTGAGGTTCATTTGCCTGAATCGAGACATCTAAATTTTAAACACGGAATCTGAACTGATCATCTTGGTTTCCTCTGCAGTCATGAGGAGAAATCTTTGTGGTGAAGCCTTTGCAGATGAAAAGGTGGCATTCCTCTGATGGTGGGGATTCATGTCTGGAGCAGCCAGTCTAGGTACCCTTTGTAAGTGCTGTTTAAAGGTTGCTCTGATCTGCTATAAACAACTGTGTTAGGAAAACAGATTGCACTTCAGAAATTTTTACTGCTGCTCTTTATTGACTACAAGGTAGCTGTAACTGATTATTTTTCAAGGAGATGTATTGTGCCCTAAATATTACCTGCCCTGAATCCAGCTGAAGGCTGATTTTTTTTAAAGACTTTATTCTCCATGCACAGTGTCATGCTGAAAAAATTCACCAGATGTTTTCCATTGGATATTGTGGGGATTGGGAAAAGAAAAAACAAGGGATAGGGAAGAGTGACTGATCCAGGGTTAATGAGCTGGTATGCATTCAATCCACGAGATGTACTTGTGAAGCATGTTAGACTTTAATGGAAAAGTGGTAAGGGGAAATCACAGACCAGCTGAGGTCTGACTAAAGAAAAAGTGCAGACCTTTGGTCTCCAGTGAGGTCTTGAGTGAAAGCAGGAACTTACTAGATCATTTCTACCAGCTGATTCACCCCTTTGGGTGAGGGTCTGATTCTGAAGTGGCAATTTGAGATTCCTGGTCCTGACTACAGTTACTGCACACCTATCCCTGCAAAGAGATAACTCTATCCTAGCTGTCAGTTTGTCTGTCTGATGGGCTTCTGAACTTCCAAAAGCTTCCTTGGCTACAGAAAGTAACTGTCCTTGTGGCACTGTAGAAGAGAGATGTACTTCATTGGTAGGCTGCCCTGGGAGGAGAGGAAATGACTTTTTATTACTCAACCTCACAAAATTTTAATCATGCTAATGTATTTCTTTTCAAGGTAAGGAAAGGTTATTCCTTTCATTCAAAAGCTCGTATCTTTAGCTTTTAGAATGTGCTATATAACAGCTTTATTGATACATTTTCAGTATCAATGCCAGTTTCAGCTCACCAGAGCTCCAGGCTGTCACTCCAAAATCTAATTTCAAGCAGCACCTTCACCTTTGTGGCCAAACACCATGCTTCAGTGTTGTTAATTTGTTTTCAAAAAAACCCCACCACAAACAAAAAACAAACAAACAAACAAAACCAACCCTAAACCAAACCTAACAAAACCAAACAAGAAACCCCTTTTAATACCTTTATTTTCTTTGGTAATGCATGTCATAACATACCGTGTTCTTCTGGCATACCTCGTTTTAAATGCTTGAGTCCGATTTCACAGAAAAGTTTGAACACTATTTTTGCATAATTTTCCTTCCTCAGTCATTATCCATTGCAAATAATTATTCTGTTTCCTTAAATTAGAAGCTGTAATGCCTAACCTTTCCCCCTGAAATCTTCTCTAGTTATCCAAAGCTAGACAGCAATGATATTGTTTCCAAGCCAAATATTTACCACTAAATTAGATTATTACAAAACACTATCATTAAATACATGCAAAAAGGAAGAACAGTGTAACAACCAACTTAGTAGAAAGTAACTTGGAAAAAGGAAATAAACAAAGACAAAATTTATCAGACAGACAAAAAGACTTATTGTCATTCAAAGTAATGGCTAACCAATTACTTGCATCTAAAATATTACTCCAGAGTAGGACATTGTAGTTTAATAATGACAATGGTGATGCAGCTTACTGTGAAAATGCCACATCTTTACTATTATTTAATTCTCTGCTTATACACATAATTATTCATTATTTTAAGTGCCAAGAAGCATTGGAAAAAACATGTTAAAGTGGCTATCTACTAAGGCCTTATGTCTTCTCTAAAGTGAAAAATACCTCCCTCATAGAATCAAGTGGTGGTGAAAAAACCTAACTAAGGACATAAATACTAAGAGATCATTCATATTGATATGCTTGGTCAGAGTGATTCAGTCCTGACTACACTTCACCCAGGAGGCCCTGGTAAAAGCCAGAGTAGGACTAAAGGTCAGCAATAAAGTGAGACGAAATAATGTTGAACTCAGGTGTCAGGAAACTGAATTGGCTGAGTAGGGTTCTGCTGTTTTGACCATGTAAAGCTTGTCTATGCAGCGCACAGTTTAACACCATAGATTATCCTTTGAAATACTGAGTCTATGAACCCATTTAAATTTCAACAGGAAGATTCACCTGGGACAAAACCCCAACATCTGCCACCACTTTAGAAAGGAATAATGTGATGGTGCTGCAATGACATCTTGTGCTGTTTATGTGGGCTAAACCCCCACACTTTATATGTGAAACAGAAAGTTCAATATTAGTCTAATTGAAGTATTTTAGAATATAGTAAATGTACAACAAAGTTATTATTAGGTCATTAACAATCATAGTCTAAATTATCTATTGAATACAAAAAGGTCTTATAACACAATACAACATCTACCAACCTTTTGGTGATATTCTCACCCTCCCTCTGAGTCTCAAGGTTGATGTCTTCTGTTAGGATGAGGGATGTTACAGAAAGCCATTAGTGTGCCGTCTCTCAGCTGGAGAATTCGGTTTTAGAAGTGAGTGACTTCTTTCTCTTTGCTGAGAGGGGTATGATGTTGATAGTTACTTCCTCTTCACACTAGCATCCACTCAGGGGTATTTTTTTATACATGGTTTAGCACAGTATTCCAATTCTGTATTATATCCAAATTTACTATATATGGTGTCCATCACATATAGCATAACGTACTAGTTATTTCTTTTGTTTGTCACCCCTGAAACTGGTGTTACCTACCTCCCAAGGATGCATTAGTTTAATGATCAGTAATTGACCACTGGTGATTCGATTATAGCCCTTGTGACTGTGTTCCCATTTTCAAGGCCGTTGCTAGCAGTGCATGCTTGTACTCCTTTATGCCACATCCTTATTCCAGGTTCATCATCAGTTCATTCTGTATAGAGTAACTACATGTTATCACTATCTATTACTTTCAGAAATAGGTCAAAAAATTATTGTAACAATGGGCATTGAATGTTACAATTGCACAAAGCTAAGCAAGACTAAAATAAATGGGTCATAGCCACCCTGTCATTAGACAATTGATGTTACAGATAAAAGAAGCAAGCTCTGGGCAAGCCTAAGATAAGTCCAGGCTAAGCATGCCTGACAAGACTCAGTCCTGAGGCTTCACAGAGCCAGTAAAATGCCTTTAGCCTTTTATTAGCAAAAGCAATACATATTCACTGGGCTACACAAAACTACCCTTTTCTGATTTAGTCTTCCTCAGCTCATAGTAATCATCTCAAATCAAATCCTCAGGACCTTAGCACTGCTGCCCAGCTTGCAAGTGCTTTTACTTGCATGGGAAAACAAGTCCTAGGAGAATTAAGGTCTTTCTTTTCCAGATCCGTAATTTTCATATTGTATACTCATGTCAGTCTTTTAGTACACTAGTATGCTTAGAAGTATGCCTTCAGTATGCTTCTGAATTATCCATTTTTTCACTATGGCAGCATTTCAGAATGTATAAAAGAACAGAAATCTGTTGCAGCAGTAGTTATGAAAGTGCAAAAATATTAGCTACTCAGCTGTGTTCCACTTTTGTGTAAAAAACTGCTTCAAGGGAATTCTATCCTCTGTGTCAAAGTTTCTTGCCGTGGTTTAAAGCAGATTTCCTCTATGTTGATATATACAGGATGAAATGTTAGTTGTAGGTATATTTGTAAGAGGTTCTAAATCACCCTCTCTGGATCCGTTTTTATGATTCAATTAAAATTCAAAAAACCAAAAAGTTCCCTGCCTGGGTATAAACCCAGGGCAAGATTCAGTTGCCCTGACTTATAAGTTACCCTCAGGCTAGGGAATTTAGCATAATTAAGTCCATTGTGAAAGTCTAAAATTAAGGATGAGATTCTTCTCACCTCATTTCCCTAGGAAGTAATGACAGAATGAATAAATCACTGTTTCTGTTTGTCTCCTCTGACTGTAGAAGGGGGCAAAATAATTTCCTTGATGTACACCATCATATCTGGTCTAATAAATCTGGCTGCAAAGGAAGCTGTAGGTGATGAATTACCTATAACCTAAACATCTAAGTCTAAGAAAAGTTTGATGAGGTGAATGTTACAGCCTAGAAATAACCACACAGACTATTGAAAACAAATCTAAATGCACTGATTTAGCATGACATTTTGACTCAGAATATGTTTGTGTAGACAAGTCATTTTTTTTCCACCCAGGAAGGCAGGAAAAGGATGTACGTCACTAATAAAGGATAACCTAGTGTGGTGGTTGTCACCTGCACTTTTAAGAGAACTTTCTTTGTTTAACTCTTCTGTACTGAACATGCCTATGTCCATAAATCCTATCACAAGTTTTAATTCTGTATTTTTTCATGTCTCCTCATGTAATCCAGTTGTACTGCAGATATTTACAAAGGGGTGTATGATCATGAGGAAAATGACACAAATCGTCTGATTTTGAAAGGCCAGTAATGATCAAAAATATTGACTGAAACAGAGATCTTACCATGACAAAACAAGTCCAGTAAGTAAAGTAGGCAAATAAGATTCTTACAGATAGAAGTTTTGTTTATTTGCTGTAAGGTAGAAATGTGCTTGTCTTATCAAAGTAAAATTATACTTTGTAGAAGGTGACACTGCAGTTTGGGCTGTTAAGGTAGGCAGGCAATCCAAATGTCACAAGACAGGACAATATAATAGATCTCAGATTAGAAGAAAAATGGATCTGAAAAAGTTCAGGCAAAGGAGGAATTTTCTCACTTACGGGCAATTCCTCCTATCTAGTCAGCACAGGTACATTATACTGTGAGATTTTTGAGGAATATTCACTTTGCTTCCTAATATAGTGAGCAGCTGGGTTGGTATTTGGCTGTTTGTCAAGGTTAACACACCACATTCATTTATTTATGTAAGACTTGTCAGGTTGTTTCATTGTTACATTATGTCAAATATAAGAAAATTGTATTTGGCCTTTATTATAGTAGGCTGGGAAGACCATCACAGTAGAAAGTTTTCTGTATATTGTTACTCAGTAATCCCTGCTATTTAGTTGCTTTCACAGAAGATACTCCTGCTAAAAAAGTGAGGCAATTTCTCTTCTACTTTTTGTAATCCATACTTTTTTCATTTGTTCAGAAAAAAAGCAAGAATTATTTAACAGCAATAAAAAAAAATGCAAGTATTTCAAAGTTTAGTCAAAACCATAATCTTACAGAAAATTACTGCCTGACCTGTTCTTGACTTCCACTGCTGAATGTTTTCTAAATAATTGTGGAGTGTACAGGTGGTAGAGCTAATCCCACCTTTGAGAGAAGAGAATGAACTGGGATTCTCATTTCTTTTGCTTTCTATGTTTTTCTCAAAAACCTTTTCATTTGATGTGTGCAAAAAAAGCAAAAAAAGCAAAGTAATGTAAGCAGAGTATTTCCATAACTTATTTGTATTGCCCCTTCATGCTATTTAGATGGAAACTGAATCACCATGTAATTACAGTGTGATATGGTTTGCACCTGCCAGTACTAAGGGAATGAAGGGAAGTCTTTGAGCTCTCTGTTGCATTAAAGTACTGCCTAATAAAATGAACATACCAATTCATGCCTCAGATATTTTTTTTTTCCAGTACTGCTGTCGTAAGACTGTGCTTAAATTTTGGAACAGTATTGGATATAGTGGTGGTATGTTAAGCACTAAGCACATTTGGCAGGCTAACATTATGCAGCTTTTTTGTGTGAGCGTGATTCAACTGAATTTACATGTCAGCACTAGAAATGGCTGAATGCAACAAAAAGTACTAGCAAATATTCACATCAGTGAATATTATAATATTTTTAAATTGTAATATTACTTAGATTTTTGTAATTCTTTAGAAGTTTCTACAGACAGGCACATTTGACAACATTTATTTTGTGTCATGAGCACAACAGAATTGTATTTGAAATGGTGGTTTCACTACCTAAAAGCTAGTTGTGCTTTTAGGAGGCATATTAATACAGAACCATTACTTTCCCAAACTGATCTAGTGTACAAAATTCACAAGCAGCATGTATAGTTTGGTGACCACAAAAACATAAGAAGTGCTCCACTGGGTCAGGTCAATTTTGTTTCTGATAATGGCTCTACAAGACCTAAAGGGAGTTGCTTTACTCTCTTTGTACTTTCCAAACCTATTGTGTTAATGATACCACAGGTTATATACTCCTGTAGATTTTTACTGTGCATTTAAGGAACTGTTGCCCATGAATTTGCCTAAACCTTTTTTGAATATGCTGAATTGCCTGCCTCCACAGCTGCATGTAACAACAAGTTGGAGAAGTTTAGTACACACTCTATTTGCTTCTATTACTGAAACAATTTTGAATAATACAAAAGTTGTAGTATTTATCTTCTGTCCACAAATCTCATGAACAGAATGGAAATCCATATTTATGATACAAATTTTTTATGGGATATAATTTTCCCATTCTTCCTTGTGATCCGTATTGGGTTTGCCTGGCAAGGGGGGCTACAGGGGTGGCTTCTGTGGGCAGATGCCAGACGCTTCCCCATGTCCAATGGAGCCAATGCCAGCCGGCTCCGAGATGGAGCCCATCAGCGACGGTGGTAGCACCTCTGGGATAGTGTATTCAACAAGAAGGGGAAAAACCTGTGCAAAGGCAACTGCGGCCAGAGAGAGGAGTGAGAATATGTGAGAGGAACAGCCCTGCAGCCCCCCAGGTCAGTGCAGAAGGGGCAGGAGGGGCTCCAGGCGCTGGAGCAGAGACTCCCCCCCAGCCCATGGTGAAGCCCACGGTGAGGCAGGCTGTGCCCTCAGCTCATGGATGTTAACGGTGGAGCAGATACCCACCTGCAGCCCATGGAGGACCCCATGGTGGAGCAGGTGAATTCCTGAAGGAGGCGGTGACCCTCTGTGAAGCCCACACTGGAGCAGGCTCCTGGAAGGGCCTGTGACCCTGCAGGCGACCCACACTGGAGCAGTCTGTTCCTGAGGGACTGAACCCTGTGGAAGGGACCCATACTGGAGCCGTTCCTGAAGAACTGCTGCCAGTGAGAAGGCCCCCAGGCTGAGGCAGGGGCAGAGTGTGAGGAGCCCTTCCCTGAGGAGGAAGGAGCGGCAGAGACAGTGTGTGACGGACTGACCGCAGCCCCATTCCCCATCCCCCTGAGCTGCTCAGGGGGAGGAGGTAGAGAAATGGAGAGTAAAGTTAAGCCCGAGAAGAAGGGAGGGGTGGGGAGAAAGTATTTTTAAAATTTAGTTTTTATTTCTCATTATCTTGCTCTGATTTCTTTGGCAATAAATTAAGCAAATTTCCACAAGTTGGCTGTCTTGCCCATGAGGGTAATTGCTGGTTGATCTCCCTGTTCTTATCTCCACCCAGGAGCCTTTTGTTACATTTTCTCTCCCCTGTCCAGCTGAGGAGGGGAGTGACAGAGCAGCTTTGGTGGGAGCCTGTCATCTAGCCAAGGTCAATCCACAACATTATGCTAGGATATGACCTGGCAGACTATCAGAATACGATGTATAATTTTCCTGGTATGTCCTGATAACCTCTCAGTGCCAAGTGTTTTAGTGATTGCAGAAAGCCTTGAGAATTCCCAGCTCTGACTCTATTGGCTGCAGAATATGTGAATGATCTTATGCTTGTAAGAAAATAGCTCTTTTAAAGTGGCATAATTTATTTTATTTTATTTTATTTTATTTCTTTTTTCTTTTTTCTCTTTTCTTTTCTTTTCTTTTCTTTTCTTTTCTTTTCTTTTCTTTTCTCTTCTTTTCTTTTCTTTTCTTTTCTTTTCTTTTCTTTTCTTTTCTTTTCTTTTCTTTTCTTTTCTTTTCTTTTCTTTTCTTTTCTTTTCCTTTCTTTTCTTTTCTTTTCCTTTCTTTTCCTTTCTTTTCTTTTCATCACTGATAATTTCTTTTAAAGGTTTGGGTTGGTAGTACTATGCTTTACGAAGTAGAAAGGTAGTTCATTTGTCCAAAATAGGTACTTTGCCTAAAACACGTGCTCCCTTTAAGTGAGAGATTTTAAGAAGTGTGATGTTTTTGTTTCAAAATACAGACATGAAGAAATTAGTTATAACAGGTTATTAGGTGTAAAGGTATAGATTCCCAACTGAAAATATAAGTAGATATAGAAAACCTACTTTTAAAACCACTTTAGGTATACCAACTTGAATTTTTAAATTCTCTAGTATTTTCATCAACACTATATTTATTGAAAAGAGAAGGAAAAATGAAGGAGTATGGCAAAACCTGTGTATTCAGAAATCATGTTACTTTTCTGCAGGGACTTGTGAATAAATAACTGATTTTAAAGCAACCAGGATGGCTTTAACACCTTTCTAGAAGCCTCTGAATTTCAAATTAGAAAAAGCACTCAAAAGGCAGCAGAGCAATAGTGCTGAAAATAGCACTTAGTGAGAAGATCTGGCCCTTTTTGAGCTCACTTTTTTGTGGCGTTATTTCTATCTTCGTGATTTTTTTTAAGGTGAAACATTCATCTTCATATCAACTCTGATGACAGTTTCAAAATGTATTGACCTTGGAGAAAGATGTTTTTAATATTGCACTCCAGTTGAGATGAAAATACTGCATTTCATAACATTTAGGTTGCAATCTTCAGGGGAAAAAACTACTTGTATGCATCACTCCCTGTTCTTCCTTGTAATGTGTTGTAATGCTAAATAATATTCCTGAATTATTCTTCTGTTTTATTCTCATGAAACACATTGGATGTGGGATACCATATTGCATTATCCTTTTTCTTTCTGGGAAGGAGAAACTATTTTTTCATCAGCTACAGTGGAAAATGTGGAAACAGAAAACCTGTGGTTAACACAAAAAAATCTGAAAACTTAATGCTGAAAATCTGTAAATGTCTTTGTCATTATTTTTTCCCTGTTCACTGTCAAGAGGTTGCTACAACAGACTCTGATGATTCTTTTTACAGCATTTTCCTGCAAAAAAATCTGTGAAACTTTCTGTTGGGGAAATCTGAATATATCCTTCAGCTACAATAGAAAGATGAAAGCCAAAACGTTATTATTTGTATTCCAAATAAGGAATGTATAACCCTGAAGCCACTGACAATTACTGCAGTGTTTTTGCTATTTACTAGCCAATCCCACAGCATTATTCAGCTCCTCTGGGAACTATTTTTGCTTTGCCAGCAAAAGATACGCTACCCTGAAATTACAGCTTATATCACTTCTTGGTCTGTTGGCTTGTTACGACTACATTTCATTTCCAGCTTGTAAAATTTGATGTTGGTAAATGGCAAGCCCATCATTTCTTATCAGAGTATGTCCAACATAACTGCCATTAATTATAAAACTCTCCATCATCCCAGGTTACTGTATTGAAATATCATGAGAAGAAATTGCTGCTAGGACTTCTGTCATCAAGTGGACATATATTTTAAGCTTGCTCCTCAAAAAGTAATGTAGATGATGCCTCTGGTTATGGCTTGGTGAATGTTATTTTAATAATAGATAATGGCTATTACTGATTCCTTGAATAATTTTAAAAGATAGTAATAGAAAATTCTATTCAGAGGTGAGGCAGGCACATAGGAAAAACTGTTTACAGCTCTGCAGAATCTTTTTCCTTACCTGTAACCGGAAAACAACTTCCTACTTCCTTTGGATTTAAACAAACTGTTCTATTCCTTAAATACATGATACTCACATAAACCTAAGATGTGAAAATTCCTTATTTTTCAAGGGCAACCCCCCATCTTGTCACACACAGACACACACAGACACACACAGACAACATACACACACACACACACACACGAGTGCACAGTACAATGGGACTGTAAGTGAAAAAACATAGATATATGGTCCTGACAATTTGCTTGAATAGCGGTCAATTATTTGTTTATCAATAATAACTGCTCTTTGAAATCATTGAAGCTGGATCATTATTTACCTGCTGAAGCTTGTTCTGAATTTAGTCTACATATCCAAAGGAAAATAATTTTGGATATCAATCCTCAACAAACTTGTTATAAAAGATAACTGAATAATAATGTCACCAGAAAATTGATAATATTAGTAGAGCCTTTGGATTGTTACCCATTCCTGCTTTTTCATGTGGGTACCAGAGATGTTGCAACAAGAGGTGCAAGGACACTCAAAAGAGATTTTAGAGCTCTGGGAAGAATGCTAACAGATTAAGAAGCACGGGTAGGTAGTATTTTCTTCAGTCCTGTCAGTAATGGGGGAAGACACTGGATGAAACAAGCAAACCCAGGACATCTACATTTGGCTCCAAGACTGGTGCTTCTGCCAGAGCTTTGGTTTCTATAGTCACAGGAGAGTCTTTGAGACACGAAATATACTGGAGCCTGATTGGATCCACCTGTCCTGACAGGGGAAATGCTGCTTTGCTCATAAGCTGGCAGGACTGAGAGGTCTTCAGACTAGGAATGATAGGGAAGGAGATATCAACAGAAGAGCTGAAGGTAAACTAAGGGTTGCCATGGCATTGCCTGAGGGTGGCAATGACAATGGGAGCATTTATGGTGCTCCTGGAAACACTGAGCTCTCAGGACCACACTTGAAATGCACACACTATGAGAAACAAACAGTACAAACTGGAAGTGTTGATCCATTCCCAGAGCTATGATATCATTGTTATTAGTGAGATTTGATGGAATGAGTCCCATGACTGGAGTGTTGGAATGAAGGGCTCTAGGCTATTCAGGAGGAATAGGTGGGGCACGTGAGGTGGAGGAGCTGCACTGTGTGTGAATGAGATGTTAGACTATAGTCCTTACAGTTAGGGATGATATGACTGAGAGCCTCTGAGTGAGGATTAGGGAGATAGAAAACAAAGCAGATGTCATTGTGAGTGTCTACTGTCAATCACCCAGCCAGCATGATAGCACTGATGAGTTATTCTACAGGCAGTTAGGAGAAAACTCTGGATCGATAACCCCTGTCCTTATGGGAGATGTTAGATTCCCAGACATCAACTGGGAATACCATACAGCTGTGACAGGCAAGTCTGAGAAATTCCTGAAGTTTGTGGAAAATAATTTCTTGTCACAAGTAGTCAGTGAGCCAACTATGAAAAATACCCTCCTAGACTTTTTTGTGAATAGAAAAGGACTCATCGAAGATGTGATGGTAGGTGGATGTCTTGGACACTGACCATATAATGGTTCAGTTTAAATTTTCAGTATAATGAGAAAAAAGGTCAGCAGAGTTGCTATCCTGGATTTCAAGAGAGCACAGTGAGCTACTTAGCAGTGTTCCCTAGGCATCTGGCTTTGAGGGCTTAGGGTTCCAGAACAGCTGGGTCCAGCCTTTGGGGGCTTAGGGATCCAGGGGTCCAACAGTGAGATGAACAGGTACATGGCATGCTGGGTAAAGAACTGGCTGAAGGTCAGAGCTCAAAGCATTGTAGCGAATGGGGCTACATCTGGCTGGTGACCGGACACCGGTGGTGTTCCTAAGGGATCAGTTCTAGGGCTAGTTCTGTTCAATCTATCAATCAATGATCTGGATAAATGAATTGAATGCACCATTAGTAAGTTTGCTGATGATACAAAACTAGGAGGTGCTGTTGACTGTTTTGAGGGATTGGAGGCGTTACAGAAGGACCTAGATAAATTTGATCATTGGGCTATGATTAATGGGATTAAATTTAACAAGTAAAATGCTGGTTTCTCCACCTAGGATGGAGTAGTGCTTGGTACATGTATAAACTGGGAGAGCAGTGGCTGGAGTGCAGCCCTACAGAAAGTGATTTGGAGATGCTGGTGGACAGCAGTCTCAGTAGGAGTCAGCAGGGTGTCCTGGCAGCCATGAGAGCAAACTGCATCCTGGGGGGCATCAAATCAAATGCAGCCTAACCAGATGCTGAAAAGAGGTGATTATCCTGTTGTATTTGGTGCTGGTGCGGCCCCACAATTTAAGAAGGGTGTGAAAGTACTTAACTGTATGCAGAGGAGGGCAACAAAGTTGGTGAATGGGTTAGAAGAAATGTTTTATAGGAGCAGCTAAGGACTTTGGGTCTGTCTAGTTTGGAGAAAAGGAGGCTGCGAGGCGACCTCATTGCTCTCTACAGCTTCCTGAGGAGGGGACATGGAGAGGGAGGTGTTGATCTCTTCTCCGTTGGGATCCAGTGATAGGACATGTGGGAATAGTTCAAAGTTGTGCCAAGGGACATTTAGGGTGGGCATTAGGAAGCATTTATTTACCAAGAGGGTGGTCAAATACTGCAGTTGGCTTCCTGGAGAGGTGGTCGATGCCCCAAGCCTGTCAGTTTTTAAAAGGTATTTGGACAATTCCCTTACTACCATTCTTTGACTTTTGGTCAGCCCTGAACTGGTCATGCAGTTGGACTAGATGGCCATTGTAGGTCCCTTCCAATTGAAATAATCTATTCTATTCTATTCTATTCTATTCTATTCTATTCTAATTCTATTTCTATTATTTTCTATCCTATCCTTTCCTGCTCTGCTCTATATACCTCTGTAACACTTTCTCCTTTTAATTTACATTGGTTCTCTCTTTTTTACTTCAGCAAAGTTTATACACAATAAACATACTGGCCAAACTGCCTCTCTTTGAAATAGGGTATTTTCAGTAGAAATCTTGTCTTCTATTTTATTTATAGAGACATACTTTAGAAATGCTGGAGGTTTTATATTTTCATACTCTGACTTAGACTAAATAGCCTGACCATACTGAACCTGCAGACTAAGATGACTGCAAAAAAAGGACTAAAAATGAAATGGCTGTCTAGTGGCAAATTGTTCCTTTTTAAATATGAGAGCAAAATTGTTGGTGCAGGACCTGGTGAATGTTCAAATTTCCAGTCAATACTCAGGTTTGTTCTTGTCTCTGGAGACATGGAACTTTTGAAAGAAATAATTTAATTAAATCAAATTAACTAATTTGTTTTAATATTGTAGGGAAAATAATGATTGTTCTGTCTTTGTGACCTGTCCACTTTTAATAGAAAGGGGAGATGGTGATGAACTTACCATATTCTGACTTTACCTTCCTGCCACTGAGTCCATTGACAGGAAAAAGGTAATAGTGCTTCTGTTTAAAAGACAATAGCAGCTGCTCCTTGTGGTGGGTTGACCCCAGTCAGCAATGAAGCACCCATCCAGACATTTGCTCAAACCCCTCCCAGTGTCTGGTGGAGCAAACCAGAAAAGCAAAAGCAGGAAAACTTGTAGGTTCAGATAAACTCTAGTAAGTGAAGGAACAGCAAACAATCTACCAACAAACAAACAAGTGATGCAAAGACAGTCATTCACACTTCGCACAAGCAGGTCAATGACCAACCAGTTCTTGAAAAATGGCTACTTTGGAAAAACAAAACCACTATTATATAGGAAACCATATAGCTGTGCACAACACTATGTGGTATGGAGTATTCCTTTGGACAATTTGCATCAGATGGCCTGTCTGCATCCCTCTCTTTCTCTTGACCACTCTGAGCCTGCTTGCTGGTATGGCAGAATGAGAACCAGAGAAAGCCTGTGCAAGGACTAGTTGGCAAACCCTAAAACACTAATGTGTTATCAATACTGTTTTAGCCAGAAATCCAAAACTTAGCACTATACAGGCTGCTATGAAGAATGTTAACTCAATCCCAGCCGGATCCAGGACACTCTTGATTTTGTGTACAGTATTTTCTATTATGCTATTATAACACTCTGTCTTTGTCAAGCCATAAAGAGAACTCTTATTTCCAGGATGCCTGTAGATCTTGTGCCTGCTGCTTCTGAGTAAGCACAAAGAAAGAACTCTAGAGAGCTTTATTTTTAAGAAGGGGGGGGGGGGGGAAAGGAGGTGGTCCACCTTTACTTTTAAGAAAGAGGTCCCCATAGTATTAGATTAAAGCAGAGCAGGTGTTTTGAGGATCAAAATATTTATGGATACTGAAGACACAGTAGGAAGTTACTGTTACTGCAGGCTGGTAGCAACAAATGTGCAATGCTATGGCCATCAGAAAATAAGCTGAAGTAGCTTACCCCTTAATGAGCAAATAACAAGCTGCCTCATATTTTCAATGAAAGCAAAAGTTTACAAACAGGCATTTGCCAGAGAATAGCTAATGTACAGCTATAGCTAATGTGTGTGAATACATTAAAGTCTGTATTTTCAGTACTAAAAATTAATCTCCACAGTGTCACTGAAAGGGGGTTGGACTGAAGTAAACCATGATTAAATGCAAGCTTCTGCAACATGCTTCACTTAGTTACCCCATTTATACCCAGCTTTGTGAAACCCTGAACAATTATGCTTGAAAAGCACTGAGATAACAGGAATATTTGTTAGACAACAAACATTTAACTTTTTGCTTTGGCATGCACCTCAAAGATGACTGTGAGGGTGCAGTGTGTTCGCTATTGCATCCTTGGGACAGGTCAATAACTACCAGAGCTCACACACCAAGCACAGGACATGACCAGCACAACAGCAGGAGCACCAGGGGCATCTCCTGCATTCTCTGGAGAGTGGCAGCTACCCCATGCTCCTGCCTTCTACTGACACAGGAATGAGATGTAGGAGTCATTGCCTCCCACAGACACAAGAAACTACTAGTAACAGGTTTGCTCAGCTTCCTCTGGCTATCTCTAAATTATGAAAGCACTTTGAAGAATCTGGGGCTTGGCTTCATCCTGTTTGCACTGGATCAGGTTCAGGGTCAGCAAAGTACATAGATGGGCAGTGGCATACCTACAGCATAGCACAGCCAAGGATCAAAGGCAATGGCCTGAGCTTAAATGCAGCTCTGGAGCCAAAACCTCTGAGCTTCAGGGGCCTGACTGCTAGCATGATAGCACAGAACGAGAGGGGCACGCACACATTTTCTCTCTTAGTTCTGGTTGGGATGCCTGAAGATCACAGCTGCTCAAGATGCAAGACTGAAGCGGGCACTCTCCTTGTGCAGGAGTCTTTGCTATTATGCAGTGCTGGAGACAAAGACACAATTTAGGATCCAAACATTTGACCTGCTAAGATCCCTGACAGGCTAAGCTAATATGGAATGTTATTTAAGGTAAGGATAATGAAAAAGGATGCTCAGCAGTTGGAACCTTGAGATATGGGTCTGACGAGATACCAGTTGAAGAGACATGCTTTGTGCTTGTAGTTGCTGCCATGTGAGCATATGGGTGATGATTCTAGAGGATAAGAAGGGAGGACAGGATTATGGCACACAACAGACACCTGCAGATAATGAGAGACTACTTTATATTGCATTGGATTTTCAAAACACCTGAATAAAGAATGCAATTTGTCAATTGGAAGTGCTTCCTTCTTTAAGTGAACAGCAGACCCAGCAGGCAAATTAGAGATTAAAGTAAATTTCTGCTTGCAAGCAGGGTAAAATAGGGGTCACACAGGCACTGTCATTAATTCAGGCTCAAGTTGCTTTCTAGGCTTGTTTCACTCATTATTTGCTACCTTGTATTTGTATGCATGACAATACTCTTTAGTATAGAACAGAATTCAATCCTGAGTATGTTTGAAATAAACAGTGAAAGATTTTCATCCAATAATCTCTAATTCAGATACTTTCATAGAAGCAATTACAAGAAATGAAAAGTTTTTTAGTCATTCCTTTAGATATTTCCTGAAAACTTATCTCTCTGTCTCTCTGTGTATTTGACTTTAAAACATTTCTTAAAAAACCCAAAACAACAAACCAACAAAAAAACCAAACCCCAAAGACCCCCAAACCTTCATTTTGGTACAAGGTAATAAAAAAATAATTTGGAGTTAATGTTGTCTCTTTTTTCCATGGCACTAAAGCATCCCAGAGCAGACTAGGATAATGTTTGGATAAGTGTATTGGGAAACATGAGTAGAATGTTTGGGAAAATTCTGGCCTAGATTTTTTTTCGGAAAGTGATGTTTTGGATATACTGATGAGCTGCAGTTCAGTTTTTCTGATTAAATAACAAGATCTTATGAACGCGTGATTCTTTTCTAATCTGATGGTAACTGGAGAAACTGGTTCCTTGTTCAAAAATTCATGATTATGAATACAGATAAGCTATCTGCAACTTTTTATAGTCTATTAATGGTGTTTCATTTAAAGAAAATTTAATTGAAAGTAAGACCAATTTAAAAGTCTGGGTTTTATTTCAAAGATAACATTCTGAATTCAGAAGCTTCATCTCTTCAGACCATTTGATAGTATAGACAACAGAAGTAATATCTACACACTGAATCTTGCAGAGGGGAAAATACCTCTTCTAGATAAATAGATATATCAAAAGTATCTATCACAAATCAAGTGGGGAACTGAACTGAGCAAATATGTTTTGAGAAGCTCCTCTTGAAAAAAGTAATTTATGAAGCATTGCCAACAGTAAATATGCTTTGAGGTTTGGTGTTAATGCATATTTCATTTATCACTATGGAAACTCAGAGTAACGACTTAGCTAAAGATGTATAAATATGTGAGTAAAAACAGAAGCAGATTTCCAAGCAGCAGCTGAAGGCAGAAACAAATGTATCTCTCTTTGCTTATGGCAGTAATTTCCAGAGTAGAAGTACCAAAAGGTACTGGCATTTCTGGTGTTCAGCTCCTTTTCAAAACAGTAAACTTGCAATAACAACTGGGAATACTTCAACATATCTTTCAACTAAATGTTTCAATGTACACACAAATGTCTAGCTCAGCTGGGAAGAGATACAGCCTAAAAACTAGAAAAGTTTTAAAATACGCATTTTCTATAATATAATTCAACTGATAATTGAGAAAAAAACAGGTAGATATCGACTAAGGTAATAATTGAAGGAAGCTAGATGGTTCTCTGCTTTAAAACTGTTGGTCAGATGCATACATATAAATATAAACTTGGAAAACTTGGTTAAGCTGAGTTGTTTATGATCAATGTTTAACCTTCCTTCCCTCTGCCCAGCATTGCTTCAGAGCTTGTTATAGTTTGGGATATCAAATGATAACATACACAACCAGTGATAAAACATTCAGCTGAAGAGCTGTACTTGATGTGTACTCTCTGAAAATTTCTGAAATATCTTGATTTCAAAAAATATATCCCAAGTACATCAGGAATGGTTATGGATTACAAATCACATTAGGCCTTGAACAGAAAAAGGGTTTTTTGAATACCTTCCACTTAGTTATGCCTACTTTAAAAAAATATCTTTGGGTATACTCTTTATAACATACACATTTATGTATTGCTGTTTAAGGCGTGTTGTGAAGAACTGATAGTTTTACAAGAAAATTTCAAATCATACATATTCAGAGATGTTCAGACAAGAATACTACAAAGATAAAGCCTGCAGGGAAAGGTAGTATTTTTCATTAAAACAGCTGATATACCAGGGAAAAACAGATAGTTTTGGACTTGCAAACCTTTCACAAAAGCCCACTGCATGTCAAATCCTTTATCTATTCTTTTCCCAGTTGGTTCAGTAAGAGAGATTACATCTCCCTTTAAACTTTGCCTCTTATACTTTGTTGCTATACTAGTTTAACACCACTTCTAAAATAATATGCAAATGTGTTCTAGTAACATGCAACCCCCCATTTTTTTTCCTATGTTGCTTTTATAATATACAGAAAATGCCAGCCTCACTTTACTTGTTTCTAGGAGCAGCAGCTATCCCACTTGTTTCCCATCTGATTAATGCTTCAGACTAGTGCTTTTAGTTCCTAACCCCTTCTGTTTCTCTGACTTAATTTCCTTTCAGTTCCCAGCTTTTTCTCCTACATTATCAGGGTGACAGCAGATGTCCCGACTTCTGTTCTCATTTCTAAACTTGCCTCATAGTTTGTACTCTGAGGCTAACTTCTCTGATGGTCATATTATTATGTGTAGATAGAGATTTGTCTGTAGATATTACAAATTATTTTAAGTTTATTGCCCTCTCAATACAGCTCTAATTTAAAGTTATAGAAATCTGAAATACAGTGCTGTAGAATCATAGTGGGGGTTTAGAGGATTTTTACAGTTTTTATTGTATCCTTGCCATTCTTAAAATATCTGATGTGGTCAGGTCAGCCTAGAAATAACTGGATTGAACAATTCACTTATTTGGCAGAGCTTGAGGAGCTTACTATTTTAAAAGCCAGCTGACCTTAAATTAGAAATCATGTCTCTGGCCTGAATGCTCCTGAGAAATACACATATTGACATTCTGATTTTCTCATAATGTAGCTACCAGCTATTCTAAGATCAGAAACTAAGAGCAGCGGAGGGTTAAGCTATTCATAGAACCAAAACGAAAGAGGAAATGTATGAATTTAGAAGGGAAATCTTGCCCTTGACAGTGTCTTCTGGGCAGGGCAAAGTTAAGAAAGAGAAACATGTCTACATGTATATACACACAGGCCACTTCTAAGTGCTCTCTAGTGGATATAGTTATCTTTTGGTATAATATGGCTTCTCAACAGCTTCTTCACTAAGCCTGCAAAGAACTGAATTGCTTTGAAAGTAAAATACTGACTCAAACTATAGAAAAGACATAAGGCTGGGTCCAAAGTGTGTTTGAATGACTAAAAAGACAGTTTTTTGAATGTAGGTATTTAAGTCTAAACCTGAAATCCAACCAACCTGGCAATGTTCAGCAATGATTCTTGGCTCATTAGATGTTCTTTCTGGTCTTGAATGCTATCATCAGTTCTCTGTTTAGTGTGTGGTCATAAGTGGCTTTACTGCGGCAGGCAGTAGTGGTCTGGAGAGGATCTCTGTTAACTTCAGAGCTACTAAACTAAAATAGTCCTTGCTATTCCTTTCTGTGATCGATGATCAGACTGATCTTTTACATTTTCCTTGTATTCTCTTGTAGGTAGCTACCTTGTATATTCCAGAAAGCCTAGTGGTTTGCCAGTGTCCCCTTTGTCATTTGGTCCTTTCATTTCTTCCCCTCACCAATTTCTCTCTAAGGAATGACTCAGCCTGTGACAGTATGCAGTTATCACTGGTCACAGATACAAAGCAAGCAGTACTTCCATGCTCTTTTCCTTAATTCCCATGTAATAAAAATATTTTACAAGTGTTTTTTTTTTTTTCTTTCTACTTTTTCACATTTTACTAATGGTAACTGATAATATCAGAAGCAAATGATATCTACAAGCAAATGCCATATACATTCTGGCTGTTTTTCTGCTTCACTTGTTCTTTAAAGCACTTCTCATCTAGATTAATGTATTCAAAACCTCATTTCAATTATTTTTATTATGCCTGGCTTCAGCTTTCTGCCATTAAAAATGTGAGTGTACAGTTCATTTAAGGATTCAATACCCCTGTTAGACAGTAATTCATGTCAGCTTCCCCATTTACATTCCAGCAATTCACGGGATTTAGTTGATTTATAGAAGCATTTAGAGCTGGAATCCTGCCTCTGCCACTGAGTATGGCTTTGTGCAGGGACTATTTTACATGCTAAAGCATAACAGTTAGTAATAAGCCATTTCTGTTTTGGCCAGCTGCTCATGATATTGGTTTTGTTTTTGATTATCCAAAGGCAACTTTCTACCATCCCCCACTTCCCCCCACCCCCCACCCCCACTCTCCCCACCCCACTTTAAAATACTGATTTAGGTACTAAACTATCCCCTTTTCGGTGCTGGAGATAGCTGCTTGACCAGTCTTGGCATGAGTCCCCAAAATTAGAAGTGAAATAACTGAGATAGATATGGAGGTGGAAGTAACATTTTTAGTGTTTGCATAAACATTCCTTTTGTGGCTCTGGTGAAATATGTCTTTAGCTTTCACCATGCCAGTTTGATGAACTAAAATACTTTCTGGAACAGGGCAACACAAAATCCTTATATGCCTGAGTTAGAAGCTTTTACTCTAGATTGTATTAACACATGTATCCTAGTTTTGAAGAGCTGTATTGAGATTTAGAACAAAAAAATAAGAGCAAGACACAAATGGGTTTAGAAGTCAGTGCCGGGAGTGGTTTCACCTCATGACCACTTGTGACTGAATGAAGCGGAGCATTCAGTGCAAATTCAGGGCCAGAAGGCACTGCCTGAGTCATTCAATTCTGCTGGATTCCTGCTGAATAATTTGCAACATATTATCTCGGGAAAGGAAGACACTCCTCATGGCTAGGCATGAGCATGTACATTGGTGAGTCATACTTAGAACTCAGAAAAGATCTTTGCCTCAGGATGTCTGTCATCATTTTTCTTTCACTGTTCCAAATAATGACTCTTTTTCTGAAGAGTGAAGCTTTCAAGGGTGTACTCTATTACTTTTAATGGTCTTCCCAGAACCAAAGTACGGAGATGCTTGCTAGTGAGCAAATCAGTTGGGCAGACACCATTTATAAGAACTGCAGCATAATAAATCAGAATCAACATGTACTTGTTCTTGCCACGCCTTTAATGTCTTATTCTCATCTCTATGAACCTTCAGCTGTCTGGAGAGTGATGACTTGAAGCAGCAGAGATAAAGCAACACCAAAATGCAATCAGAGTAAACTGAAAATTTTTGAACAGGTCAGAATGTTGCTGGTTATCAGTAAAATCTCTTCTGGACTACCATATTTTGAGATCAGCTCCCCATGATTTATAGCAATGCTCTCAAAAAGGTCTTGAAGCTTAGACTTCTCTGAAAATACAAACAGTAATCAGGCATATGAAGATACATGAAAGCTGTAATTTTATATACTTGAGGGCATTTGTAATTTTATATACTTGAGGGCATTAAAGAAAAACTGATGGCATGAGGTGTTCATGGCATGAGATTGTTCTGATGTACTGTGATCAACACTAATGAAGCTGAGATGAATCGATATGCCTGGCCACCAGAACTTTTGCCAAACATGGGCCTGACATTTGGTGATACCATGATATTAAACAATCTTTTGATTGTTTCAACCTATATACATTCAAGATCAGAAGACACATCTACAACTGCAGGAAAATTTCTTGTTGGTATTTCCAGTGCATGGCATACACCTTCTTGAGGAAGACAAGCCTCCATCCTGGCAGACTGAGGCATGCTGGATAATTTTGTTGTGTTAATCATATTTCAGCTTGAGTGTAGTGATGAAGCTACTATTGCTTTCATTCAGGTATTTCTTTCTTTACCATCTTTTAATCTTTTGTTTTAGGCAGAGGGTATCTTCTCAGTACATCTGCTGTGACGTAGAACCTATAAAGGATGTGAAAGACTCTGCCAAACACCTCCTAACACAAATATAAACTTGTGACAATAACTGTCAAGCTGTATGGAATATAAGGTGGTACCCGTAGTTGGAGGCTACTTTGCTTAGTGCTGCAAAGCTTGGGCTGAAATTTTGAGCTTGATAGCTTTGAACTCTTTTAGTTTTCTCAGTCCATGCTGCAACTTGGGGAATGATTTATTTTCACACTTGAGATCTCAAAGTGCCTCAGCCCCAGAATAAAACTTAGTTCTTTGCTTGCCTTACAGCTTTACTGTGAGTTGTTAAGTGTTTGCCTATACAATTCTTCCGTCTATAAAAATCACCTTGAGCAGAAAACATCCAGATAGTATTACAGGGGGCTTTTAAAGGGATTTTTTTCTAAAATGTGTGAAAATAATTAGATGGTAATAATTAGAATAATTAAATATTATCAGATGTTAAGTCATGACATAGGGCAAGGCAGACCTGTACAATTTCTCATCATAATGTTGATATTAGATACCATGTCAGTCTTGGTGCACCTTTCAGTGTTTTAGAACATAATATCTGCACTCCAAAGGCTCTGCTTACCTATGACAACTGAAACCTTACTGCTAGGAAGCTGTCTCATCATTATTGACCTCACCTAGGCTTCTTGTGGGACATTTGCACCCTGGATGGATTTTCTGCATAAATGCCATACTTATGCTATTTGCTACACATCTTCCTTAGTAGAAAATTAATCATGTGAATGACTATTGTTGTTCAAATACAGCTCATCCACTGACTCTGCTTTGAATGCATCATTACCATTATTCTCACTCTCAGATGGCTTGTGAAGTTCTTCTGGACTAGGAAAAATGGCTGTTTTTTCCTTGAAGGCAGTGTCACACCAAAACTTTTTTACTGTGGAGTGTGGGAGCTGCACTACAGCTAATATTACTTTCCCTGATATTCTTGGCTTATTTACCTATTGCTTTCTTGGATTCTTTCACCATAGAGCTTCAGTCTGAGTGTCATTCAGCTGTTTCCCTTACCTTAAATAATAACCTTCTGTTATTAAACCTGCTCATGAAGCTATAGAGTTGTGCAAGATTGTGGAGCACTATGCCAATATTTTATATGAATACCTTTCTCATGAAATGATGAAAAACTCCTCTCATAAATGACATTTCAGAGGGAATTAAAGAGCTATCAGATTTAGTGATGATGGGATTATATGTTTTCTAGGGGTTTGGGTGTTTTTTTAGTTACATCATGATTCCTTCAGTATACCGGCTTTTCAGGTACAGATAATTTTTTCCCCTCTTCTGCCTTACATTTTAGGTGAAATAATGTGAGATAATGTTAAGTAGGTCTGTCACGTGGAAAGGAGTGTGTGTGTATAATCCTTTCAACCCCAAGTGTTTAATCTGTGTATTAAAGCCCCAGAAAAGCCGGGACCCTCGTGCCCGACCAGTCTGTCAGTGTCCCGTTACAAGACAGTAACTTCACTGAACAGTCCCGCTGGATTGGAGGGCGATTCGACTGACTTGTTCAGGGGACACACCAACAGCATCAGGGGGACCTCTCGGTGGGTCTTCCCACTTTGTTTGAATGTGTTACCCACTGCCAGCAACTGTTAGCGCCCACAAAGGACTCACACTAACCGTTTACGGAATAACACTCTTTATTAATATGAAACCATGACAAATTAAGGGTTGTGACCCCCAATGATAGGGACTGTATGCAAAAACAAGCTTGAAATGATACACAACCAAACTACATAAAAATAAATCATAATCACTAATAACAGCTAGTGTTAGTTAGTTAGTTAGCATGCATAAAACAAATTTCTTACCCAATAGGTGTCCCTAAGGGGAAGAAGACAGGTTCAGCCCGTCGGCTGCTCCCAGAAGTTATGATAGAGTCTCCCCTAAGTTCTCCCCTCATCTGTCCACTTTTTATACTTCATAGTACATTTGGCTACACGTTTCTCACTTCTAATGCAAATTAGTACGCATCCTCAGATAGTGCTACTGAAGTTCTCTACTACTACATGTGCTCCTCACGTGGGGTTTTGCCCTCTTTTGGGGGGGATATTTGAGTTTGAGGTCAAGATGTCCCACAGCCACAATTATCTTTGTCTTATTTTCAACTAATTTTCTGTTGATGTCAGTGGATTGCAACACTTTATCAGCCTGTTTCCTCTCATAGCCAGAACTTTCCTCACTTGAAGGCTTCTTTCTGCATAACTTAATAGTGTTCTTTTCACTCTCTTTGTTTCTCTTCCTCCCCAAGGCTGACTACCTTGATTACAAGTCTCTTCATGACAACTTTAGAGACTGCATCAGCTTGACCTAGCTTTGTGAGCACTGAATCAGAACTGCGTAATCCGGGAGTTTACAAAACAATTCCCCCCTCTTTGGACTTATTTCAGTCCAGGACTAGTGCATTTCCATCATGTTTAGGTGGAGCTTGAGTGACTCTAGTCATACATGTTGTTGTTACTGACTGGTATGGTGTGCCCAGTGAGGTGTAGTAGTACCCTAGAGGCAGGTAACTTTGGGATGGAGGTGTGCGTTAGTATTACAGTGAGATTATTTCATCTGAGGAAAGTAATTTCATCACAATGGTTGTCTCAGCCACGGACATCTCAGCCACTGGATTCTTCATGTGACAACTTCTATGCAGCTCATCAGCTGTGTGGTGCCATCAAGTTCCCACTCCTGTAGTGAGCACGACAGAGCCTGGCCACAGTGTCTCCACTCCGCTCCACCCTCCATCACTCCTGTCAGCGTGTGCTGAGCTGGCAGGGTGTGCTGCTTATGGAACTGTTGTGATGTAGATTCCGTGCATGCCAACCATCCTGAAGGCAATAGCTGTGTTTTACTCTAAAAAAGCTTCCTGTAATACAACTCCTGTTAAGACCCAATTTTCTCTAATTCCTCCTCGCAAGGTGATTTTTCCACAAGGTCTGATAAGCTAAGATAGATCTTTTCATCCACTCACCACCTGCACTAAAAAATTTGCATCTAAAGAAAGACAGAGGAGTAGTAAGGAAATCAAACTTTGCTCACAGGAGCTGCAGTGGAGTGGGGTGAACAGACCTGGACAGTGATGAAGAATCAGATGAGCCTTGTACATGAAACAGTTGAGGAACATACAAAGTAGATGATCCATTAGAAAGACATGCTAAGTTTTTTAATCAAAATTCTCTCTTCTATATATATAAATAATATATAATATAAATATATAATACAAAAAAATAGAATTCCTAGTCACCTTTTCAGAAGAATTCTTTGAAAAGATCCCAATAATGTGAATTAGCATAATATTACAAAAAATTTGTTCACAAAGGGTATAAGTAAATGCTTAATATCCATACACTGGTTTCAGTTTGTAGCTTGATTTTTCTTTCTGTTGCTCCTGTGTTAAACGAGGAGGATTTTTCATTAAATCTCAAGGTTGGAAGCTTAAGTAAATGAGAGGAGAATTAGGTCCTACATTCATGTATTTTGACTACTTAAGATTTACTGTTCATGGAAAGTGATCCCAAAAGAATCTCAAACAAGTTCTACTTGAAATTAGTTTTTAGACTCAAATGAATTCTGACAATTTACTATTACTTCAGCTTTCCTTCTAGCAACTAAGTGATAGTGACATTTATTTTAAGGTCACCTAATGCTTCTCATTAAAATCTCTCATATCTTAGCTATCAGTGGGTTATATTTTGGCAAAGCTTGCCACACATGATAAAATATTCTGCCTTTTATCCCTGACTCAAGCTGTTCTTTCTTCTCCCTGCCACTCCAAAAAAGTTTTGGTAATAACAAATTAAGCTCTTTTGAGTGTCAAGTGCAGAATACTTGGGCAGACTCAACATCTTTGAATTATTTTATTTTATTAGATTAGGACTTTGGAAACAGATGGTGGACTATGGCAGAAGCAATCAGTGCCCTGTGAGAACATGAAACAGGATCTCTGTCTTTTGCAGTTTAGTTTACTCCAAATTCAAAACAATAGGTTAATAGAACAGCCACCTGGGCAAAATAAACTGTTGAAGTAAAAACTTTCCTCCAACGCGAGAAGAGGTTGTTGATCAATAATATTACCAAACGTGAACTGCAGCTTACATCTTACTGAAGATCTGCTTATCTGTAATTATCTTTTTCATTATGTGCATTAGATGACTGGGTTTTTCAATTCTGAAGAACTGAGTTTTGCATAACCACTTTTATACACAAATTATTTAGAATTGTAAACATTTCCTTCATGTCAACTGATGTGCAAGAACAGTGTAATTAATAATCCATTATCTCAAAATTATTTAAAGCAGCTGGAACAGTAGCATAGAAATAAATAGCTATTTATTTTTTTAAATAGTATGAAGTCATTTTGCTCAGCAATTCTAATTATATATGCTATTATACTAGTGCTGTATTCCTGTTCTTTCCAAGAAGCTTATCTGAAATGCCACTGAAACTGGTATCATTTTAATTCTATTTCGTGTAGAAAATGTGTTGGCTTTTTTTTTCTTAATTGTATTGTGCAAGATAAGGAAAAAATTATGGTATTAGGCTGAGAAGAAAAGTTTTATTATTTCTTTCAGTGATTTTATTGATTTATATATACTTATATAGTGAAAGCAAGCTTATTTCTCTTGGTCATCCATTTCTTCATTGACTTTGTATGGTGGTCCATTATATCCCATTGATCTTCTCATGTGTCGGAATCACAGACTGAAAATTACAGCTTCATCACATAGAAGCAAGTGCTTCCTAGCCATTCTGCAGAGATGGGACATATTTAAATACTGTTGACTGATCCCTGCTGCACAAAGGCTATATTGTCAAGGGAGAGTACTTATGGGAGTGCTGGATACTGGACAGTAGTACACTCCTTAATAGCTTGCTGTGATTTCTCCATTAAAGATGTACATGGAACAGATGAAGTGCTTTTGCTCTGTGAGGTAAGGAAAAACTTATAGTGTCAGGGTTACTTGATAGTTAAAGTTGAACCAGTATGTGTTGGCTTATGAAGGAAAGAGAGGCATGTTGATACAGGTAACGGTTGGTAATGGCCATCCATGCTCCACCAAAGACATCTTTTGAGAATCTTGATTTTTACATTTGTATGTTCATTCTCTATTTCACAGAATTACTCAAGGATTAGAATGTGTGCAAGGCAGTGGTGCTGGGACACTGAGGTGTGGCAGATACACAGAGCAGGCTATTTTAATTCACTGTCCTGTAACAGACAAAATAAATTGATGAGAGAGCTCTTTCATAGACTAAAATCAGACTGATTCTGTGAATTGCTAAAAAGCAGGAAGAGTTCAGTTTTCTGGGACATTCAAAGATGGTGGCTCTGGTTATGGCTCTGCAAAGCATGCACAGCAAATGGGTACATGGGCTGACTTTTTGGAGCCAGTGTATGTGATAAAACAGATCATCCTTGGCAGAATCGCTTTCTGTCAAGCGAAAAAGTAATAAAAATATACCTCCTATGGTGCACCAAGCTACCACATTTATCTTGGGTGTGTCTGTGTATCATATTCCACAGAAAGAGCCTTCATTAATAGAAAGGTACAGTAAGATATTACAATTCATCTTCTTGAAAGTATAAACCCCATTTTTTAAGATACAGAATAAGAAGAGTTTACTTAAGCTGGATGAGCAATTATTTATGCTTTAGCTGTGACTCTCCAAAATGATAAAACTCTTGGTAATAAAAATAGGATTAAAACTGTCCACTACATACAGATCCAATGCCTTCTTAAAATATATATATGCACATATTTTTCAACAATTTCTGATCAACCTCAGTTTCCTATGGCTGTGTAGCACATCAGAGGGACACAAGCTTCAGAAAAAATCCTTCTGGTTTCAAAAGACCTATGATTTTGCCAGACTTCCAAATGAGAACTCTTTAAGTTACATCAGTGCTAGAAAGGAAACATAACAAGGAAAACAGCATGAGGCTTATGAATCAGTTCTCAAATCCTATGCTCCTGCTTCAACCACAATAGCTTCCTTTCAGTACTTATTATTTCAATAAATAAAATTTACATTTTCTTACTGTATCCACATTTAACATTTTAATGAACTAAACAGTAAGCATTATAAGAACATTTGAGAATTATATGTGTATATTTTTCCTTTATTAACATCCGCTTGTAAAATGCAAGAATGTACTGGGAAATATAGCCTCACAGTCTTGAACAAATTTGAATGCAGTAGGCTGCTATAGATATGAAATATTAATATGATATATTATTTTTTTCAGTGAGAACAGGGCTTTTTGAATCTGGTAAGAAAGGAAATAACAGTTCATTTAATCTTTTCCGTCTAGCCTGAGTCTTTGTCGATCAGAAAACTGGGACATATGTCTTAGGGAAAAAAAACACACCGAAGTCCTATACCATTACGATTCCCAATTAGATTTGTTTACATCTGCAGGCTTATTTTAAATGTGGAACTAACTTTCTAAAAACCAGTAATATAAGCCATATGGAAAGTATAACTGGAAGCCAAGATGTTATATGATGATTGAAATGTTTCCTCTTCATTTTAAAACCTAAAAAGGACAATGCAGTAATAATTATTAAATGTGGTCTCCAGTCTTCCTTTCTATCCCCAATGTACTTTTTTCTAAATTGGATCATCTGAGAAATGCTACTGCAAGGTAATGTTTCTTCCCATATAAATTTCTTTAATCTCAATTCATCACTTCCACTTCCTTTCCAAAACAGGCCAAATTCATAGAATCACAGGACAGCTGAGGACAGAAGGGACCTCTGGAGGTTGTCCAACCCTCCTATTAAAGCAGGGGCATGTAGAGTCAGTTGCCAGGACTATGTCCAGATGGCTTTTGCAGGTAGGGAGACTCTACCACCTCTCTGGGCACACCTGTGCCAGTGCTTACTCACCCTTATAGTAAAAAAGTATTTGCTGATATTCAGAGGAAACCTCCTGTGTTTCAGGTTGTGCCCCATTGCCTCTGGTCTTGTCAGTGGGTGCCACTGAAAAGAGCCTGACTTCATCCTCTTTGTACCCTCCCTTCAGGTATTTATATACAATGATGAGATCCCTCCTGAGTCTTTTCCAGGCTGAATAGTCCTTTCTCTCTCAGCCCTTCCTCATAGGAGAGATGCTCCAGTCCCTAAATCATCTTTGTGGCCTTTTTCTGGACTCTCTTCAGTATGTTCTTGTCTCTCCTGTACTGGGGAGCCCAGCACTGGACATAGTACTCCAGGTGTGGCCTCACCAGTGCTGAGGAGAGGTAAAGGATCACCTCTCTTGACCTGCTGGCAGTACGTTGTCTAATGCAGCCCAGGATAACATTAGCATTCTTTGTAGCAAGGACACATTGTTGGCTCATGTTCAGATTTGTGTCCACCAGGACCTCCAGGGCGTTTTTCTACCAAGCTGCTTTCCAGCTGGGTGGCCCCCACCACACATTGGTGCATGGGGTTGTTCCTCCCCAGGTACACTTCCCCTTGTGGACCTTCATGAGGTTCCTGTCAGCTCCTTTTTCCAGCCTGTCAAGATCCCTCTGGATGGAAGCACAACCCGCT
Organism: Falco naumanni; assembly: GCF_017639655.2. Taxonomy (NCBI): domain Eukaryota; kingdom Metazoa; phylum Chordata; class Aves; order Falconiformes; family Falconidae; genus Falco; species Falco naumanni. Next base: position 100,872,518 of record NC_054055.1, on the reverse strand, counting down.
GGAGTGTCAGCTGCTCTTCCCATTTTGATGTCATGAACAAACTTGATGCACTCTACACACTGCCCAATCATTGACCCCTGGAGTTCATCACTAATTGCTGGCCTCCAACTGGACTTTGTGCCATTGATCGCCACCCTCTGGGCCCGGCCATTCAGTCAGTTTTCAATCCACCTCGGAATACAGTCCTGATATGGATAAAATGTGATAATTAAGACAGTTTGTTGCACCTAAAACACTAAAAATAACAATGAATTTAATTCTTACTGTTTTTCAAAATTATCCCTGGAATGATTTATCAATTCTGTAAATTCAAAATTAGTGGCCACATCCATATGTTTACTTAAGTATTTGCATAATTATTTTTCTGAATATAGATTTCAGACTGGATATTAAAGTGTCAATTCGTCTCTTGTTTGTACTGATTTTACCAATCTACAAGTCCTCATTACGAGTAACTCCTAATGAGGCACACACTTTAAAGGAAGATTAGGTCCTCAGTATGTATAATTTTTCATTTTGTGGGAAAAAACTATAAGAAAAATTTTTAGGTGAAATTCACTAATAGGCATGTAACTATTTCAAAAAGTCATCTTGCATATGTTGATTGCTTCCGTGATACTAATCTATATTCATAGCTGCATGCTGTTTTGAACTAAAGTGGAAATAGTAGAATACTCTAATAGCACCTTTTACTTAAAATGATGAATCCTATAATATTGTAACTTAAATTTCCAACATCTAGACTGTGAATGACATGACATTCAAGAGGCCTTTTGACATTTCCAGAGTAATTTATAAACTTTAAACAGAGATCACAAGGGAAAACAAAGCATCATATTGGGCACGGCATTAGTCAGTGTTCTTGCCCATGGGTTGGAGAACAGCATCTTTTCATTTACTAACAGACATCTTGCACAATAGCATCCACTCTTGATTTAAAACAAGTGCTAGCTTATCTACAGCTTCCTACAATATTATTCATCAAAGCTGTTCATCATAATTTCTTATTTGAATCTTTTCTCCTCATAAGCACCCTCCCAGCTCTGGATAGTTCTTAGTTTCTTTCCCATTTCTAATTATACTTCTGTTTCCCTCCAACTTTCTCCCTCCTTCTCCCTTTCTGGAGTCTGTCTGCCTTACTTCCCTCACATGCTCAGCTGTCCCAATTCTTCACATTCAAGACTTCAGAAAAATCTCATTTTTTCTTCTGTCTCTCTTGCCCTGACTTTTAATATCTAAGAACAAGCTTTCTGACACTTGGACATAAGTTAGTAGGGGAAGACAGCCTCCATTTCCAGTGTTCCTCATTCTTCAAAAAAGCAGAATTTAACATGGTTGGTTAGCAGGGCATATAGAAAAATATCATACTAAGAAAAGTGTTCATTGTGGCTTCTGTTTTTCAAAACGTTATTCAAAATCTTTACAGTCAGTGAGTCATTGAAAGAGTTTGGCTTGAAAGAAACGTGTCCAAGAAATAATGGCGTGAATATATCAGCTGCTTTTATGATAAAAAAGTGTTGCTTCCCCAAGAATGATAAAATTTGGGTGATATGATCTGGTACTGTATCACATTGCACTCCAATCTAGACAGTAGTCTCATGTGGCTGGCCCTCACACCAAATGCCTTTGTCACAGCAGTGAAATAGAAGGTAAGTTAAATGCTGGAGAACAACCTGTTTAATCAATCTTTATAACCTTGGTCGTCTTCCAAGATAAACAAAAAATACAATGGAGACTGAGATACTTGTTCATTCCAAAAAATCTTATTTAATCAAAAGCTAAAGACAAATATCCATTTCCTTATATATATTATCATATTTCACATATAAAATAAAGGTTATAGCTGCAAATTGATAAGCCTTTGTAAAACATGTGCAAAAAAACATTTTAAAAATAATTTAAAAAGTCAAATTCATGTAGAAACATATCTGATATAAATCATCTCTCTGCTATATTCCAAAACCCAAAAGAAATGATGGAAAATGACTTGAGAAAGGACATCGAGAGTTTGTTATTTTACTGAATATGGGCAAGAGCTTGTACTGCTCTCTAATCCCTTTCCTGAACACCTGAAATACTTCATTTATGTTATTTCTCTGATTTTAGCTGGAATGTGGAAACCCATCATAAATAATCCTAGTCTGAATGATGTAAACTTGATAAGAGCAATATTATATTTTTTAAAAAGTCTATATAATATCTATGTGACACACCCTTAGTCACTTTAACAGCATTGGCAGGGCAGGTTATTGCTGGTATAGAATACAGAATTCCTATTAAAAATAACTGTAATTTTAAACATGGATCAAGGATGTGGCCCACAAAATCACAAATATTTTCAGCAGGAGTAAGATCTTTGAAGATCCTTGTTGTCCAATGAACAACTTATAACCATCTTTAGAACCTGAACTGAGAACAAATCTATAAGATAGTCAATTAAGACTATAGTAAATAATCAGCACAGTAAATAGCCCAGTATGAGTCACTTCCTTGTGTTAAAAATCTGAGAAAATGAAGGAAACAAAAATGACTAAATCCTATATGTTTCAGAACTCCATTGTGCTGACATTTTTGTCAAATTTTTACTGAGAAATCTGCAGAGTTCTAATCCTTTCATCTCACATGGTTTTTAAGATTAGAAAGACTATTTTCTTTGCATTTTCTATTACATGATATGGGTTTCTTAGCTCCTAAATGCGTTCTTTTGTTCAACATGTAATCTTTCTTTCCACTTCATTTTTATATTACTTATTTTCCTCCCCATTTGCAATACCTATGCATAGCGCACACACCCACACACCCACCCCGAATGTTAGGTAATTTCTCTTTTATGTTCTTAATAATATTCAAAATTGTCAGTATCCAAGACGTGGTTTCTGGATAAGAAAGTTTGAGTTCCAGGAGATAATGGCTTATGATATAAATGACCCCTCAGTTCAACAAGAATTTATCAGCTTCTAACACTCTTTTTCACGCTTGATTTCTCCTGTAATCAAAGTACCATGAAGGAAAGACCACATTTTGTTCTACACTAACAAAAGGATGATGCTAAAAACAAAACGGAGAAAAGGAAAAGGGAACACAAAGCAAACTTTGACTGATGCATTATTTTTAGAGTTGTCTGTTTCAGTTTTTCAGGTAATCTCAATTAATCTTCCTCAACTACTTTGGAAAAGGTAAATTTATGGTTTGCACACTTTTGCACTCACCTGGAATAGTCACAGACTGTTGTAGTTTGGCATGGTACCAGAAAAGAAATGCACTCACCAGAGGAGGCTTGTCCTGCGTGGCTGTAAGGTAAATGGATTCATGTTTTCAAGAGTACAATGTATTGCAGTAACTGAAAGAGGTGATAAAAAAATTAACTTTGAAGGAGGTAAATAGCATTACACATCACCGTATTTCTAATGGGAAGACTGCACAAAGATATCAGCATTTTAAAAGTGTTTATCCTTAATGGACCGTTGATATGCTGGATAAATTTCTGCTATGAATAACTCTTGTGCAATCCCATTATAACTAATGGGGTTGTAATACTCAAACATAAACCTAAATTTGAGGAAGTATCAAAAATATGAAAAGGAATCTAGCTCCACTGGTTCCAGTGAAGTAGGTCCTGATTTTCACCAGTATGATAGATGAAATGAAGGAAGTCTCCATAAGTGCCATCCTGTGCAACTCTGTAATTTGAAAACACTTTTATACATGAATTATCATAGAAGTACACTTCTCCACTGAGTATCCTGACTTTGAAATAAGTAGTGGAACATAGGAATTGAAATAGGAATTTAGGTAATTAAAAAACTTATTACCTTAAAAAGTTTTAAGTTCAGACATTTATGAATATTGGTTGAAGTTAATGACTTGTTTCAAACAAGTAAAGAGAAGGCAAATTTCAGAATAGCTGATATAGTTTACTTATTTTTTTTTTTTCTAAAAGTGAGGCATTTTAAATCTAGCTCCTGAATACCCTGAAGATGTTGAAAACTTCCACAAAATAGATTGGGAACTGATATATACCCATCTCACTTGTGATTGGGACAGTATCCAAAGCATAGACCTCTGCATTTACTAAAGTTTCAAAAGCAAACCGGTTATTTTTGAGTGCTTTCATAGGATTTTCACAGTACTGCCACTGATTAAAAAATAATAAAAAAAATTAAACCACATATTTGAGAATCTTATCAAGAAACTCCAGAAGCAAGATGAAATTGCATAAATTATTAATAAATTGTCCAGCTCTTTCACTCTGTTTTGGGAGCACCATTTAGACATGGACTATTTTCAAAAAAGAGGTTTATAAGAAAGGTGGAGAGGGACTTTTCACAAGGGCAACAGGACAAGGGAGAATGGTTTTAAGCTGAAAGAAGGTAATATTGGCCATAATGAAGAAATTCTGTGTGATCAGGCTGGCGAGGCACTGGAATAGGGTACCCAGAGATGTCGTGGATTCCCCATCCCTGGAAGTGTTCAAGACCAGGTTGGATGGGGATTTGAGCAACCTGGTCAAGTGGAAAGTGCCCCTGCCCATGGCAATGGATTGGACTAGATGATCCTTAGCGGTCTCTTCCAACCTAAACTATTTTATGATTGTCTTATATAGCTAGTTACAGTAGCAAAATAATTGCTCTTCATCTTACATTCAGAATCCTGACATGGAAATAATTGAATCTGAATCAAGTAACTGAAATTAAAATGGTTAAACCAGCAGAAGTTTCAAGGTAGGCTTGGAGAGATTTACATAAATCAAGACAATATTTTGTATTTGCTTATAGTAACAGAGAATCTTCTCAGAGGTATACAATAATCACGTGATATTCACAACATAGAACATTGCAATACATTTATGTACAGTTTTAATAAACTTGTTTCTTTGGACAGTTTGAGAGACTGTAGAGGTCCAGGTTAATAACAGCGTATCTGAATACATTACAGGATTATATTTACAGCTGTAAATGAGAAGGCTTTCTGTGAATAATAAACAAGATTTCCTATCACAGATTTTGATCACCAGATGTAGCTCCCTTGTCATATGGGAAACAGCAAGAATGTAACACTGCTAGCTACTAGCTATGAGGGTTTGGGGAATCTGCACAAGAACCTGCACAGTTCACTGTGCTATAAATGACCTGGAGGAAAGGATGAATAGAACGATCATATATCTTACAATGGATACAGTTATTCAAGATAGTCAAGTCTAAACAGGACTGAAGATTTTCACAAGAATCTCATGCTACTGAGTGGCAAAATGAGCAGACAAAATTCATTGTTAAGAAGTGTACTTGAATAAATGTATTCTAAGTAGATCTATAAAGTGATGTGTTCTCGGTTACTGCGGTGTTGTCAAATCTCCGAGAACATCAGGTCACTGTTGCATGGCAGCCAAAATGGCATATAGATTATGAGACGTTATTAAAAAAGGAAAAGAGAAATAGAAAATACCATGCTCATCCTGTGTAAATTGCATAGTACACTATTTCTTTTAACATCACATGTGCTTTTTAAGAAAATACAGCAAAATGTGAAAAGGGATAAAAGAAGGAAAGAAGCTGTTCAGAATCACAGCTACTGTGAGAATTGTAGAGCCCTTTTCAGGGTGGAAAATCAGAGGAAGGCTAAAGCATCATGAACAGTGTGACATATATGGTTAGTAAAGTTCACATAAGATTGACTTAGTGATGCACTGAAAAATTCTCAGATAACAGATTAAATACAAACATGAAGCAGTACTTTTTCATACAACTTGTAATTTAATTGTGGACTTTCTTGCAATAGGATTCTGTGGGGACCAAAGCAACTTCAGATGGAGATTAGGCAAATTAGCAGATATGTAGCTATTAAGCAAGTTTGAACAATATCTGGTTCAGGCAGGCTCTAAACTACTACTTGTGGGAAATTTTAAGGGGAGAGATTAGTCTGTTTGTGTAATCCTGGACAGTGAAGAGACATCTCAGGTCAACTAGAACAGGACTCCAGGTAATATAGACCAGTAAATGAGTTTACGTTACTATGGTTGTATAAAAGATACTTATTTACTTAACATAATAAAATTAATGAATTGTTCTGATTGTTCTGAGTTTTTTGGAGTGGTTTTTTTGGTTTCCCCCCCCCCATGTTGCCACCTGAATAGAAAGTCAGCATTTCTGACACGGATCTAGACAGTAATGTTGTAAAATTAGTATTTATTCTGTTTAGAGAAACTCTACAGAATTACTTTTTTTTTTAATTAGTCTCTATTAAATGGGTTTAGGATAATGGAAATTACTGTATACAGAAAGAAGTAGTTCATAGCAGGAAAGAATCATGGAAGCCAACATGGCACATTTTGGGATGGAAAAGGAAAGAAGACAATATAGTTTTGTGGAAGGGGAGAAGACAACGTTCATTAGTGCAGAAATAATCATAAAGAAAGTCAAAGATATGAGACGAGCCAGAAAGTCTTCAGAATCAAGAAAGTAAGGCATGAGATTGATAAACAAGCCCTATTAGGCTAGAAAACATAACTCTAGCTCTTAGCAGAGTAGTCCAGAAACCATATTAAAACTTAGGCAAAGAAATGTCTGCAGTGTTTGCTTGTTTTTGTTTTAATCTGTGTGCTTCAGGGGTGAGATAGACCATCTCTTTAGGATTCAGTGCAGTGATAATAAATTTGTGCAAGCACAGGCCTGGGAGACTCCAATCCAGCAGTGACTTCAGAGCTGTGGAATGTTGCAAACTTAATGACAACATCCCAGCTCTTGGACACCGAAGATCCACACCTAAAGAATACGCCTACTGACACGAAACGTCATTCAGTTGCTAGAGACCTATGATCTCAACACATACTGATCCCACTGGAGTGACATGGCCATTTGATGGGGGTATAAAATCACAGCTTGGGTTTGAGAATCTCTCTTGATTAAGCAAAAGCTAAATTTAACAAGCACAACAAAATACAAAAAAAGTTGACATGCTGTCTATTGTGTCAACTTAAAGAACTTTAGTTATTCTGATTATATAGTTCTATTATCAAGTTATTAATTGTATCTATGCTAAACAGAGGTATTATATATTACTACTCGGGTCTCCTTCTGGTACATCATTCTAAAAAAGCTAAACCCCCAAACCCAACCAACAAAAATACCTATTGTACTGGTATTAGCAGAAAAAGAGCAAATACGCTATCTGCTTTCCTCAGATATATACTTTGTAGCATCTTTTCACCTAATTTGTCCAGTTTCTAAATGGCAGGCATTGATCCATATACTATTACTGACTCAGTGGCAAAACAGCATCAAGAACACTAGAAAAGCTGACCCCTTCTCTCCACTTTCACCTCAGCAGTCTATAAAATTTATAGAAAAACTCATCAGTTTCTGCAATGCATTCCTCAAGAAGCATGAGGGTTACCGAACTCTGTCTTTACCCACTCAGTGAATTCTACAGTCCTCTACACAAGAGCTTCTCTCCTCTTTCCTACTTGTTGAAGCATGCAACCTGCTTTACTCTGCAGGAGTTTATGATGTTATTGAACCACTGTTGTGTAGTGGAGCATTCTGAAGATCTAAAGCACAACATTAAAAGGAAAAAAAAACAAAAAACAACCAAATAAAAAATGCCTTGGTTCAGAAAGCTTTAGGCTGAATTGACTTACTTTTCTGTGACATATATGGAATGCAGGCACATATACAATAGAAATTTCATATAGTCAACATGGGAAGAAAACCACAAAAGAACTCAATTTCTCTAAAGGAACAACCAAGGTTATCCAACCTATTTCTTATTATTTCTTTGTACCTGCAGCGGACAATGTCCCCATGCACCCCTCTCTAATATTAACTAGGTTTTATTGTGATACTCTAAAAGACTATTTATACTGGTGAACTACATGCACTGCATTTTAAAAGTAAAGCGATCCTGAGTAAAATACTTGTATATAATATTTTTCTACTAAATTATCTGTGGGAGTGAAGAATTAAAAGGGGAAAACAAATGCCCGAAACCTTTAGGTAGGAACTGCTCTTTTGACAGAATTTATTTTGTTGTTCTCTTCAGCTTATAAAGATTCCCAGATAAGGGTCTTTGATGGGTGAATGCAGGGAGACAGGGAGAAAGAAGGATCTTCAAGGGATCTTCCCCATTCCTCCCCCCAGTGATAATATCACCTTCTCTCAGCTCCACAGGGAATGATACACATGTATCCATGAAAATATAATCTCCTCTGCTCTCCACTCCCCCTTCCTTTTTTTCCCCTCTGTTGTCAGACTTACATTCTAATACTCTAAAAACAGTTCACGACCCTCAAACACATACTTACTTGCATTGCCACCAGACCCGTCTATGTATGAGCTGTTTCTGCCCAGACTTGGAGCTGGATGAGGAGCTACTAGTATTTGCATATGGCAGAAAGTTACACCTGATCAGGTAATCATTAACTACCCAGCAGATCCATCTGCTCATGTGCTCTGGCCTGTGCCTTCATTACAAATGAATTATGAGAGGGTAGCCCGGTAGATGGTATGTATATATCTGATGTCCATGGAAGATTGTTTTCCTATTTTCTCTGTCTGTGGTTGTCTGGATGTTTTTGAGAAACAGCCAGGTAGGCTGAGCTGGTAATTAGCCTGAGAGACAAAGGCTAATTGCTCAATTATCCTAAGGAGGACAGCTGGGAAAGTTAGTGTTCAGAGCCATTGGAACAGGTTTCTGTTTAAGAACAGATTCCAGGATATTGTGCTGGATGAGTGATCTTCCCTTGACAAAAGCTCTTTCAAGTTACAATAAAATCTCTCTCTCTAAGAAAAGAAAAAAAAAAAAAAAAACACAAATGCGCAATAAAAAACCCCCAAACGCCATGCAAACCCCCCCCCCCCCCCAAAACCAAACCCTAACACCCCCACCCTCCAACTAAACCCATTGTATTTCATGTAGGTCAGTTATTAATCTGAGGTGGTTTGACCCTGGCTGGATGCCAGGTGCCCACCAAAGCAGCTGCATCACTCTTCCTCAGCTGGTGGTGGGAGACAAAATATAATGAAAAGTTTGTGGGTTGAGATAAGGACAGGGAGAGTTCATTCACCAGTTTCTGGCACAGGTAAAACAAATTTTAGTTGGGGATAATTAATTTAATACCAATCAAATTTATAAGAAATAAATATATAAATATAAAAATAAATATGATGAGAAATAAACCCACATCTTAAAATATCTCCCCACACACACACACACTTCCTAAGCTCAGCTTCACTGCCCATTTCTCTGTCTCCTCCACCTGAGCAGCACATGGGAACAGGCAATGGGGATTGTGGTCAGTTGATCACATATTATTTCTGCTGCTCCTTCCCCCTCAGGGAAGAGCTGCTCACACTTTGCCCCTGCTCCAGCCTGGGGCCTCTCCCACAGCAGACAGTTCTCCATGAACTTCTCCAATGTAAGTCCTTCCCACAGGCTGCAGTTCTTCACTAACTGCTCCAGATTGGGTCCCTTCCACAGGTGCAGTCACAAGCCCTGCCAGCAAACCTGCTCCAGCCTGGGCTCCTCTCTTCACAGGGCCTGCCAGAAGCCTGCTCCAGAATGCTGGCATCCTATGGGGTCACAGCGTCCTTCAGGTGCATCCACCTGCTTCAGCATGGGGTCCTCCACGGGCTGCAGGTGGGTATCTGCTCCACCGTTAACATCCATGAGCTGAGGGCACAGCCTGCCTCACCGTGGGCTTCACCATGGGCTGGGGGGGAATCTCTGCTCCAGCACCTGGAGCCCCTCCTGCCCCTTCTGCACTGACCTGGGGGGCTGCAGGGCTGTTCCTCTCACGTATTCTCACTCCTCTCTCTGGCTGCAGGTGCATGGGATTTCCCCGCTCCTCCTTATATCTGCTATCCCAGAAGCATTACCACTGTAGCTGATGGGTTGGGCCTTGGCCAGCTGTGGGTCCATCTTGGAACCAGCTGGCATTGGCTTTGTTGGATGTGGGGAAAGCTTCTGACAGCTTCTCACAGAAGCTACGACCATAGTCCCCCTGCCACCAAAATCTTGCCATGCAAACCCAATGGATCGTCCTACATGTGATGTTATTATACTATTCTCATAGATATCTAACCAAAAGTGTGCTTTTAAGAAATTCAAAGTACATCTACATCATTTTTTTTTAGTGCGAATGAACAGTTTGCTTTTGAAATTAATGTCTTCTTTGTTTCTCCTTACACCTTTTAGAGCACTCTCAGAGCATTCAGACTGGCTATGTCTCAGATTAAACTAAACTGAAAGATGAACTGCAGTTTTGTGGCTAATGCTGTGCAGCTACTAACAGGCATTCAACCAACAAGACCAGACTAGAGATACTGTGTAATAAAAACCTTATAAATGCACATACCACGAACATCACATCGTCAACATCAACTGTTTTGCTGTACAAATCTACTTCTATATGTAAAAGCAAAGAGTGTTGCTATTTGCTAATATATGCATAACAGCAGGTGCTCTGTATTGATTTCCTGTTCTTTATTGTCCTCTTGAGTAATCGATTATCTAATATAAATCTTGCTAGGCTAACATAAACCTTTGTGGATATTCCTATTGGGTTTTATTCTTAAAAATGACCTTCTATGTTTCAGAAAGTTTTATTTCTTTTCATTGCAATTTTCATCACCAATTTTTTTAATGCTGTTAATTATGTGTTAATGCATTTTTGCATTAATATAGTGTTTATAAATATATATGTAATGTACACATCCAGTATGGCAGACATAACAAGCTTATTTCAGATCATAGAAGACTTTCAAGTACTTTGTACTTTTCAGCAAGAACATCCTGCTCCTTTTTTTTTTCTGGAGAGAAAGTTAGAGATGCACAAGGTAAAAACAGAATGGTAGAAGCTGTTTTCAGCAGTTGAGCCCTAAGACATTAATTTTTAGTGGCAAGTTTAAAAACAGAAACTATATTCGCTGGCTTACTGTACATTTTTTTAATCAGGTTTGCAAGAACACACTACTAAATTTTATGAGATAGTTACCTTTTACATTGCCAGCAGGAGATCTTTATGAAATATTACAATAAAAATGTGTTTCCTCAAGAAGCAGTAATATAATAAAATGCATCACTAGTTTTGATTGCATTGATAGCTTGTAGGAAGAAAAGTCCCTTTAGGGAGATGTGCTTTCTGTTCATAAGGAATAGGAAAGACTATTTTGCAGTGCATTAAAACCATGGGAGCCATTAGGTTTGTACAATAAAAATCTTGTAAACACTGATAGTTTTATGGTTAGTCTTTTCAACAGCTGTTTGGTATGAGAATCTGTGGATGCTTGAAGTCACACCTCACACCACTTTTCAAAAGGACTGTATTAGCTATTTATTAACACAACCTATATTTTCTCTCCCCTAACTTAGATAACCATAAATAGTGTTCCAATTTCAATCAACTGTAATAAACCGTTATTTTCAATTTTGTGTAATAAGAAACAATTTTGGAGGGTCCATTGACTTTAGAGCATGGATATTATTTTCTAGTGAGGATACAGAAACAAAGAGCTCCTCTGAGAGAAGCAGAATGTGAAAAAAAAAGTTAAACAAGCAGGAAAAAATTCAGCCTCACCTGAAAGAAAGAAGTATACATGATTGCTCAAGACAGTGGGACAGATTAAATACAGATAGATACAGTTAAGATAAATTGTGTCATAATTGTTTTTAGTGTCTTACTGTCCATCTGCAGTAATTCCTGTAAATCTATGGACTCAGGTTGAAGGACAGCATTCAGTTTATATGGAAGTAGTTAGCTGGTTTAGTTAGAATGTCGAAGGCAGCTGACAGACCTTTAATGTATGATAGTAATAGTCTTTGAGGATTTAAATAGCATCAGAGGGGTGGGACAAGTGTACTGGAAATAGGACAGAAATTTATGAAAAACATGAATGGAAATTTAACTCAATGGGTTTAGTTAATCCAGTTAAGGGTAAAACTCCACAATGAGACTGCAGGGACACAGCTGTAGGAATGTTTAAATTCTTGTATTTTTTATAAAGACTGACTATTTTAAGACTTTTATTCTTTTCTTCCTTCTGCCTATAGAATGAAGTTTGAAAGTAAAGCCATTAAAGTAAAAGAAAAATCCTTCCTATTCTTCAACAGCAATGATGGATCAGCTTTAATTAAATGGAACACGTGGGACTGAAGTTTCTCTGTGAAGAACTGCAATTTAAGTCTATGTTAACTCCCATTAGCCAATGAATGTGTCTGAGATCTGTAATCACAAACATATTTCCTTTCCTAACTTTCCCCAGGCTAAACATTGATTCAGTTTAATCTTTTTAATCATTCCACCTAGACCTTCCTTGGTCCTTGTGCCTTGACTAAGTACAAATGAAAAATGTCATCTCTCCCCTATGTGCAATATTATGCTATTTTTTCCTCAAAAAAAGTCCCACCAAAGAGAAAATAGAGGTTTTTGTATGGTGACCAGGAACTTGTCCAAGAGAAAAACAAATCCAAGTGGTGAGGATGCTTAATGAAAAGCATTTGTAAATCTTCTGCCTAATCTCTAGTAGTTAAACCCACTAGCATTGCTCAAGTTCTAAAGCTGTTGTTAGCCAAGTCCTCATGCACCACATTGCTTCCCTTTTTCCTCAACCACCATAAAAAACAGTTTTCTCTTCCAGTTCTTTAAAAAATCCTTAGAAACAAACAAATAAAAATTAAATGAAGCTCCTATACCAATGTTTAAAAGAAAGGGCAGAAAGAGAAGGGAGCTGTATCAAAATATTTTAAAGTTTGTTTACTAGTACATTTTTTTATCTGGAAAGGCTTCAGTGAGGAGGCCCATTGTCTTATGAGTGAAAGGCCTTGTGTTTACAGACTTGGTGTTGAAGGACAGCACAGGAAAATTCATACTGGGGAAGAAGCTGTTTGAGGATTGAACCTTTTTCTGCTAGGTGCTGAGACAAACTCTTAGTATCCCAGCTATTAATATGGCCAATTAATGCCCTTAGCCCAGGGAATACTTTTGAATGCCCCTAGGGGGACATAATCACCAAAGATTCAAACTCAGACTAGAGGAACACACTGAATCTCCTTCTGGATGTGTTCAACAGCACCAGCTTATTCTCAGCAGCTGTACAGATACTACAATAGAAGAAAACCCACATCCTTCACTGGACACCAGGACTGTGCAGGTGTAAATTGACTCTTCAGCATATATGAACTCAAGCCCACTTGATTAATGAATTTTACCTGAAAAAATATTCAGAAATATACATTCTCATGGCTTAGATTTTACTGTTGTAGGTAAAAATAATTTTAATCATAGAATGGCTTGCTTTGGAAGAGACCTTAAAGATCATCTATTCCCAACCCCACTGCCATGGGCAGGGACACCTGCCACTAGACCATGTTGCTCAAAGCCCCATCCAGCCTGGTCTTGAGCACTTCCAGGGATGGGGCATCCACAGCTTCTCTGGGCAACCTGTGCCAATGCCTCACCACCCTCACAGCAAAGAATTTCTTCTGAATATCTAATCTAAATCTACCCTCTTTCATCTTAAAATCATGCCTCCTTGTCCTGTCACTACATGCCCTTGTAAAAAGTCCCTCTCCAGCTTTCCTGAGGCCCTCTTTGGAAGGCAACCATTAATGTGTGAAATCATTAATTTTAAAGTCACAGTTTTATTACAGCTACTTTTCTCTCCCCCCCCCCCCCCCCCCCCCCCGCCTTCATTCACCTCCCTATTTCTTTAAGTCTCTACTAATATAGTCTTGTTGAAAATTAAATGTTGTTTTTTATCCATGTTCTCATTTTAAACCTTAAATGCTAATACCACTAAAAGAAGACTTCATGAAGCAAGCCCCAGATAAAGCATTCACTCTATTTACTGGTGTTTCAAGCATTAAATTATTTTTTTTAAAGTTCACTCATTAACTCCCTAACCTGTAATTAGGATGCAAGCCATGCTGCTGATTAGACAGGAAAAAGAAAGCAGTCCACAGAAAAAGGCAGCTTTCCATTTGAATCCAATCAGGGTGAGCAAACAAACTCCAAACATGGTTTCTGTGGTATATAAGTATAGGGAAGAAGAACTTGGAACCTTAATGAATGTGAAATACGTTGTTTTAGCCTTGAGAACTCCCTGCTGCAATGTTACTTTTCTTAGTATCAATCCTGCTGACCAAAACTTCACAAGAGGTGACCAAAAATTTTATCTAGTGCGCTTCACTATATTCTAAAATATCTGAGTGTATTTATTACAGCTGGTAGATCCATACAAGCAAAGGGGAAGATGGTATTTGTTACCAACATTCAAGTAAGTAACAAGATCACAAAACAAAACAAAACCAAAGCAACAAACCAACCCTTTAAAGTATTACAGGGATGAAGAACATTATTAGGATAGCAGCCACTAGCACCCTTGTAGGCAAGATACTCCAAATATTTCCAATATACAGCATGGAAAAATGAACATTTTAATTTGCTGCAGGGAATGCGATTAAATTAAATTGCATATGAATAGGCTGAATCCTACTCTTAGTTACCATTCCTGAAGTTCTGTGAGCTCCTGATATCTGATGTTTTTTCAAGTGTTTTCATAAATCACATCACTTAATTACTATATAGTTTTAGTGATGTAATTTTAGATTTCTGGAAATCTTTAGAATATAATAGTGAAGACTGCACAGCTGCTGTTAGCTTATGAGTTGCTTTTTGTCAATAGAATACATTTTGTCAATAAACAGCAGGGATGTGTTGATTTTAACAGAAGGTGATGTGTAAAACTGAATCTTCATGGTAGTGACCAACCCAAATAGCCAAGTCTTGCTTAACAGATCTCAAAACATATTGGCAGTTTCTCTTAACTAGTTGGTTTACTAACTGCAGCAGTAATTTTTATGTCTTGTATATTGTAAAACAGAACTGAATACCATAGATCCCATGGAACAATTAGTTTTTCCAACCATGTTGCCCTTAGGGATTCACTTCTTTTGTCTTTTCCAGAAAACTCCATACATGTTCCCTCTTAAATCCATCCACCCTCCTCCTCAGTAGGATCATAGACATTCAACTGATAAGGACATTATCCTTCCTGAGAAGGATCCACAATAGAGCTAAAATCAAAGAAAGATATCTCAGCACTTTATCTACTTTTAGATCTCCAGGCCATTCCGGTAAATTATTGCTTAATACTGAAACAACAACAAAAGGACTAAATTTAATATTTGCAAAACCAAAGGCATTCAAATATTGTCCATATATTTTTTTCCAGAACTTCCCATACATACTCATGAATAGACTTTTTGTGTTTATATAGCTCAGTATTCTAAACATGTTATGGTCAAGAAGCAGATCTGTAAAATTTATAGCCAACATTAATGTATTTCCAGTTCGGGTCCAGTGTCTGTATTAATACCCTGTGGACCAGTAAATAAACTTTTGCCATTACTAGTAAAGGCCACAAACTTTCTGCTGACCTCACTGTCAAGGGTCTTATGACTTGTCTGATTTTGCCATAGCCTGAACTGGTCTTAGCTTATTCTAACAGCTATCTAACAGTAGTCATAACTATTGCTTAACCTGTTTTAACTCACGTAGATTAACAGAAATGAAAACCAGCCCCTATTGAAGTTGCTGGGAATTTTACAATTTGTGTAAGTATGACTGAAAAACATTAAGGACAGAAGAAAAGTGGTGTTACTATCTGGTCCAATATGTAGTATAATCTCTAACATAGCTAGCATAAAAAATATAGCATAGATGTAACATAACATTCGATACTGTGCCAGTCAGCTACAGTCTCATACTATGGTTATATGGTGTGACCCTGAGTCCTTCCAACACATGAAATTCCCATATACATACAAAGGAATTCTGAAAGTCAAAGGATGTGTATCTAATCTGCCAAAGCAGACTATTTTCTTTCAGATCTGTATGGAAAGCCAATGTACCATAGGAAAAAAAAAAAAAAAAAAAGAGGGAAAAAAAAAGGTAGCAATAAAACTGACTGGAAGGGTTGAATTCACAATGCAAGAATAGGAAGAAGAAAAGAAAGGAGTTGTGGAAACAGTACAGGGCAAGAAATAAAAGCTTGGTTAATGGGAAAGCAATAAGAGAAATAATTTTTCATCTATAAGAAAACAGATGTTATGCCAAATTAACTGTCTAAGAGTGGGAGACTAACTATGCCTTTGAAGAGGTTAAACCTTTAATAACAGCTGGTGTGTGTAACAGCAGATAAACTGAAGTTTTGTTATGATTCAGAAACTGATGGCCCTTGCCTACCTGTGGGAGAAAATATACATAAAAAAGTACATTTCCTATGAAATTAAAATTTTGAGTTTAGGGCATCAAATACCCCAAAAAATTGAGGATGAAAGCAACACAACCAGAGAAATTAATTAAAATCTGCATTTTCAAATGTGTCTGAAGTCTGTGTAACAGCAACTTTTGATCAGTCTATACATACTGTTAGGAAAGTCTAAAGAGAAACAGACACAACCTAAAGATTATCTAGGCATGCATTAAATCAAAAAAAGTATTAGATTTACAGAACATAATAAGGTAGGAACTCAATATAAATCACTCAGTAATGTTCTTTTGTTTCTTCCTTTGGATCATAGTCATGGCCTATTTATGAATTTCAACACGGAGCCATTAACTGACCATAAAAGGTATTCCTTTGTTCTATACTAGTTTTTAAATTTTTTTGGTATGTATATATAGAAGTGAAATCGTTCTAAAAGCTTAAAATTTGTCTGAGAAAGCTTAGGTGGTTTTGGTTTCTATCACTGTTGATATTCAAGAAACCTCAAGCAAACAAGAAAAAGTTGTGTCTATAACTTGCTTCTCTTGAAGAAAGAAACACAGATAGATAATTAATGGGTTTAACAATTAATAAAATTGAGTATTTTCCTTCTCAAAATACTGGTTTTGTTAATAATTTCTTCATAGTAATTTCTTCAAAGTTTCACATGTGTGACTGATACCTTACAGAACTAGAGTATTTGTCTTACAAGCACATATTCCTTTCTGGAATCTACCATGGTAAAATCATCAAGACAGCTCTTAAAGGAGTTTCACTGATCCTTTCAGAGCACATGCAATCCTTTGAAAAGCAAGGGCACTAAAAAAACTAGAAAAAAAAAGAAGGAAAAAGATAAATAATTTGAGATGATCAAGAGATGAGTCTTAAATTTTGTCAAATTTGTCTACATGATGACAAGTAAAAGGACATTTAGCAGCAATTTAAAATCATAGAAAGGTATAAATAGCAAAGAGAAATTATTTAAAGTGAAAAGGAAGATTAAGTGTAAGAAATGGAAAGCAATTACAAAAGGAGAAGGTGATTCATAATTTCAGAAATCACTTCTGGCCCAGGATCTGTTAAACATATTGCTGGGTGATGAAGCAAAGGAGCCATAGCTGGTGATATTTATGGGACCAGAAAAACTCCTAGGGAGTACTGCTTTGGATGAGTGGGGCAAATTAGAAAGCAGCAGAATTCTAGAGATTAGAAATAGGAAAGTTCTGTGATTAATTGCTCAATTTCATTCCCAGCTGAATTCTATTCATAGCTATATCAAAGCTGAATGATGCACTGTTACTTTAAAAAGTTATTTCTGTGTGTTTGGTTTGTTGGTTTTTTTTTGTTGTTGTTTGGTTGGTTGGTTTTGGTTTGTTTTTTTTTAATATAGTAAGACAAACTAGAATACAGATAAATTTTAGAACAGTACACCACATTCGGTGGGAGAGAGGAGGCACTTACATAGGTAAGACAAAATTTATGTCTCCAGGAATCGAGTCCATGACTTCTTTCTAGATTGACAGCAGTCCTTGTGTTCTTAATAGTGTTTGCAAGTTACAATCCTATCTTCATAGGTTTTACCTGAACCACTGAACCAGGTAGTGATGAGGAGCTCTAAGTTTTACTATAAATATCCATATCACTAAAATGATAATTTTATCTGTGTTCATGATAGAGGCATTTGTACTGAAGTAATCAAGACATAATTATTTAAAAAATCTTAATAAAGAATTGATTTATTTCCTGAGGAGTAAATCATTACATGAGGTGGAATCCTGAAGCGTTAGACCCGGTATGAGTGCCTGCCCAGAGGCCCAGCCGAGCAGGACACTATTGAAATAAAGGCCTGGTGATGCATAGAACCCATTGCCCAGAACAATCAGGAACAGAAAACCAAAAAACCCAAGTAGCCAGACTTCAAAGGGAAAGAATGAAAAACTGGAGTAATTTCAGTGTGAAACGTCAGTATGTTTTACTGAAGTTTACAACAGCCTCCTGTAGAGATGCTTTGATATAGCAATATCTTTCAGTAGTTCTTTAACCTTTCCAGCAATCTCTGTTTCCAGTGTCTTATCCCTTTGTTTCAGCTGGGCATTCAATTCTTTATCTGAAGTCTTTGGTAAGAGATTTGTTTGTTTGTTTTAAAAATAAAGTTATTTTTGGCCCTAAGCATGCATTTGAGCAGGCTGACATTGTCAGTGCAAATTTAGCATTCCAGAAAAGCAACATGTTGCAATTTTTTACAGAATATAATTAGCAGTTATATTTGGAGTTCATAGCTTTAGTGGTAAAAACAAGGAATGATAATAAATAATAATAATAATTAATATTATTATTAATAATAATTATGATAATCCTTTTTTTTTTTTTTTCAGACATGGATGTGATTCTAACTGGTAAACAGTTATATATGCAGTCTTCATATAGGCTGTACCAACAGGCTCTTGCACCTTAGTCTTCATACAAGCTAGAAACCAAGGATATACACAGGAAAGGTTGAAAGGCTGACTTCAGCAGCAGAGTTAAAGGAAGAATTCACAGTCCTGGAGTGCCCATGAGTCATAAAAAGTGAGTCCTCTCCTTTTTGTTTCTCTCTTCCAACATTAGGGCTGCACAAGTTCTCTGGAATCACGGATATGCACTTGAAGTTGTAATTCAGGCAGCTATTAAGGAGTTTAAATAATTTGTGTTGGGAACCCTTAGAAGTGCAACACATACAGGGCTGTGATTTCTCTAAGTGCTTATTGCACAAAGTGACAGTAGTATAAAGGAGTCTAAGGAGAAATTTAACCTCTTTCAGGTGTTTCAGAATTTGAGAAAAAGGTAATTGAACATACTGATACTACTTAAAGCTATATGTAGTAGAATTAAATCTTACCCAGTAAATTCAATAGTATGATAGCTTCTTCTACTTAGTTAAAGCCTGAAGTTAAAAATTCATCAATAACTGTACTTACAATAAATCACTCTTTGGTATAATATGATTATGTGCTATACTATGTTCTTAACAAACAGCTGTTAAGAGCATTTAAATACCCTTTGCATCTTATCTCGCTGGGATGTTCTTTTCATCTCCTTATTCCCTTTAAATCACATCATACGTGACTTTTCATGTAGTGAAATTGATCAGGTTGAAATAAAAGTATTTGAAGCTCAGAACATTGAGATATTTTAAAATTACATTTTTAATGCATAAATCTGAACATTGCAGCCTGTTCTTCCTCCTCTTCTTCATATGCAGGAGATGCAGAATTGCCTACAAGTGCAGTTGCAATGTTAGCACACTTATGACGAACACCTATAGTGTGTTGCTGGAGAAAAGCACTAAAATTTATCTTGTTTTTCTACCTCCATCTTCCAACTTAAATAATCTTTCTTCAATACACTGCTGAAGGCTTGCACCAAACAAAAACAAACAAACAAACAAACAAACAAAAAATCCAACAAACAAATCCAAAAGGTAAGAAGAACAGAAAAAAAAAAAAAAGAGAGAGAGAGAGAAGAAAGAGAGATTGCTTTTCTTCCTTGTCCCCATTTTGGCTGGGATAATTTTCTTCTTAGTAGCTGGTACAGTGCTGTGTTTTGGATTTAGGATGAGAATAATGTCGATAACATGCTGATATTTCTGTTGGCACTGAGCAGTGCTTACACTAAGCGAAGGACTTGCCAGCTTTTTGTGCTGCCCTGACAGCAAGGAGGCTGGAAATGCACAAGAAGCTGGGAGGAAACACAGCCAGGACAGCTGACCAAAGGGATATTCCACACCACACGACAACATGCTCAGCATAAAAACTAGGTGGAAAGCTGGCTGTGGGGGGCTGCTGCTTGAGAATAGGCTGGGCATCAGGCAATTGGTGGTGAGCAATAGTTATTCAAAAGTTATTCATTTGCATCACTTGTCTTTCTTGAGTTTTATTTATCTCTTTGTTATTTTCCTTTTCATTACAATTCATTTTAATTTATTGTATTAAAATAATTAAACTGTTCTTATCTCAACACACAACTTTGTTTACTTTTACCTTTCAAATTCTCTTCCACCAGGGGTGAGTGAGCACTGTGAAGGCACTTTAAAGAGGGTATGTTAGATTTCAGAGTATATGTAGATTTTAAAGAAAAAAATAAGCTGGAAAGACTGAATGTGGAAAAACCCAACTGATCACCACTATTATAATGCAAATTATTAGGCAGGTGAGATTAGTGAGCAAGTATGGATTACTTATTATTATTTTAAAGTTTTCACTCTTGAATTTCATCCTTTTCAGCTGCAACAGTTAAAAATATCTTAATAACCCTATTTTCACTTAATAGATCATAGAGATAATTTGAATGATAATTTGAATGCCTTTGTTGAACAAGATATAGTGCATCCATAATATCCATAACATTCCCTTATAGGGATAATTTGAACGATAATTTGAATGCCTTTGTTGAACAAGATCTAGTACATCCATAGCAGGTAAAAAACTGTGCTGCAATGCATATATTTATTCCATTAAAAAATAATCATATATTGAAATAATATACTCTCAGAAGTTAACAATAGTCTGCTATGCCATAATTTGACTTTTGTTACTGTAGTACAAACTTTATTTATACAAGCTTATACTAATTATTTTGCTGTTCTATACCTCATACATGCAGAGAAATAGAGAGATACCTTTTTTCTTGTGTGCATCTTATATTATTTATGCTGTTAGCAATTGGCATGTTTTACTCATGTATTTTTCAGAGTTCAGAAGTCAACTGATTTGGGACTTATCACAAAGTATTTTTATGATCTCAGTTAAAAAAACCCAAATAGTAACTCAGTACACAAAATGATTTTGTAAGGACAATGGACAATACAAATAAATCAGGAGGGAAAAAATTATCTGTGATGCTGTAAATAAAAACATACTTACAGAACAAATGAACTTAAAACATGTTAATTTTGATAATTTCCAAGTTTTGAATGATTAACTAGCAGCTTGTTAAGTGGTTTTAATTATTTTTCAAATATTTTCCCATATTTAATAGCTATTTTTACATGCAATCCACAACATATGACATACTGTTGAAATAAATATTTAAAAAAAATGTTGAGTCAGATTCCATAACACTATGTAGCTCATTGAAACATAAGAGAGAAACCAAAATAGGATTTTATTTCCTTTCAAACTTTTAGTCTTTCTGGTTTTCATGGGGTCATGATTTAGAGTTCTGCCTTTAATTGAATGTTATACTCCAACACTTACGTAGGCAATAAAATTTCTTGCAGCAAATCTGGAAGGAGGAGGGTCAGGGCAAGTGCCTGCTTTCAGGAAACAAGTGCTGGTCTCACAGAGCATACCTCCGCTGCTGTGTACAGTTTTAGTCATTTCATTATATTTGCTTTTGATATATGCTGAGGGTTATTTCAGATGTGGTGTTGGTTTTTCTTTTGTACATAATAAGAGAATACATGATTATAACATACCTTAACAGATTTTCATTTTTGGGGTTTTTTTACATGCTTTTCTTTACTGTGGAGGTAACTGATGGGGGTGGTTGGTTTTGCTTGTTTGGACCAACAGTACTAGCAGATTCATACATTGCTTTATAAGACTTTTCACTCTTTACAACAGTACAATGTAGAGTAACATATATACATGAATACCAGAAGTATGTGGTCTCAACAGTTCTACTGTTGGTATATGGGGATTTAAAAAAAAAAAAAATAAAATTGGGTCAGAACAGACTGTATATGCCCATTAAATACAGATTTATAGCCTGTTTAAGCCTGACTTCTTATCTCTATACTATAAAAATGTACTCAGTTGTAAACCCAAAGAAACCTTCAGAAACTTTAGGCAAACTCCTTTCATTCTTTTCTTAATCTAGCAGCAAATTCTCCTTGAGTTTAATGGTGTGAGATCAGGGTGCTATAAAAGTTTCAGCTTTCTCTGGGTTTTGCTGGCTTATTTTTATTTTATTTCTTTCCATCTTCAACCTGTTCCATTTTTTTCATCTTTTAGATTAATTAAACACAGATTTTGGGGTAAATTAGGAATTGTAAAAGGAAGTCCATTGAGTAAAAGTTGGTTACTTTTAGATACTCTACACAAAAGGTTCCTTTTGCGTTCAAAGATTCTGAAGGTACCTTAGAATATGGTAATTTTTTTTCTCGTGGGCAACATATGAAGGATGATGTTACTTAAAACAGAATTTAAAAACGAGAAAACATTTGACTTGTGTCATCTTGGTGATACTTGCAATGGAAATTACAAATTATTTTTACTTCATCTGAAATTTTCTTATTATTAGCCTTGAAAAGATTTTTTAACAATATATTTTTATTTCTTTTTCCATCTCTCCTTGACAACATGTGTGCTTAACCTGTAAAATGATTATGAATTCTGTTTTTTCCACAAATTCTGCTATAGTATTTCCTTGCCACTCTGGAGCACTTCACCGTGAGCACCACATGCTACACACTGACATTAAACAGTCAGCAACAAAACTAAAGGCAGAAGAAGAATTTCAAATAGGTAGATTTTTATTCATTTCTTGAGTTGTTATTTTTCTTCTATTTTCTTTTGTTTCTCATGACACTCCTATCTGTCTAGAGAGAACTGGCATTTCTAAGTGAGAAAGAAAAACAAATACACCCTTTTTGTCTTTTGGGGATGTCCAGAATAAAATGAGATGGCTTTATTTTTCATAAAGTGAAAAGATGTATATGAGAATTCTCTTCTCTGACTTTTCAATAAGGCTATTTGTAGTAGTATTTGCAGAACTCAAAAGTGTCATTTGTCTAAGGAGTACAGGAGCTATTTGCTGTAGCTTTCTGAACTGTATTTTGTACATTCAGCTACTCTGCTGCAAGTATGGGGCACCTGGTTCCATTTGCAAAGACAAATTTTGCTTGTTACCATACCATATCCATGCATTCTCAATCTAAGTTTAACTTTAAATCAAAATGAAGATTCTACACTTTGGTTTGGTTTGTTTTAAACAAACACAAGACTGTCAATTTTGTATAAATCAGGCAATGCCGTGTTTCAGAAAACTGTGGATAATGTGAAACAAAAACCTTCAAGGGAGAAAGACGGCCATCGCTGCTGAAGTAGGATATCAACTCCAAGATGTTCAGTGTGGTAAGCTATTAGAAATTTTGCTTTCAAATGCAGACAAATTTCTATGACAGAAGTGTGCACATCCAAATGTAAAAAGAATGTTACATCTCTCAAACTTCTCAACACCATACATTGTGAAATTTCTTTTCTCCTGCTTTAATTTATGTATATGTCTGAAGTCAGGATACACTTAAGTTAATGTTGATTGAACATTGGTGTTTGCCATCATTGAATATTAAAATGAATGAGTCCCCTTCTTAAAAATGCATTGAGACATGTTTCTTATTTTTTTCCAAATGCACACAAATTTATCCAAAATGGAAGGAAAATAATGTTGTACAAAGAAAAATCTCCTCTAGGGGCTTGAACTGTTAGTATTTGTTAATTTGATGATTTCACCCCTACCTTGCCACAATACTCATATATAGCCCCAATGAGTGCCGAGCCCCTGACATGCTGAATAGGGTAGGTAGCATTAACTGAAGTGGGCGGTGGTATTTTGAATAGGATGGCTGTATTAGTTACATTGAAATGGGAATGGTGACAACCAAACAAATAAAAATAAACCATATAAACTATATTAGTAATTATGAAAAGATAGTGTTTCAGTAGCTGATTGTTCATAGCTTCAGTTGTTGGTAGCTTCAGACTGCTGGAGAGGGTGACGTGACACTACGTCAGGTCAGCAGCCTCTGGAGTACTTTGTTGTCAGGAATATGATGGATATTGTGGTTGCTTTTTTCTTTATCCCTCTAGCTTCTACTTGGTATCACTTTTGTGTTTCCTAATGTGCTTTTACATCTCTCTATTCCTTCACTGGTCTATAGCTCCAGACTATATCAGAATTTACTATATATAGTGTCTTTTTTGTATGTTAGATACTATTTATTTGTTCTTTGTTACCCTAAGAACTGATTTTGTCCCCTTTTGTGTCTTCTTTTTTTAGAAAAAAAACCCAATAGACCTCAGACAAAACCCCCTTGAACACTGCTAACTGATTTATACCTGTGGGAGCAAGCCAGTGCCTCATCTCTTAAGATCCCATGTCCATACTCCTCTACCCTGCACAATATGTGTCTTGCTTTTCAGGGCCTCCACTATTGCACCTGGCCTGTATTTCTCTTACATCATTATGTTAGTCATAAAACCATCACGGTACCATACAATGTTTTTTTTTTTCTGAAAAATTAAAACACATGAGCTACAGGACCTAGTCAACTAGAGAAATGTCTGTCACCGATAAAGCTGGTAAAAGGAAGCTGCAGGCAGGTCGTGGGCAGGTGAGGCCGAGGGGGACTGGAAAGCCTCCCCAGCCCCGGCTTTGCGCACCCAGCACAGAGCTCACAGCTGTGGCAGCACTGTGTGTCTCAAGCCAGTCCAAGACTGGAGCGAGGTTCTACTTGTATTCTTGGGAACAGAATAAAGACTGAAAACGGAGCCAAAAGCCAAGGAACTTTGTTTTTCTGACAACAGGTTTGCAAATGCAAAGGAGAGATATAAAGAGAGAAAGGAAGAAAAGAAAGAAAGAAAGAACGAAAGAGTTCACAGCAATAGCTACCAGCCCAGAGCTGCAGTGTCCTGACATTCCAATTCGTTTACAAGTCCTGTGGGGGAACATTCCATCCAATGTCGGTTGGTTCTGTTCTTTTATAGGGTTGTCACGAGCTGTTCTGCTTAACCACACCTTCCACCCGGCAGTGATTTGTGCACCCAATTCTGTCAGGTGGTTCTCAGAGGTCTCCAGGTCCCTTGATCCCCCTGACCCTGGATCTGGGCGCATGCACAAGGGTTTGGTTAAGTTTCTCAGGAATAGGTTGCCCCATTGCTCAATGATGTTTTGTGCCTTAACAATGCTGAGACAAACCTCTGCTGTGGCAGTGGTGTTGGCCTCCTGCCTTAATAACATTGAGATAAACATTTACTGTGATAATGGTGTGAGTTTCCTGCTATAGCAATGTTGAGACAAACAGCTGGTGTGGCGATGGTGGTTCTCACTGACGCAGTCTCTTACACCATGTTACAGGGAAAAGGCTGAAATGGGCATTGCCTGGAAGTGGAAGGGTGACAAACCCTTGGGCAGCCAGCCGAGCCAAGGCTCAGGTGACATGCTGGCTCTAGTGTGTCTGTTTGCACTTGCTGCCAGCTGTGGGTCTCTGAGGGCCATGTTATGCAGCCCTGTTATGGCAGACTCAGAAGGCAGAAAAGAAAATATTGCTGGGCGGTCTTTTATTACAATTGGTTTTGACTTCAAATGCATATTGCTGCAAACCATAGAAAATAATTTATTTTAAGAATCGTTTTCAGCTGTTCTTTCATACCAGACAAGCATTTTATCCTCTTTTTTTTTTTTTTTTTTTCTTCAGATTCATCTGCCTGATCAGGAAGGTCTAGAAATGAGTACTGAAAGATGGGAGCTTAAGCTCCTGCAAGTCCATTCCAGACACAAATGCTCTCTAAAGGAACCCCTTTGTGATCCTGTTGTGCCTGGTCATCATACTGGTACCAAAGCAGTTGCTGAGATGATAATATGGGAAAACTTGCTCCAGATGCTCCCATGTAGCTCTGATAAAGTCCTTTATGGGATCAAACACGTAGAGAAATCTCAGAAAGCACTGGCAGTTGACACATTATTGATAGACGACTAACTTCTTGAGCATCAGGATGTTGCTTTTAGAAGGATACTTGCAGAAAATGCCTAAAGGAATAAAAGATTTGAGACTATTCTCCATTTTCCATATTGCCACAGAAGGATGTCAGTCATAATTCAGTACCCATTTCCAGACCTTCCTGATCAGACAGATGAATCTGAAGGAAAGCAAAGAAAAAAAAAAAAAAAAGAAATAAAAGAAGAGGATAAACTGCTTGTCTGGTATGAAAGAACAGCTGAAAACGATTCTTAAAATAAATTATTTTCTATGGTTTGCAGCAATATGCATTTGAAGTCAAAACCAATTGTAATAAAAAAAAAATAATCAGCAAACTCCTGTGTGTCTGCTCTTAAACACTGCATTTGATCAGAAAATCAGCATCTTCCTACAAGTGCCCATAGGCATCCTTTCAATAATGAAGATTTCTATACTCACTTTAAATAATTTGCTCATATATTATGAACTTGTTCATGTAAAGATTACTTGAGAATGTAGTTTTGAACAACAGTGAACGGTATAGTAAGCAAGTTACAATATCTAAGCTACAAAAGATGTAAGTGGGAACATTTAAGAGCAAGTATTAGATGGATGTAGGGAAGCAGAAAGGATATCTGACTTCTTGCTGCATCTGAACTTTATTTCACCCAAAAATCAGTAATTGAATTATGGAGAAAAATAATTTAAGTGATGGAGAGATTAAAGATTTAGTCTAATGGACAACCTTTTTCTCATTGTCACAGTGGGAGCATAATTGTATTCTATATTACCTACCTTCTATAAATCTAGATTCAGACTTTGATTTAAGGATTTTGAAAAAATGACTGTGGCAGGGTCATTGGGGTCTTTGCAAAAATACTAATTCTAGTTTGCCTAGATAAGAAGGAAAACTGAGGCTGTTTCAAATGCTTTCTTAGCTCCATTAACTGAAAGCATGTTGTCTTACAAGATTCCTGATAAACTTGTGCTTGGTTGAATTCCCTGACCTAGAATATTCAAGTTGAGATTAGCTCAGTGTAGCTCTGCTGCTGCAAGCCTGCTTAGATACAGGCATGATGTGGTTTCTGGTTTTACTTTTGACTGTCATCTCTACCCTCCACTAATTTCCTTTTCTTTTCCAAAATTTCTCTATTCTTTCCTTACTTCTTTCCTTGTTATTCCCTGTATGTCTCCTGTTCACATTTCTTAGGCATTCATTTCTCTTGTGGACCCAAGAAGACTGTAGCGTTGTACTAATATACAGTTGACTGCCAAGACAGTGAAAAATAGCTAGATGGGAGGTGGAACATGCTTTTCCTCCTTTTTTTGTGTCTTCTTTCTGTAACAATGAAGTAACAATCTTACCTGATTGTTCAGGTATGCAGAGAACTGGTTATGGTAGTTAATCTTATACACTTTCAGGGAAAGTAGGTACATAAACTTTTGCAATCGTAGTATTGATTTTGCTGCTTTAGTTGTTTGGCAGTAAAGAAGGAGTCACACATGACTACTTAGCTTTATGGTTCTGTAGTAAGAGAATTTTTTTCAATATTCGATGGTAACAGCAAAATCAAGAATACAGAAGCTGTGATGTTTCTCTGGGGAATGGACAGCTGACTGAATTATTGTCAAGGCTATTTTTTTATTCTCAGTTTACTAATGCAATGCTGCAGCTTATTTGTCCTTAAAAATTAAATTGTTCATGTTATCAGCATCCTTTTTTTCAGCTACGTGATGAAAAACTGTGTGAATAAATAAAACACAAGGGCTGTATCAGATGTTTTACTTCAGGTGTAGCAGGAGGATGCTGAGCAGCTGTTACTTGTGAGGTTGTGCACAGAGTTTTCTGAACCTTAATCCTACAGTGAGTAGGGTTTTGTGCTCTGAAAATGCAAAGACTGGATGAAAGTATATGGAATACTATGCCAGCAAAGTGAGAAAGGTAGGGATGAACTTCCAGCAAATTTTAAGTTTTTCCCTTAAGAGATGGTTGCAATTTCTGTCTTGAATCTCTGTTAGAGAGCAGTAATATGTGCTGATGCTCTCATTTAACAGTTCACCAAATGGATGTTTCAAAGAGAAAGTACTGCATTTTCCAGTCAGCAGGAGTGTTTATGTTTTGTGAATATGCTAGTTACTTTCCCTATTCCACCTGAATTTGAAACTGAAGCTTGATATCCTCTCAGTTAAATAAATAAATAAATCCATAAATTAGATAAAGTTAAACATTTACCCCAAATCCGATTCTGTCAGCTCTTGCACACAATTGATCTAGTCTTGCTTTTTCTTCATTTTGTGCAGAAATCCTCTTAAGCAACCATTTCTAATTACTCAGTTGATATTCTGTACGACTAACACTTCTCTTAACACCAGAAGACTGAATGCTGCTTTCATAATTATTTCAGTAAAATCCTCATTTTAATGTATTTAAATATTATGTTTATCAATTAAAACTACTTTAGTCTCTCTAAAATAAAACTACTCTTTCAATAAGAAATGTCATTTTCCATTCCAGCCAAGGTTTATATTTGCGAAACCAGCATTTCTAAAAAAAGAAATTTGAGTCAGTTTATGTCTCACTGTAACAGTACTGGGATGGTTGCATTTAATCTCAAAGCATTTTATTTTTCTTGATATGATTCATGTTTATTGTCAGATATTGAGGTCAAGAAAAGCCAGTCATTTCAAATGGGAATAACTGGAATGGCTGTTGTTTTCAGAAACAGTATTGTGATGAGTTCCCCTAAAACAGATGCAGAAGAAATCAGTCCTTCTAAGGACCTCATTCCAAATTTCACAATCTGTTGCTTCCTTTTTTTATCTGTGCATGACCTAATAGCATCAATAGTGAAATGAGTCTAGCAGGTGATTATAAAACTATAAGAATGTCAAGGAATAGAAAGTTTTATTATTGTGGGCTTCAAGAAAACAAATGCTCAGGTTTGTCCACCTATCAAAACTGTATATCTCAGGACTGGGGAAAGGAGGCATATTACTTAAAATCACAATGTTATTATGTGAAGCACTGCCACCAGTTGTGACAGATGATAAGTTTTACGAACAATGAGTAAACAAAAAAATGGAAATTCCTATGCAGGGAAAGAACAAACAGGTAGTATTCTCATCACTGCTGTCTGCTCCAGAAGGGCTATCCATCTTTAATAATGATGCATGAAAAATAGTTTTCAGAATTCTCTGAATCACAGTCCTGGGCATAGATGGAGAAGCTTAGTGCTAGTCTCACAGGCTAGATAAGCTGCAGAACTTAATACAGAAAAAACCCCAACCAAACAACCCCTCATAAATTAAAATTACCTTTTCTTGTTTTATGTTTTCCTTCTATAGCTGCTCCAATTTCTCAGTCTGTTTTTTTTTTTTTAAACTCTTAATTAAATTAAGCAGCTAATTTATTGTTTTTTTTTTCCTAATAAAGATGATTCTGAACATGTAGACTCTAAGTCCTTCACTCTCAGGAAGGTGATATATTTAGCTTGCTCTCAGCTATATTTGGGATTACATACTACCTTGAGCAAGCTTAAGACACCCCAGCAGTGTTAGACTGTTTCTTTGTTAAGTGGCAAGAATTTATCATTAAACCTGTATCCTCATGCTCAGCATACGTGCATCTACAACCCAGAAATCAAAGCAGTTCACATTCCTCTGGCAGCACAATCAAAGGTTATGTTTTACTTTATGACTAGTAGTTGATTAATGCTTGTACTGAGGTATTGTACTTGAACAATACATAGAAAGGGAAATCTGAGGTTACTACTTTGTCCAGGTATGTCTCAATAGTAACTGATTTCCTTTCCTTCCGCTCAGCAGCTTTCAGAGACACCTAAAGGTAGTTATTGGAATGACATGCACCCTGCTTAAAAAGGCATTTCAACAGTTTATGTTCTGGCTACAGGCAAAAGAAAGGCCTGTCTTTCTGCATTCTGCGTTATTAATAACTAACAAGGAAATCTGGAAATAGTCCTAGAATTAGCCAAGATGGTTAGTATACTTCTGAAGATTTGAGATACGTAGTTCTCAAACTATAATGTAGAATATATAAAGCAGTTATTGTAACTGTAGAAGTCTAAGCAGAAATTAATCACATTTTGATAAGCACTGGGAAAAATGAGTATTTTTCTCAGTTATAATCTTCATATTTTACAGAAAGGTGTTCCAAATGTTTCAGGGAAGAAAGATGTCAAACTAAGAACTCTTTTAGAGACAGAAAAAGAAAAGTGAAATAACATGAGTTTTGAACATGTGTACAGGACTAATATTCTAACTGGAAGACAAGCAATGATCACATCAACAACGGAGGATTTGCATAACTAGATATTAGGTGTGATTCCAGTATTTTTAATATGCAGACAATATAGATCACCATAAGGAACTACAAGAGAACAGATGTGGTATTCTGTTACAGAGCTAGACTTTATAGAGAAATCATGCTGAGTACACTTAAGTTATTTGGGCTTTTAAGAATTGAATTGTTCACAATGTATTTGCAAAATGAGTGTGTGGTCAATCTGTTTGAGCTCCTCTTTTTTTTCCTCTCTGTAATTAATCCCACTTCTCTCACCTATTCAGCATAACTCCAAGCAATTCATTGTTTCACCACATCAGATTCTTGACTGTCCTGTTTCCTCTTCCTTTATTCCAATCCTTATTCCATTTCTGCAGAGATTGTGTGTTGAATTGTCCTCCTTATCCAACAATAAACCTGAAATCTAGTTGCACATTTAAAGGTATCTAACCCTCATTTTCCCATGTTGCACCATCTCCTCAGCTTCTATCTCCTTTCAAGATCTAGTTCTGAGATTCGTGTTTTGTTCTTGCACTGATGCATCGTCAGGAAAGCTATAAACTAGTTGCTGTGTGCAACTAGTACATAGGCTATGATATGCCAAGAACTCTCCTATGTGCCCTCACTGTACAGAAATTGCAAACTAAATGCTGTTTCAAGGCTGCTGTTATGTGACAGACTTCAACTGCATACTTTTTTGATTGTCACAGTCATGTGTTACAATGATAAAGCATCACAGCGTAAACACAGAGCACAGTATAATTTTGCTAGCCTTGTCTATGTCAGGGCACATGTAGTTTTTCTGAAACAATTGTTTCTATGATAAAGATCTTTGTTTGTGCTGATTGTGCTTGAAACATCCTCATATCATGGTTGAAAAGGTTTCACCTGTGAATATTGTTGGTGGGAAATTGATTTCATTCAGCAAATGACAACATATAACTGGTGAAGAAAAGAGAGGAGGAACTTTCCTTTTCTGCAGAGTACTAATCTGGAAAATGCTGATAGGAACAAAACTGAATCTTTATAAGGACTTGATTTTCTCTTTGAAAATAACTTTGCTTGTATTTTAAGCAGCTTGAGCAGTATTGGTTGGAGGTTATACTGTACAATGGAAGTGATTGCCACCTACCATCTTGCATCTGTTTCTTTGACAATTTTCTGTAGTTTCTTAAATAGTTTCTAAATCATTATGCCTTATCAAGTCAAGATGGACTGTAGATTGCTTTCTGTAAACAGTAACAGCATTAGTTGCATTATCATTTTGAAGGTCTTATTCTAAGTCTTTTTTTAAAAATAGGTGTGAAAAGTGTTAGTTTGCTATGAGCTTTGCACAAGATCTAGAATTATGTTACTTAAGGTGGGGATAGAAAAAAAATTGTGTTTGGCACTCATTTTTCATTAGATTTTGAGAATCCTATCACACAAATGTTATTTTGAGCTGAAATATGTTGAGTTTGATCTTACAAAGACTCCATATCTGATTTGTTTTTAAGTTTTCTAGGCTTCTGCTGCATCATCTGTCTTTCTATCTAGTCTCTCTTTGTGAAGAATATTGCTGGTAAATCACTTTGCAGCAGTAATTTACTGTAATGTTAAGGAGCCACAACATGAAGGGGAGGTGGTCTCTATGCTGCTTGTACTTGTGAAAGGTAATATGTCAAAACTCTTTCAGGTGTTTGGCAAAAGCAGAGCTGCAGGTCTTTTTATTGTTATTAAGTGGGCAGGAGATGACTGAATTTTTCACTGCAAGAATAGCTTGTACAAATCATGTCATTTTTGGAAGGAGCTGGACTTTGCACTAGTTGTTAGTGTGCAAATACTGTTGGATGATCAAAGTTTGTCCTGCAGTATGTTCAGGACCCGTTGTCTACTCAGTGTTCTGATATTCAGGAAACAGTCAATTCATGCAGGTGGTATTTTCTGCTCTCAACAGATTTCCACAAAGGGATACCTTCAACTATTTGTGAACAAATCCTCTGTGTGCATGTAAGCAATTAGTGAATTGTAAGCTTGGAAAACTTTCAGTGATCTGAGCGACTTAATAGAGTCTGGTTTTGCAGTTCTGTTAGTTACCCAAATCAAGTTTCTGAAGTTTTCTGATAATTTTAACATTTGTAGCACTTGGTTATTCTTTCATTCTCATCGCAGTGGTGTTTTGGGGACTGATTTAAGATTCTGCAATAACTTGAACATGTCCTTTTGAAGAAGGCTTATAAAAAAAAAAGAATAATTTCCCTGATTGTTCTGCTTTGAAGTCTTGTGTTTCTGTGGTGGCATTTGCTGACAATAAAACCGAGATAGTCTCTGATGTTTTCTTAGGTATGGAGAAGAGGAAGCAGGCTTGGGAATTCTGCCTTTGCTGATTGTTTCTCAGCTAAGGAAACATTTCTGAATATGATTCAATAGAGAATTGAGTTTCACCAAAGGAGAAGAAATGTTTTAATTAAACATTACCAGCTGTGTTATCTACACTGCATTTTAGGAATTTTAAACCATGGCCAAAGACTTAATGAGTGAATTAACAAACAGAATATGTATTGCACTGGCTCTCTATTTTTGTACAGTGCTTAGTCATTAATGTACTAACTATCTTAACATATATTTTAAGATAAGTTCTTTTGTCTTTAATCTGTTACTGTCTATTTCAGAGTAACCAGATGTGGCATAACGAACCTCAGTACAGTCATACACACTTAACTGGCATTTGTTTCTCACTTCATGGCTGTCCATGAGAATTCTCCACTAGCTGGATATCTACTGGGGGTTTTGCAATATGACAGGACTTCCACTATTTATGAAGAATGGGTGTGGAAACCCTCTGTTTGTGGGCAAAGAAATACCAACTCATCCCGGTAATCTCTTAGTAAGGCACGTGTACTTCATATTCTGTAGTAACAGGCAGTAAAGAGGACTACATATCTTGGGGATGAATGAGGTTCTTATGCTCTCTGTTGCCCATGCAGCGTAGAAGTAGTTTACATGTGCTCAGGTTAATAGTGTTATCATTACACAGCCTTTCAATTTGAACCAGATCTCTGTTCACTCACTGCTGACCATATATAAAACTGTATGGCTGTTCTGTCTTCTCCCACTTGTTCCTTATTTTCCCTAGTAATTAAACTAAAGTTCTCTACTGCCTACTGTTTTAAACCAGGTACTTGTGTTAGTCCTTAATGACTGCATAAAGCAAGTTTGAGCTTAGGTAGCAAACTGAAATAGGGGTGGAAAATTCCTTTTTGTTTAGAATTAATGGAATTGGAAGAGGTCTCCAGTCTGTTAACTCCCCTAAAAGGACCATTCCTCATGAAATGCTTGTGTGATGGTGCTAAAGAAGCAACAGCATTTTATTTCTAACCTTAAAAAAATGAGGGGAAATCCATGAAAGTGATTTCTATTGTGCTATTTGTTTTCCATGATAACTCTAAACATGCATCCATCACTAAAATTAGGTGGCATGTTCAAAAATCAAAGCATGAACTTGGTAAAATGCCAACTCAGGAATTGCTTCTGCACTATTGTCATGGTTCAGTGATGCAGAAAGAGCTATAATGTTTTAAGATAATATATTCCAAGTCTTAAATATATTTGATATTAAATAACGACTAGTGCACAATATACCTGAAAATATATTGCATTCTAGGGTTAGTTTTTAAAAAGCTAAATTTAACAAAGGTTAATTGAAACTCTGAAGAAATTAAGAACTCTTTAAAAGATGGATCAACTTCTTTAAAGCATAAAAATTAGTCATATTAGTCACAGTTTCCAACAGTGACAAGAAAAATCTTTCTACAATTCATATAACCACCCACAACAACATTAATCATCATAACATAAAAGGAGAATTGCATATTATGGAAAGGCTCAGTAACACTTTGTGTTATGAGGTGATCTGCAGTAAGCCAGTTGCCCATAATTATGCATGCGTTTGTGCTTCTTGCTGTGCAATCTTCTCTGATGTAAATTTCCATCCAAATATGAGGTGGGCTGCTTATTTTTAAATTCGCTCCAGTCAAGGCCTAGTGCTGCTAGTTTTAATGCTGAAAAGTCTATCAGCAAAATATAAGGGGTTTTTGACTTCTTAAATTAAACTTCAATGTGTGTGTGTAAATGAACATTATTAAAAATCTTTTTCAGTTCAAGGTCAAATTAAGTCAAAGTCATATTAATGTGGAGCACATTTTTTGTTGTTGTTTCTTGGGGTTTTTGCATTTCAATGACCCTACACACAGATAAAAAGCACACAAATAGATGTGCTGTTAAAGAGTAGAGGAGGAAAAGCCAATTCGGAGGCAGCCTACTTCTTAAAGAGTTGTATCAAACTGATTGTAAAGAAAGAAGCCTGAAATGTCACCTGACTGGAAAATACTAGATCAGATCAGTTTTTGCCTGTTAAGAGTCCTAGATACCCAAGAGGTGCAGATCTTTCCTCCCTCTCCTGCAGGTTCTGTACTCACTAAGTTAACTTCCCTGCTCTGTTAAAAACTTATCTCTGATTCATAGGCCTTGGTTTCTCAGAAGTAGAAGACATGAAGATGTTTTGAAGTTACATGGAGAACAGGTCTTCTGATAGTTCTGCCAAAATGCATGGGACTCCATAAAGGTGGAAAGCAGTGGTCAAAGTTTACACTTTGCTTGTTAAAGTCCCCCCCCCCAAAAAACACCTTAAAACCCCCCAAACATAAAACTTTGGAAAACAGGAAAATTCAAGTAAAATAACAAAAATAAATTGTAGAATTTCAGTTTCTGTCTTGTGAATTATATTTGACAGTATTAAACCATTTTTTTTTGCAATTGGCTTATTTTTTAATTTCCTTGTTTAAAAATTCTTGTTAGGTAAAATTTGTCAAAACTTACTAAATCTTAGAAATCTGTGCTTGTTGTAGAAACAAGCTAAAAATGAATTTTAGATCAGGTTGGCCATTTTCAGCATTAGCTCATTTGAAATATATTTTACTTGAAAGGCATACTTTTTAGGGAATTTTTATTTACATGTTCAACAATGAAGGATAAATATGTCTGTTGAGAGAAAGAAGATAGAATTGGAAATATTAATAAACAAAAAAGAAAATAACTCAGATTTTGAGACTTACTGATTTTCTTGATAATTACATTTATATCAACATTATATTTTTAAGAGAATGCTAGAAGTACAACAATCACCAAACTTACTATAAGAAGCCACATCATGCAGGAAAATAAGAGGAGAAACTGGCTTCAGCTACATTAGTGTTTTGGTTTAGATTAAAATTGTGCCTTTGCAGCAAATCTGATTCTGTCTGTTGACTGAGTTTGGCTCAATCATATTAAAATTTTAAAGTGTGCAAAATAGATTGCTTTTAGATGAAGCTGAACCAGAAGATGTACTCAAAGAATTAACATGGCGTTAATGGGTTTTTAGTCCACAAGACCAGACTACAACCAGTCTGAAGTGCCTGGAACACAGGTAGTGTGGACATGAAGTGGTCGGCATCAACTGTTTTGCTCTACAGAACTGCTTTTATTGTCCTACAATATTTACTAATGTAGGTATAGCTGGCTATCTATGGCATGATTTTACTTTCAGGCTGATCTTTTATATATACATGGATTCACAAAATAATGTAAAATAGTGAATGGTAGGAATGGATAGTTTAAGAAGCTGCATAACAGAGAACTGGGTGATTTGGGAATATGGTAATGAAATACGGAATCTTCCACTTCAAGCTTAGCAGAAGCTTTCATCTTGCTGGAACTTCAGTAAATTTTATGAAGAGAATTTCATGACCCCCTTGAACATGATGTACTAATCTCTGCAATAAAGAACTTGCCAAAAAATTTGGTACTAACTAGTATGTTGAAGGGCAGAACAAGTCAAAAGCTGAATAAGGATGGAAAGTGAAATTACTTGGCTTTATCATCACAAACATGAATTCAGGAATATGCTGAAAAATAAGACACTTGCTTTTGTTGTTCATATCTTTCTTCCTGTCCTTGAGTGAGCATGGACAGCACTGGGGTTTCAGGAAGCTGCAGCCCAGATAACACATACATTTTGATTTTCTTTCTTTGTCTTAGGCAGAAGAATTTGTAGAGACAGTATCACTAGGTTAAGGTAAGACACTGAGTGAAAGGAAATGTGGCATGAAGGGTCACATGTTGACAAGAGGAATTAAGAATAGTTATAGGAAGAAAAAAAAGAAAAAAGGTGTGGTCTTTTAGTTCTGTTTTTTACTAATAGATTAATCCTGTTTGAGATTAACAGACTTTTCTTCCCATATAACTGCCAGATTGGTGTCAATTCAAAGAAAAATATATCAGTAACACTATTTAAACCCATATAAATATTAAAATAAATAAAATTCTTTCAGAGCTAGGTAGTTTTGGTATTCACATGTATTTTACACATAGGCAATTGCATGCAATTTTGCATTGTTCATCTTCTAGACAGTCTCCTCAGTTTATGTTTACAAATGCATGTCCATTTAGGAAGGAGCTTTCCTTACTCTGACTGCATTTTCTAGGGGTTTTATGGCTACAGAGAAAATTAGCAGAAAAAGAAATTAATATTACTTTTCATTTATGAACACTCACTTTTTATTTAAGATGTATTGCTCTTGATATTACATGGAACTATGTGCCGCATTTTAAAGTACAGATTTATTTACTCACTGTATGTTTGTGTGTTAGGCCCTCCGTGGTTAATGCTTGGCTTCCTGTGGAGACTGAAAGGCATGGTGTTGCGACAGGGAAATTACTGGACCGTTAACTTCCACATTACCAAAACTGAACTCATATTTCAGCTTCAGTGGCATTACTACTGTAAACAAGGCTAGTGAAATCCAGCTGTAAGCTGAAAAAAAATAAGAACATTTTATTTTCATTCAATCATCCTTTTCTGTGAAGTTGTAAACAGATGTGAGACTCAGAGCCTTACTTCCCAAGATGCTCAGTGAGCTAGTGTTTCTGGGCTGGATCCGATGTAGAGGAGAAACCCTGTCTATCAGTGTGCAGGAAAGAATCAGAAACCTGGTTTGCTATTACTATAAACAATAATGATATTAGGATTTTTTTATTTAAA
The DNA here is from genome assembly GCF_017639655.2 of Falco naumanni. NCBI lineage: Eukaryota > Metazoa > Chordata > Aves > Falconiformes > Falconidae > Falco > Falco naumanni. The sequence goes on along the minus strand of NC_054055.1, from coordinate 100,835,181 downwards.
AGTTTTCTAAATACCAGAACGAGAGGAGATTATTACTGAATAAAAAATTATGAGAAGGAAATTTGAGTGATGAGTTATGCAGCGCATATGCGATCCTTGTGGACCTTATCTGGACAGCTTGCTTAGAAATTTTTACTTATTCAGCTCTTTTTTATTAAGTACAACCTCTCTCAAGAGAGGTAAATTTGTTTCCAGTTCCAGGTACAGTTGATAGTCACTGGGGAAAGATTAAAAAAGAAGAAAATTATTAAAGCAAATAAAAGGTTAATGTCCAGAAAGTTTTCAGCATTCAATAGTCTTTTATAAAACATAAAGTAGGTTTTATTGTCATTTTCACTAATAAAGGTTTATGTATGTTTGACTGAGTAGTAGAAATCAGCAAAAATATTATTTATTTTTTTAACCACCAAATGAATGATGCACTATCTAGCCTTATGTGGTCAAACAGGATTCAGTAATAGTGTTTTCATTAATTAACTCAGTTTCACTGTACTTGTAAATTTATAACTCCATAGTCATAAAATATTGTTGTGTTTTCTACACTGCTAAGTTAGGAAAATGCATTGCTCTGTAGTTTGTCTCTTGTTCTCCCTTTTCATAAAAGCACTTTTTCTTATTTGTGGTGCAAAGCACTTAATCTTGGGATTTCTTCAAAGCAACCGTTAAGCAAAGTGCTGGCTTCTTCTGGGAGGTTAAATCTCAACTCAGTGGAATTCAGAAGTAAACCTCTCACTGACCTTAGCAGTATTAGGTTTTGAGTTTTGAAATGTCCTAGGCCAATCTTTCCAGGTTAAATACAGGCTGAACAAAAGAAATAGATGTGCACTTGTTCATCAGTGTACAGTCAAGAAATACATTAGCCTCCCAGACTTTGAGCACAACTTTTTAAAATGTTTTCTTCATACAGGTGCTATGGAGAGGTGTGAGATACAAGTGTGTGTGGCTTTTCCCCAGAGGATCATAGTGACAGCATGAACTGGAGAAATGGAGGCGGAGGTTCAAATCCAACTTCTGCCTGAGGCACTTTCACCTTTCCACAGAGCATTTTAACTTTCAGACCATCCTCTTGTCTGTGCTGTTAAAGAGAACTGGAAAGATTTCAAAACACTAACTCTAGTCACTGGGGTTGCACTGAAGCTAATTACACTGAGCAGCACAATTAAGTAAACAGTGTTTCTTTTTAGAGCTACATGGAAATCCCTAATATGGCTTTGCACAAGGAAGCAGGAACATACTTCTCGTCTTTCTTTAAGATGCCTTAGTTTTGTGGGGGATACTCCGTCATCAATTGTAGAAGAAGTATGTCCCCCTTCTGTTCTTCCTTGTGGCTGACAAAACAAATTACAGTGTTGTGCTTGCACCTGTTTTGTATTCTGCCCACTGAATATTTTACTTCTTCCAGATGGACTTTCCCAGTTAAATGCCACAGTCCAAAATGACTTGCAGTAAAATATCCTTCTGGATCACATGGGCTCAAGCTGCTTCAGGCAGTTGATTTGCCACACTTCAATTTAGAACTTTTACTCAAAATCCTACAGGTCTGCAAGCATCACTTTCTCCTGTTGTGTTACTTGTGAAAGAAAGGATTGACCTAACTGACCTATTTATCAGGTATTTCATGCCTCAACCCTCTGACACCCCAGCACACATCTCAGCCCTCTGACACATTTTAGGATGTGTCTAGATGGTTCAGTAAAACATTGAGTACAAAGAGCACCATTCATAGAAGCAGCACTATAACTCTATTGATGTGTCTACTTCTGTCTGAGCTTTTTTTAAACCACCACTGTCAAAGAAGAAAACTTTCAGCACGATGTTACTCCTGGTTATATTGAGGTATCCGAGAAGAAGTTTTTATGCAAAACAACATAACCAAATTAAAAATATTAATCTTCCTGTCTTTGAGGAGCTTACTTGCCAGGTAGTACAAATTCAGGAAACAGTCTCATAGTCCAGGTTTTCCTTAAAAACACTTGAATGACCACAATGATTGATAATTTTTTCTGTTTTGGGCTAGGTAAGATCAATTGGCTAACAGACTCCAGATTTCTTCAATAAGAAGTAAGATTGAAATATGAGATGTAATCTGGAATTAATCTTGTATTCTCAAATAGCCCAAGAGACTAGACCAAATACTGTATTGTAGATAATGGCAAAAACCTCAGTAACAAGCACCAGACAAATATTTTTTAGTCTGTCCTAAAGAAAAATGTCAGTTTTCAATCTAGTATTGGATTAATTCCGAGTATCGGGGGTTAGCAAGTCATAGCAAAAGACTTTGTCAGCAATAATTTGATTGTTTTTAATGTATCTTTAAACCATATTTTAGTTGCATACTAAAAGTGTTGATGGAGGTGTGTAGGGCATCTTACAGCAGTACTAAGCAATGCAGAGCCTGAGTGATGGCCACCTCCTGGCAAAAAAGCACCATGATGAAAGTAATTTCTTTGCAGATGTTTTCTTTTGTGCTTTGTCTGATGGGTACCTTATAAAAGTACAACGTACATAAGGAGCAAAGCATACATTAAATCTAACAATGCAAAGTTCTTCTAGCTGTTAAATGTTTTGGTCACTTGGTTTGGTTTGGCTTGGTTTAGTTTGGGTTTTTTGTGATAAAAATTTGAAATATCACCTTCATACAGAAGGCACTCAATATTTTGACAGCCAGAACCCTTTACCTATAATTTCTCCCCTCTTTTCCTGCATTTTCTGGAACTTACACAAATGGATTAATTGAGAAGTGTAATGAATGCTCAATTTTTTTAGGTATCTAAAATGCTGCCATCCTCATGAGGAGTTAAGAAACTACTTCATTTGTTAACACAGGAAGATACAGACCACTCCACAAGTATTCTTGTCGCAAAAATTCTACAGTCCATTGTGTGCTAGTCTTTGCTTGCTTAATTACTAAAATATCTTGAAATGATAGGTTCAGTTTCCACTATAGATGTTTCCAGTAAGCTCATTATTGTGGGTTGGCTGGTTGCAGTGCTGATGGATATGGAGCTTGTTGGCTCTGATACAGAACAAGAGGAGTGCTGTTAAATGAAACCATTCTCCTGGCTGTGATGTGTTGTTTCTAGGGCAGAAACACTGGTTGGGAGATTATTTTGAATTGTTTTATTATAATGGTGTCTTTCACAAGGAATTAATTATATGCAAGTAGAGCAATGATAATATGTGACAGTCGTGGCTGTTGCTTTGCTGCTCCATTACATCTTGTTTACAGCAATGAACATGAATTGCATTTGTGCCAGTTGTTCTGTGAGGCATGAAACATTGGCTTTGGCAATGGGAATAGTCTGCATTTTTTTAAAATAAAACTCAACAGTTTTGAGTGTTCTGAAGTTTCAAAGTTTTCTGGGGAGAAGAGAGCAGAAATGATAGATTTTCTCATTGATGGCTATAGGAAATCTCTGCTGAGCCAGGGTGCACTGAAGCAGCAGATAAGACACAGATGTTTACAGAATGTGAATTAACCTAAGGAAGACAAATGGCCTTGTGAACTGGACATCTGGCTCAGATTTAAGAGATCTGGGTTCGTTTCTGCCATGGATTTCCTTGAACAAATTGTTTAATCTCTGTACTTTGGTACCTCATCTGTTAAACAAGGTAGAACAATCCTTTTGCCTGTCGCAGCTAATAGCTATTTAGGGCTCAGATTGATCCTTGCTCTCTGTTCCTACAGCACTAAGCACAATAAGGCCCTGGTCCCAGTGGGGCCCATCAGGTTGTGCTACAATGAAAATGAGTGCTAATTTTAAAGCTATGCAGAATATAGTGATAATTAAGTGGTCTCTCTCCTTTTTTTTCTTTTTTTTCCTCCCCCCCAGTTAATTAGCAGAGTATACTGCACTTTAGAAAGGGAGGTATGTGGCTACGAGTAAATTATTAGAGGCAATAAAGGGGAACTGTCCAGCAGAAAAGATGAAGATGGAGCGTACAGTCTTTTATGCTGAAGGTATTTGAGAATTGAAATTCAGAGGTTTTTTTTAATGGTGCAGCAAGGGTATCTGAAATTCAGACCTGATTAAGACTCTGGACCTGGGATTTCTGCCCGATGGCATAAAGAGCCAGCTATGATGGAAAAACAGAGAGAGGGAAGCTGGATAGAGAAAACTGAGTGCTACGCATTTATCCCTGCTGGATAGATCACGGACCTGCTGGCAGACTCAGTTGAGAAACTTAAAACCAAACCAAAATCCCCAAGATTCAAGAGTAGGGGAACTGTCTGTCTTACAGGGAGAAGCTTTGATGCAGTATTTATGAAGAGAGGTATGAGGTTTGGAAGAACCTCAGGGTGTAATATGCTGCTTTTTTGGCCTTTCTTTTTAGGGCAACTTCTAAGAATTGTTTTTTATAAACTGTCACAACTAAACATTGGAATTCAGTTTCACAGGACTTAATTGAAATGAGGAAGTTAACACAGAATAAGGAAATTTGTTTAAAAGCAAATTGCTTAAAACTTTTGTGGGTTAAAATTCACAAAGACTTATCTTCATTTGCCAATTAATAAAAACAAAGAGGGAAAAAAATGAAAAAGGCAAAAAAGATGCAGAGTCACCTCTGTAATAGAAATCAGTGCTGAGATATTAGAATTGGGAGAGTACTGCTCATTTTATGAAAGATGATGATGCAATCTGAAGTGAAAAGAGCCTCTGCATTTCCACTTTTTCTGTACTCTTAGGGCAAATCCAGGCAATGCAGACTAATGGGATGTGGTAACCACCAGTAAAATAAAAATAGCAAACTGATTTGTCACAATCTTGGAGATGCAGAATAATTGTAATAAAGTTTTGTCTCTGTAACCATCCGTCTTTCAGGTAGCACGCTGAAATCATAGCTGAACACTGAAATTTGAAAGCAATATTGTTAGAGTACAAAGGAAGATGGCTGGATCCTCTTTGCTGTCTTTCACTTTGCCTTGTGTAATATTAGCTTCTAGCTTTTCTTTGGTGGGAGAGGAGAATCAAGATTTTAAAAAATTAATATTTTTTTCCTGCCTTTCATGCTTCAATTTAATTACCTATGTATTGAACAGAAGCAATGCAGAAAAAGTATTTGTTTAACAGAAAAGGAGACGTGGCGTGTTTTTTCTCATATATTTCCATGCAAAAAGAAATATTTCTTAAGTTATTAATAAAGGAACAGGAGTGTAAGACAGAAGGTTTGGGGTTGGTTTGTTTTAAAATGTTAATAAGTTTTCACTGGTTTTAATTTTAAGTATCTCAGTAACATAAGAACTCCATCTGTCAATCTGGAATTGCAAAGAAAAAGAGAGAAACATTAAAAAGAGTCTTTAAGACCAAAGCAGCACAAGGCATTTCTGACTTTCTAGTTCTCTCTGTTCTTGAAGATACAGAGGTTAAGATTTAGGTTTTTTTCAGAAAGTTTATACCATTAGAAACCATTTTCACATATGGCAGTTGAGAGAAGAGGGGGGCATGGATAACTTCAGCATAGTAAATCACTTAGTCCAGAATCTCTTAAAAGCTGTTCGTCCACACCAAATATTTTGAACATGTAAACAGATAGGAAGAGAAAATACATGTATTCAATATATACATAATATTATGCTTCAGCGGAATTTTTATTCTCAGGTTGTATTTTAGCTAACATAAATAACATGAATGTATAGTCGGAGAGATCAAACACTGGTTTGGTTGAAATGCCAGGCCCCTGCCTGCACGTACCTTGTTACTCTGATAGCTAAGTAGTATGTGGTATTTAATAAAAAAATTTTTGGAGTGAAGGCCAAGTCTGAAGTGTCAAATTCTTACCAATGCACAATTAATCCTGTTTTTTATCTCTTTTGTAATTTTAGTGAGAGATATTTTTAGTACTTAGGAGATTTAAACAACTCTCTGAAACCCTCTGTGGTGCAAATCTCAGGTTCTCTGCCTACCTGTGTTCAGTGTGAGAAAGCTAGAGCAGGTTTTGAGATGACAGGCTCAGCAGATGCAGATAGGTAAAGCTACCTGCCCATGGGGCGAAGTACAACCCTGGGAAACCCATCTCAGCTGGGAATCCGGGCTCTCTGTTCAAGATTCAGACAGTAATCCAGAGCATCTACTTCTAACACTGCTTAGGTCTCTAGTTCCTTGAGGAAGAAATTACCTGAGTGCTCGAACATGGATTTAGCTCCCCTGTTGAGGAGATAATGTTTGTCTTCCTGCTGAGTTCTCTTGCTATATGACTTTAGAGAGATAGCTGCCCAATTCTACTTAAATCCCTGAAGAAGTCTACAGTGCAGATCATTGTGCTGATCCACACAGACAGCTGCATCAGACTGTGGGTGGCAGAATGCAGCAGAGCAAAGTGACTTTTACAGATATCCCAGTGACATTTTACCTCAGTGGACCCTTCTTGCTCTGAAAGAATTTGACTCCCATAGACCAGGAGAAAGGCTTCAGCATCAGGGCTGTGGGATATCATAGGCAAATAAATTCACAATCCTCATGCTGAAGTTACACTATCATAAACTGAAGAAAGTAGGTCCCAAGTAAGGAGGCATAGCCAAAGAGATGCAGGTGTAAAATACAACTGGGAATGAGGTCTGAAGCCGAGTTCTTATCTCTTCCAGGAGAAAAGCCAGTTGTCCTTCTTTCCCTGTGATTCTTAAATTCCCAGCCAGAGAGATGGAAGTGTCTTCTCCATTTTTTCTGGCATGTGTAACAGCCTTGTACTAAGGGCGTGCAGGACACCAAAGGTCACATCACCTGCTGGGTGAGGAAAGCCCGCAGTCTAATTCTCCCTTAATATTTTTCCAGTATGGCAGTGAATTAAATATAGGAAGAAATCTCATTTGAAGGCAATGCTTCCTTAATGGCTAAGATAGCCGCATTTACCTCAAATATGTCCAGAGAAACTTTTTAAACTTTCAGGTAAGTCAACCAGGGGGAAAAAAAAAAAAAAGGAAGCAGAGAAACCATTTCAAATGTTGCAATGACAAGCAAAAAGAGCTGCCCTTAATAAAACGCTGCATTATGCCTTCAGGATAAAATACCATACTGATCTGTTATCAAAGCACAGCAACATGTCATTTATTTCCTCTCTCCAAAGTGTCAGTGAGAGAGCATCAGCTGTGAACATCAAAATCCATGCAAGGGTATCAGTTTAAAATTCATCTAAAAATCTGGCTCTTTATTAGAAGTATTATTTGAGCTCTCTTTGTGCAGTTATCTTTCAGAAAAGCTGGCAACTTGGGGTTAACATTCTGTCAAAAACCTATCATTTTCTTGCTCCCACCATCCACCTTTGCAGAAGCAGCCTGACTTGCTGTACAAATGTCATTAGTTCCACAGGGATCTCCAGACCTTTGAATGTCACAGAACAGTCTATTATTTAGTGCTGCTATAAGATAATCTTTTCAACTGCTGTTTTCTGGTGAGAATTCTCAAAGACGAACCTATAAAGAACAGATGCCAGTTTTCAGTCACTCGGGAATTTTGTCTGTTAAGTGACTTTTACCTTTATCCACTGGGACTTTGATTTTTGGACACAGATATCAAGCTAACAAAATGTGTTATCACTGACAGGCTTCATAAAGGTTCTTTTCTTTTTTTCTTTTCTTTCCATGTTTTACAATTAAAAAAACCCCAAAAACTAAACAACCAACAAAACCAACACCCAGTGCCTTCATCTGTCTATCATTTCTGGGAAGAGTGTTACTAAGAACTGTTTTGAATACATTTTTAACACAGAGCTGTAAGTTATTTAACATGTAAGCTGAAACAGATGGATTTCAAAGTATAGTCACATTTCCTTTGCTCCTTAAATAATGCTGTCTATGTGTGTAATTTTGAGGTTCATTTTGTCTGCAGCAAATGTTCTCTCTGCAGGATGTGAGTTATAACAACTTGCTGAGCTGAAGCGGCCTTTTTCAGACAATAAACCCTGGACATATGCATGGACGTGCTGTTTTCCTCAGAGAAATTCCCCAGAAGGCATTTTTAAAAGAAAAGAATAAAGTTACTAAGGCATGGTTTGTAAGGCTCTCTCGTGTAACTGCTCTGGGTGCAAGAGAAGTGAGAAGCAGAGTGGAACGTGACAGCTCAGACACATATAAGTCTTCTTCCTGATGCTGGGCCGAACAAAGAATGTTGATCTTTGAGCACAATCCAGAAAAAAACAAACTTTTGTTGTAAATTTACTGGCTATGTGAGATCTTAGAGTGGGTCAGCATGCACTTTGTATCATACTGCCCTCTCTCTAGCTGTCATGATTTAGTGTTGCTGCTGCCCATAACACACTCTGTCAGTGTCCAATATTCTCACTCGAGTCAAGGGAGCAGCAGGGAAACCAAAAGCATAAGCGGGGTGTGCACTGTATGCTCATCGTTTCTCATACCAGCACGATTTCTCGTAACAATATGGATGTTTACTGGAGTTAGCCATCAAAGGATACCATACATGTAATCTTCTCTACTGTGTAATCTTCTCTACTGCAGGCCAGGAAACCATGTTTTCTACAGTGAAGATCTTTCTTTTTTTTAATTTTTTTTTTATTATTATTAGTTCAAATGGGAGTTTTAATAAGTGGTTGAGCAAAGAAAGCACAGGAGAATGTTACACATGATGCTCGGTGGTTTCAATAGGGCACAGTCTCCCTCAGTATGACTTCCATTAAATAATTGCATTTTTATGAAGAATCTTAAATTTCGCCACATGGGGAGTTACAGTGCTTATTTAAGAGATCATGATACTACATGGCAAGAGCACTATAATTTCAAATAGCCTACATAGAAAGAAAACTGTAATTTCAAATACCCAGGCCAGGTTATCATCCATCCTATTGGTTTCATTATTCTTTGTCTTTGTGTCATCTTGTTATTATAAGTGGAAAAACATCTTAGTTGAAAATCTTTATTGCATTTGGGAAAAACAGAAGTCAATGCTTAATGCAATTTGTAAATCAGAAATGTTTTTAGTAATATATTTTCTTTTAAATCTAACTATTGAAACATACAGCTACTATTTTAAAAATAGAAGAAAAATATTACCGTAATATTACAATGATTTCATAATGAAAGTTAAAAAGCATTGTACACTGATTACTTTAATTAAGGAATTTAAGAGAATTATGGAAATTACTTTGGTCAAATACAGGAACTATTGATTTTGTTTGTTTAACTATGGCCAAACAGTTTTGCCAGATTAATTTCTGTAGTGTGTTTCCAGGGAAAAGAAACGGTTGTGTGTTTTATTTTAAGCTCTCAAATGGCACTCTGCTTGGTTCAGGAGCTTTTCTGATGTTACGCTGAATATGTCAAATGAACCAATAATAAAGCGCTGACCCTATAAATTGACAAAACTAGAAAGCTCACTGTAAGTAAATTTATTTTCATACAAAGATGGGTTTCTTCACTTGAGATATCAGGAGATATATTGCTATATGAATTCTGCTTCTTCACTTTGAAAATCGCTTGGTTTCTACTGCTTTGCATAGTGGCAATCAAAAAGCAATGCCATTTCAAATGCAAAAATGCCATGGCAGTGCATCACAAATTTGATCTAATTCAGTGATACATTTGTCCTGCTTATAGCCAAAATATACTTGCTGGAATCAGCAGTTTCCACAAGTGGACACACTTACAATAATATATAAAGTTTAAATAAGCCTCTTAATATCTAGGCCCTAGTAGTTTTGATGCATTCACCAAGCAATGTAGACAGGGAGTGAATTATGCTGTCAGACTAGATTCTTTAGTAGGTCTACAGTGTCCTGGAAAGGTATATATTGTTTAATGGGTAAAAAAGAAAAAAAAAAGAAAAAAAGAAAAAGAAAAAAGGTGCCAAAATAGGAAGAGGAAATTCTCTTCCTTACAGCTGCTAAGACAAAATTGCCTTAACTACTTTTCCAGGCAATTTTTATCATACAACTTACATCCAGCTATATTTCATATGTCCATTTGAAGATACAGTTTCTTTAGAGATAATAGATCATGTTTAACTACATGAAAATCAGAAGAGTTAGTGTTTGACAGTTCACAGATTTGTGGTCTTAAAATGAATTACTGTGGTGCATTTAGCAGGCTTGAAACACAAGTTGTGTTTTATTCAGCATGAAACAACAATCAAGTTGAATGACAATGAAAACTCAGTACAAACTTGTTGCTACTCATAGTATCAGTTTGACTTTCAATTGATGCTATATGCTTTTAAAGGACTAATTGACTATCAGTTTCATACGATCCTGATTGTAATTTTTTTCTTTTTTTGTAAGAACGAACCATTGTCAACTTGATTCACTTTTTTCTGCTTCTCAACAGACAGTTATTGAATGATAGAATAACAAGGAAAGCAACCTCGAACATGCAACTCCTGTATTTTTAGATTGACTAACTAGTATATTTTAACATTCTATCCCCTTTTACTTGTTGAGTTTCTGAAGACCATCTTTGCTTCTGCACTGATTATTTTGCATGTTGCATTTTCCATTATCCTTTGTTATTCCATTGTAACCTCTTATTTGTGCTCCCTTGTTTGTAACTTAACATTTTTAGAGGCTGTCCTTTGATTTTCTTAGAGTCACTAGGACATAATATATTCAGTTGCTATTCTCATAGTTTTAAAAATGTGTTCCTAAATTATTCTGCCTCAGATTTCTTTTCACAGATGTGTTTAGAAGTAATTATCTCATCTAGAAAGAGGCTTATTAATCAGACAGACTGGTTTGAGTTTTACCATTAAGTTCATCCAACTACCTGTATGTTTTGAAATTCTGAAGTACCGAAAAACTGCTACGTTACAAAGACTACATATATATTACAAGTGAGATTAAATTTAAAATGTACAAATAAAGAAAAACAAAAAGAAAATGAAATATTTTCTAAATCCATATAAATATAAAACAAATATCTGTATCACAACAGTCCTTAATTTGCCAGACTTTCTGTGCAGTGAGCTAGAGAGATTTCTTTCATGAATGATTCTGTTTGATTTGCAATAAATTTGCTGTAATTTACCACTGTACCTGGGGCCAAGAATAGGTAGGTGATGTGTTCCTAATGCATAAATGGAAAAGTATTCTCCAAAGAAGGAATAGTAAAGTCATTTGAATAAATCAAAACTCCTGTGTCTAATACTCTTGAAAGAGGGACTCCATACATCAGTGTTCTTGTTCTTTGCTTTTGGATGTACAAGTTGTCCAAAAATCGTTACCTTCCACTTTAAAAGTTTTCTTTCCCAAGGGAAATATTTTGTAATGGAATTTTTGTAATGAGTATTTATCAATGATTTTCAAGATAACTGTTTATTTTCCATATATTTTTTCCCCTGTATAAAAATGTTCCTTGAATCCAGCTAGTCTTAAATAAATATCTAGAATGAAAGATTTTGGTTAAATGACTTCCAAAGAATTTTGAGTTTAAAAGACATGATATCTTTGTCATATCCTGAAAAAAATGATACTCAACTTTCAGGCAGCCAATGTTTTCTAGTGTGGTGACAATCCTTTCTGAACCTCTGTAGGCTCAGTTGTATGTTAATTCTGTCTAGTTTTCCATTTTGTTTCTTGCTGAGGGGAAATTCTGTTTTGTTTGTAACATCTTGTTGCCTGAATGCAATTTACAGTCATTCTTGTGGCAAAATAAGAATACAACATAAACCTATTTGTGTTTCTATCCAGTCTTTCTCTTAAATCAAGTTATTAATGATACTTTTGGAACATATAAGACAGTATGGGAAAATGCTGATGTTATAACTACTGTTAACCAAAGTCTTTGCTTGCTTGTAACACTCCATTTGCAGACAGAATGTTACACTGACAGTGTGTCAGTCCATATGCAATACCTGTACTGCACAATATGGCACATGCTACATTTATTCTACACATATCAATTGATCAGTTGACCCCAAAAGAAGTCAGTGACAGAGTCTTACCAGATAAAATCAGAATATTCCAGATTACTGCTCCAAAACAAGCTGTAAAAGGTAAAACAAAAGGTCCACTACCTATCAAACTGGACTCATAAAGGACTGAAAGCAACACTCTCTCAGTCTCTGTGCCTCCTTTCTTACCATCCATTGTCACTTTGTACGCAACTGCCCACCAGGGTTCCATACAGCTATCTCATGACCTCAGTAACGCGACTGCATCCAACTTTCATGTGAAAAATGAAAAAAACCCCACACAACTAACAAACAAAACCCCATGGGTTTAATAGTGAAGATGTTACATTCTATATTCCTTCCCACCCCCCCACCCCCCCCACCCCCCCCACCCCCAAATAATAATTCAATTAAATCTGTAATATTTCTGTTAATTGTCTTACAGGCTATATTTGTTTCTTCTTTACCACTTTTGCCTCACTGTGTCTTCTTGTCCATTTTAGTTTAAAGCTAGTTTAAGTATACCTGTTCTAAATTTCATTCCATTCTGCAGTGAAAACATTTACCTTCTACCCCACCCCACCCACTAGCATCTTTCTCCTCATCTGCATTAGTACCTGTTTCTAGAATTAAGCATATGATAGTTCGTTTATAGCTCTCACAATCTTGAGATATAAACAGGGGAAAGTATAATTGGCAGTGAGAATTCTGAAGTACCTTTATAATTTAAGAACATCAGTCCAATTGAGTTCCAGGGACACTTTGGTTTCTTTAGTCACAGAGGCATTTATAAATCAAAGTAATTTATGTGTTTTTAAGCTTATAAAAAAATGAGATTAAATGGTTCCTGCAGTAGCAAGGGACTTGATTTGATGAACCAGGAGGACTGAAGAAGGGAAAGATATTACATTAAGACTCTACATATCTTGAAATAAAGCCACTTGTGTTTTCAGGAATCTCTTCCAGACATATTCTCCATGAAAAAGTAACACATTTTTCTGGGATCTTTTAGCAATGTAAAAAAAAATCACATATAAGTCAGTAAACAGTTTGCAAGAAGACCTCTAGACGCACGTCCTCTTTCTGATTTTGCTCTTGAATAATGGCCATGTGTAGATCTTTGAAGAAAGATCCTTGAATAAAATACAAGACCAAAGTTTTAAAATAAATGGAATAAAATTAAAGAGAATACAGCAATAAAGAAACCTGTAATAACTATAGAAATAGAGTTAAAAAACCCAAACCCAACAAAAATAAAAGTGTGCATCTGTAACAAACCTGGCTGGAGGACCACTGTATTCAGAGGAGTTAGCAATTCACATAAACCATAACCTGAGCAGGTGCAGGCATTCTGTGCTGTGCTGTGCCATGCCACACGGTGCTGCACATACAGCATGGCCGTCAGGACCCATGTTGGGCCACACGCATCACTGGGCAACAGGATGAATTTGGCTGGTTAATGGTAATAGAGGAGCCTGCAGGCAGCTCCCACACACTACTGGTGATTACACTGCCTGCGGGGCCTTGCCTTTAACTAACAGCGAAGCAACAAGTTCTCATGTGAACATCCTTTTGGTTTGACAGTAGAAATAATGAGTAGAGCTGACTTATTACAAGAAAATTCTATAGTAGCTCAAATGACCAAAATGGGAGAACCTCTTTCTTCCCTGGATGGGCTCTGCACAGCATGCTCAGTGGATTGGAGGTCTGCTCAATGCTGCACAACTTGGCATTCCCACTACCTAAAGGGCCATAAGATTATCTACACTTCTCTCTCTTCATAGTATTAGCTGTAATACCATTTTAAATTATACTTTACGGAGTTTGGAAAATTTTCTCACTGGAATCATAATGGACCAGCACCTCCCAGTGCTAAGCATCATCTCATTCAATATCTCAGAGATAATTGTGCTTATGGACAACAAACAAAAAGGATTACATCCCCAAGCAGATGAAATACCAGTTCTTTGTCATGCCAGTATCAAGCATGTGGACTTTCCATTAAGTTTCTGAACATGAAGAAAGATAAGCAAGAAATTATTCTAATAAGAGTAATTATACCCATACAAGGAAGGAACTTGTGCCATGTAGGGGTCATGCATTTCATAATGGATAGGACAAATACTTTATCATTTTTGATAAAAAGGTATAACTGAATATGGTGAGGTGAATGCCTTAAGGAAGTTCCTTAGCAACTTCCTGATAAGCAATTTTCTACTATAAAGGACTAGAAAACTAAGTAGGTTGATCAGACAAGCCAGCTAATATATAAAAGTTTCTTCCTGTAATGGAAAGAAAGAATAAATTTGGATTACTCATGATGTGAAAACACATCTTAGGTAGCTACAGGAGACAGAAACAGGGGTGCTGAATAACTAGAGTGCCTTCATAATTATTTGCTAGAGGGTGAGGAGAAATGTCCTCTGACAGACTGAGTAACATGAAGATGGTCAATGAAACTGGTGAAGGGTCTGGACCGTCAGTCTTATGAGAAGAGGCTGAGGGAACTGGGACTGTTTGGCCTGGAGAAAAGGAGGCTCAGTGGAGACCTTCTTGCCATCTACCACTACCTGAAAGAAGACTGTAGGCAGGTGGGGATAGGTCTCTTCTGCTAGATAACAAGTGACAGGATGAGAGGAAATGCCCTCAAGTTGTGCCAGAGGAGGTTTAGATTGGATATTAGGAAAAAATTCTGCACTGAGAGGGTGGTCAAGCATTGGAACATGCTGCCCAGGAACATGGTGGAATCATCATCCCTGAAGGTATTTAAAAAAAGGATAGATGCAGTGCTTAGTGACATGGTTTAGTGATGGACTTGGCAGTCCTGCGTTAACGGTTGGACTTGATTATATTGAAGGTCTTTTCCAGCCTAAATGATTCTGTGATTCTAAGACACAGAATTTTTTTTCAGAAAGCACTGCTGTGTACCAAAGCCATGACATCTACAAAATGGAAACTGTTGCATCACCTTCACTGAAACAATAACATGGCAGATCTTTGGGGGGATTATTTTTGCTCTCCAAATATAAAATTAGTAACCATTGTACTCATAGATATTTATGTTCCAAATCGATGACTAAAGATACAGATCACAATACCCCAAATTCTTGAAGTTTTTAAGAGGATCAGATGAAGTGAATGTGAGAAATAGTAAACATAAACATTATCACTGCGGAGTTGAATGAATTTGATTAAATTTTAGAGTACTGTCTACCCAACATGCAGGCATCTAAGAAAATTTCCTTTTGTAGGAGCCAGGTGTATAGAATCATAGAATCACAGAATTATTTAGGTTGGAAAAGACCTTCAATATAATAAAGTCCAACCATTAACCCAAAACTGCCAACCCCACCACCAAACCATGTCCCTAAGAACCACATCTACAGGTCTTCTAAATACCTCTAGGGATGGTGATGCCACCACTTCCCTGAGCAGCTTGTTCCAATGCTTGATAACCCTTCTGGTGAAAAAAAAAAGTTCCTAATATCCAATCTAAACATCCCCTGGTGCAACTTGAGGCCATTTCGTCCCATCCTACCACTTGCTACCTGGGAAAAGTATGTAAGGGTTCCTCTAGATTTCTAGCATGGCCAGAAGTAGTCATCTTCTGAGCTCCTACTTACAGATGCTTTCCCCCTGCCCTGTTTGGCAGTATAATCTTTCTTCTATGGTGATAAGTCAAGCAAAGCCATTTAGACATCAGTGGTCGTGTTGGCACAGTCACAAAATGGTATAAATGCAAGCCTTGCAAACTTTAAGCAGAAAAGTAAATCAAGTTATCAATAAAGAGATGACAGAATAAAAATGATGTACCACCACATGGAATATTGATTAAAGATTGGGATGTTTCAAGACAGCTATGACAGAAACGGAAAGGTTAAGGGGAAGGCAATTAAAATGGTTAGAAATATCTCCCTTTCAAAGGGATGCCAGCCTACAAGACTGTGATGTTTGTAATACTCTCAGGCTTGCTTGAGGCAAGACATCACATGAACTAATCTGTAAAAGAACAGATGAATGACTGGCAACTAGCTAGCATTAATTTTCACAACATCACAAGCAATCTTCAGTTAGGAGTTGATCTGGTTTCATTCCTCTTGTATAAGACCCCTGAGCCCAGAGTTTCACAGCCTCAAAGCAGCCGTAGGCATCTGTACATACAGAAATATGCATTTCAGATGCCTGCTGGAAATTCTGAGTTCTAATCAAATAGGGTTATTATTTTTATGAACAAAGAACACAAAGGAATCACAGAGATCAGATGATACAAGTAACAATTTATTCTGTCCAAACAAGTAGTGTTACATGTGGGAAATATTCATAAATCAGTATTGATTACACTTCTCCTTCTGACTAATTAGCTCTACACACTTTCAGCAAAAGTGTCATGAGTGTAACAGATACAGGTGCCCTGCAGGAATTCAGGAATGACCTTTACTTTATTATGTTTCCTGTCCAATGATAATTTCTTTCTTTGGAGATGTGAACTCTACTGCCCCAGGTGACAAAGCAACATTACCATACTTCATTTTGTAGCACACAGATCATTATTCAAATGGAGAAAAAACATCAATATTATTAAACATTAAAAAATTACTGAAGTGCCCAGATGTGAAAAGTAGAATAATGGGAAAAAATGAAAAGCAAGAAACCTTTACTCATAGTGAGCTATGCCTGACTCAGTACAACTTTGATGGGTTTCTTTGAATAGGGAGGGAGGTAGATTTAAGGTATCTAGCTGAATGAAACATTTCTCCTTTTATTGGTTGTGAGATAAGGTTTTAGTGTCTTTACTGTCCCATCTATGATTTGCTGCTTCACTTAATTAACTCTGACTGCTCTAGACTAGTCTTTCTAGTTACCATTTGAACTTAAGTATGTGTTCTTCATGGGAAAAAAAATGTTTGTATTGATGTACTTGAGGCATAAATTTCAGAATCCCTTAAGGGATTAATTTTTTTTTTAATTTTGTTTTATTTTATTTTAATAGGTATAAGGAACTTTTCTACTATGATGAAGAGAAAAGAAAAGTATCACTGTTACCAAAAGGAAAAACTGAAGGCTAGAAGATAGGAAGAGGGTAAATTACCATGGCTTAGGAAGGGAAAGAAAGAAAAGAGAAAGAATAAGGAATAAACAAAAGATTCATTAAATGATAGGGAATAAAAAGTGGCTGTTCAAATGGCAGCTAGCAGAAGTAACTCTAATAGATATAGCTAGGAAGGCTACAAAAAGGTGTGTAGTTTGAAAATCAGTTGCAGCAAAGTGTGCATTTAATGAGGTGAATATTTTAAACTGAAAATATCTATCTGCATTGTAAAATAAGTTAGAATGAAAAGTGTAAATAGAAAAATATGAATAAAACTGGTAACTTCAAGATGGGAGGACAGTTCCCTCTGTTCAGCTCTACTTGATGGATTGTAACAATAGCTTGTCTGAGAGTTTGCTGAGGGACAAAGATGGCTTTGCTTTTGTGGTTCGAATGAGATAATTGACCTAGATTATCTACCGTTAATAGCAAAGCAAGAGAAAAAGAAAAATATTGGGTTTAAGAATGAAAAAAAACACTCACTGTAGCAAATACAGGAAAAGACTTGCACCGTCTTCACAGTTAAGTGTGAAGTTAGTGTGATCTATTCATGTGATGTCATGGCAAAAATGTCTGACGTTACATATGGATTTAATGATGCAAAGTCATGAAGTCAGAGCTGTCTGTTACCTTAGAGTGTCAGATAACAAGATGAAGGAAGGGCTGGAGTTGAAGTTAGCAAGAACAAATGGGAAAATATACAATTTTAAAGAAAAACTGACTTGGGTAAGTGAAGCACTTTATCAAAGGGTGCAGTAAATCCCTCCCTTCCTCCCCCTACTCATTCACTCATTCATCCCCTCTGCCTTCTTGAAGCTGTTAAACTGAGAAATTGTTTCTCTCTGAATACACCATTATTTCAGCCATAGTTCTTAGGCCATAAGCATGAATCACTGTATGAATGTTATGCCCTGTGACAGAATTAGTTACACAGACGTGTGTTCAATAGTTGTTCAATGCACTGAAAATAATTTTTTTGCAGTTGGGAAATAATAGTTCAGTTTAGTGAGAGATGCTTAAAGTGATTATATATATATATATATAATATATATTATATACACACACACACACATATACACATATATATAAATATTTGATCCAAATGATGCAGTTTTCACAAAGGCTGAAGTCTAAGGAAAGCCAACGACTCTCACTGAGAGTTTAACTTCCCCAATGTCTTGTGAAAAACATCCCTGAGGTAACAAGTTATTTAGAAAAGTTATACTGTTCCATAATGGTAAACTATGGAAACTACCACAAAATAGTCTCCATAATGGTTACAGTGGTAATAACTTGTGATTAGCAATCAGGAGAGAGGATGTACTTTTCTTTGTGTTTGGTTTTTATTTAGATTAAAACATTACATGCCCATTACTTACAGCACAAATTATTATTAAAGGTGGTGCTGCTTTCTTCTTGCTCACCTTTGATATGTAATGCTTCTACTCCTAATCTCAGTAGACCAAATCTGTATTTGTATAGGAAAAATATATAATGTTTTTCTTAGTTCTAGATTGGTTAAAAGGATTTGATATTTCAGAAGTCATATTGTCACTTCCCATAGCAAGTTTCTCATCAATGATTCGTTATCTGGATCACTGAGGAAACCAGGTTACTCAATTAAACAAAGTTATTTAGACATAAATTCTTATTTATTCTCCTAACTTATTTTCCTTTCAGTAGAGTACTCAAACAGAAGTTCTGTGCTTAATGATTTTATGGATATACACTGAAACAACCAGTTGAAGCTTATTTTTAGCTTACTTTCAGTGGTTGTCACTGAAAGGTTTGGGTTCATTTGGGAAAAAAATAAGCCATTCCTTTCCTGCCCTCTTGTGTATCGCATTATGCTACTCTGACATTATAGAAGAAACATTCAATTTTTCATATTGCATACTCTTGAGAAGACATGGATTGAATTTTTGCAGGAAGTGAACAGTACCAACAATATAAAGTTGCTTTTATTTTATTTTGAAAGGTTAGTCCATTTTAGCAATTTTAAGTAATATTGTGTGACTTCATGAGACTGAAATCCCTAATCACTTTGGAAGATGAAAAGTTTTTCCTATTTCCTCTCTTTCATTCATGATCATTGAACCCTCTCTTGACATTTAGAAAATTACAGTTTCTTACCAACCAATAATTTCAGAAGAATTGCATTTCATATCTTAGTAGACATGGTCTGTCTGGAATCATGCCATAATGAGAATGATATGCACCATGAAGAAAACAATATATTTATTTTTTTCCCCAATAAAATCATCTATTTCAAAATCCTGTTTGATTTCCTTTGCATATAATTTTTAATATATGAGAATAACAGTTAGCAGTATTGACTAGTATTTTTTTCAGTTTTTGCTTTCTTGAGAATCCATATACCATTACATTCCAGTATTGATCTCTGCCTAAAGCAAAATCAAGCAAATTGATTTCACAAACTACAAAATCTATCATGCTGTTAATATATTACTAATTGAAGAAGTGGTTAAATAAATGAACCTCACAATAAATGTGAGAGCTCAATACACTTAAAACCTAAAGGTCTGGCAAAAGAAATCACACCAGGAAATTTAACTTGAATACAGGGACTGCATTATCCACATATAAGCTTGCTCAGTGTAAAGAACACAGTGTTGTCTCAATGTCAAAAATGCTTTCCCCAAAAGTGAGTGGAAATATGCAGAGTATTGTGCTGATGTTCCTGAAGCTT
The DNA here is from genome assembly GCF_017639655.2 of Falco naumanni. Classification (NCBI taxonomy): domain Eukaryota; kingdom Metazoa; phylum Chordata; class Aves; order Falconiformes; family Falconidae; genus Falco; species Falco naumanni. The sequence continues at coordinate 100,815,551 of NC_054055.1, read as the reverse complement.
GATCAGAAGCGGCTGGAAACTTAGGTGACAGGGCCCATACAATCCTACCAGCTTCTCAGATTACATGTAGAGGGCAACTTTCTTCCCCCTCCTGCTGTGTAACTCATTTTTGCCACCAGGTCTTGAGACCTCTTTTGCACAAGCACTGACTCTGCTTGCTCATACCAACATTCAACCTCTACCCCAGTTGATGCCATGAAATTAATATCATGGGAATCAACATCAAACAATGTTTGGCACAGAATGATGGTTTTACATATGTTTTTTTCCTTTCTCTAATCCAATATATTCCATTGAAAACTTAAGTTCCTCACACTTTCCATTCTGCTACATGCCAATATGTTAACTCATCTAATACTTGATAAGTATTGACAAGATATGAGAACCTGAGTAGGTTTTCACAGATTATCAGAAAAATGGGCAAACTAACCTGTAAAGCCTGTGATGGAGGAGAATTAACTTGTATGTCTTTCCTGGTCTTGTTGTCTGCATGCAAATTCTATCACTTGGGCAAAAAATCAGTTTGTTTTTAAAGATCCTGTAACCTTCATTGTTGCCTTGAGTAGCAGTGAAGAAGTTGACAGATTACTGGTTCCTATTTGTAGTCAGCAAAACTCCTTTTATGTCTCATTCTCTGCCAGAAAAGAAAAGGAAGCTACTCAGTCAAGAAGATATAGTACTCCATTCAGGAAAGCAGAAAAAGAAGTTGGAGACAAAGGGAGCTGATTGCAGGAGTTCGTTAGTCCCAAGGAAGTGAGTACAGGCAGAAGCAAGTTAGAGCTAAGAATAGTCAGGGCACATGAAGGAGAATCACAAAAAAGCACTACTTATATTGATAAAAAACCCTCTGCAATTCATGTCAATTTCTCTTGCTGCAAAAGTGGATCTATATTTGTCTTTGATATGATGTGTGACTTTTTAAATCAAACTCTCATTTAAATTTTTAAATTTCTTTCTCTTTTTTTCCTTTTACTACCACCCTCCCCCCCCCCAAACCACATTAATACCCCCCTCCCCCCCCAAAAAACCCCCACACCAAAACTACCCACTGGTGGCATCGCTTTCATGCCTTCCTGACTTTTTCCTTTTGTCTTTCCTTTTTGTACCCTATAACTTTTCAGATATCTTCCCTGACTTCAGAAGCACTAGCTACTGTCAAAATTACAGCTCTTAACTAGATTCTTTGTCACAGAAATACAATAAGGAACTTCAGTCCTTGTTTAATAAAATCTCAGTTTCTATTCAGGACAGAAATTGGCAAGGAACAGTCCTCATATCTTAAGGAACCTTAAGCAGATAAGGAAGGTCCCCTGTAAATTTAGGAGATGGCATTAAACTTCTTTGTAGAAGAAAATCAAGAAGAGTGGAGTTAAAGGAATTTATGCATGTATGTGTGTACCACCACGTGTATTAGCAAAAATGTCTTCACTGAAAGGGTGGCCAAGCATTGGAACAGGCTGCCCAGGGAAGTGGTGGTGTCACCATCCCTGGAGGTGTTTAATAGGTGTGTAGATGTGGCAGTTAGGGACATGTTTTAGTGGTGGACTTAGCAGTGTTGGGTTAATAGTTGGCATTTATGATCTTGGGAGTCTTTTCCAACATAAATAATTCTATGATTCTATGATTTTATTCCCCATCTGCTTATGTGCACTGCTTGCTTCACTGAGATCGCTACTGAAGTGAGTTTGCCAATTAAAAGGCATAAAATTTCTGTAACTGGTCAAGCCACTACATGACAGCAGCTTTGCCTCTTCAGCTTTAATTACCTGTCTCATTGAGAGGTTGTCATAGCCAAGTAATCCAAATCTCTTTATTTACCATTTTCTTTTTCCTTTCTTTCTTTTCCCCCCTCCATAGACTTCAAACTTTTATTGATGTATCTTGAATGTTAGATAAATTCCTGAATATAACACACTTGTCATTACTGGAATGCTAGATAAATTCCTGAATATAACACACTTGTCATTACTGTGACTGAATTTCATGAAATGTATGTAATTTCCAGGGAAAATAAGCCATCTGAAACATTCGTAGATTAATATCATCATCAATGTAACCTGTACTATAATTTGTCTTTTGCTCAGATATATATAGATCTATTATCTTCCTTTTATATGCAGGCTAATATTTAGAGGTTTATAATATAAAACAATACGAAACAAAGATTTTTTAAATTTAGCTGTTTGGTTAAAATAAAGACTCAGAAGGGATATACAACAAAATCTCCAGCTGTATAAAAGGGTTTTTACAGAAGGAATGTCTGTCTGTTCACTGAATCTGTGGAAGACAGAAAAAACAGGAATTTGCTTAAATTCTATTAAGTAAGATTTAGTTTAGATATCACAGAACCTTTTTGTAATTATAAGATTGCAGAAGCAATGGAATACATTGCCTGAGGAAGTTGTGAAATCTTACAAGCGCCTTCAGAAACTGCATCTTAACGATGTTGGAGATGACATCGATATAGTTGTTCATTCCTTGAGGCAAACAGTGCACTAATGACCTCCTGAAGTCCCTTCCAGTTCTGTGTTATTCATGTCCTATTTGGGGGGATGGGGAGGAAAGGAGAAAAGGGCTACACAGATGGCTTCTGTGGGAAGCTGCTGGAAGCTTCTCCCATGTCTGACAGAGCTGATGCCAGCCGTCTCCAAGACAGACCCACTGCTGGCCAAGGCCCAGCCCATCAGCAATGTTGGTAGCGTTTCTGATATATTTAAGACAGGATAAAAATGCTGCACAACCACAGCTAGCAGAGAGGAGTGAGAATATGCGGGAAAAACAACCCTGCAGACACCAAGGTCAGTGCAGAGGGAGGGGCAGGAGGTGCTGCAGGTGCCAGAACAGAGATTCCCCTACAGCCTGTGGTGAAGACCATGTGATGCAGGTTATCTTCTTGCAACCCATAGAGTACCACACTGGAGCAGATATCTACCTGCAGCACTCGGAGCAGGTTTTTTGCCAGGATCTGTGACCCCATGGGGGACCCCCGCTGGAGCAGCCTTTTCCTGAAGGGCTGCACCCCATGGAAAAGACCTGTGCTAGAATGGCTCATGAAGACTTCCAGCCCATGGGAAGGACCCACATTAGAGAAATTTACAGAGGAACACCTCTAAAAACTGTTTATTCTCTTTTTCGTTCCTCTTCAATCCTGACTAAGGGGGTCCTTTATTTTGATTAATATTATTCAATAACATACCCTTTTGCAAAACAGTAAAGAAGTGGTCTTCAGCAGTTCTTAGCTGTTATTTGGCTCAGTTGCTTCTCTTTTTAATATTGTTCTGCATGGTTGGTCCAAAATGTAAATGAAAATTATACACTAAGGATGACTTGTAAGCAGCTGTTAGCTAAACTGTTACCTTTCAACAGTTAATCTGTTTTGCTTTGTTTGATGATTGACCTCTGGTTAGATATCTTTACTGCTTTTCAATAATAATTTTACTGTGAGGTACACTTCAGATCAGAACTGTTGGCACCTTATTACACTTTGGTACTGAAGATAGCTCTTATTTTCAGAATTGCCTCTTGTGATTTTTGAAAATGATCTCTTAAGTACAAGTTTCAGAATTTTGGCCTAGCTTTAAAATGTTAGGCAATATTTTCATTTACTCTGCCTTTACATAAAAGAAAGATAGGAAGTAACAGGAAAGGCATATTGCAGGAAGTTATTTGAGGATTTAGAATGAGCTGGAATAAGCAGCTTTATGTAAAAAAATAAATTGAAGACAGCTTTGCCTCAAATATCTGTCAGGTTGTATGACATTGTCATGATATAACACAAATAATTTTTCTGTTCATATATAAATAGAAATATTTTTATTTAACTTAACATTATGTATATATATAGTTTATTTATTATAGTTTTCCTATAAGAATTGTACACTATTTACTGGGTGTCTAACATTTTACAGCTGCTATAGGATAGGTAAAGTCTACTGGACATACCGTGCTGCAGAGAAAATTGGTGGTGGTGCTGGTGGTGGTGGTGGTAACTGCAGTTTTAAAGGACACATTTTTTTCCAGATTGATATAACCCCCAAAACTGGCTGAATAACACTGCTCATCTTTAGCTGTATTAAAATACACTGAGTGATGAATTAGTCATCACGTAAGACAATCAAAATTACAATTTTTCACTTTTATGGCACCAACACAAATTATGCTTATGCTAGCCATGAGGAATAAACATTTATGAATGAAATCCATTTGCTAGAAACAAAGCAGTATAGACATTTCTTGTGAAAGAACTGAATTAAATCCAAGGAATATCTGGCTCTTTTGGCATGAGTTTCTGTTTCCAGCAGAAACAACCCAGCAAAGCTCCTAGTAACATGGTTAATTAATTGCTTAGTTTTATAATTATCAATGCTAGCTAACTGCTTTGGCCTACAGCCAATAGCAGTTGGTTTTTTTTTTACTCTTTACAGTAAAAATACTAAAAATACGACAAACATCTGAAACAGAGTTTCACAAGCTTTCTTTATTATCTTTCAAATCTGTAAAGATAATCCAAATTCTAAAAATGATCCAAGTTCTTGTGCTTGACCATTATTACTTTTTTAAAAATTTTCTTCAAGTGTAATAAGATTGCAATGGTTTTTTGTGAGGTCACAGAAACAAGGGCTGAATTTGGATTTAAATGGATTACTAATAAAACACTGCTCCACACAGGAACTTGGAAATCTAGGAAAAAATAAACTAAATGTTAAATATCGCTTAGTACGCTAATTTTTCCCCCACACAAATGCCAACCAGTTGATGTAACAATATTTTATTAAGAGCGAAAAAAAGAAAACTTGGCCTAGTAGATGTAATGGGCAGTAAAAAAACCCACTCTCTCCACTAGGGAGGCAACTGCTGGCAAACTGCCCGCTGCCTCTCCTTGCGGTGATACCCACCAACCATGGACTGTATAATCTGTCAAGGCAACGAAGCCTGATCCAGACTGGCAGTGCTGCTGAGAGAGGAGCTGCTTCCCCTTGTCTGCCCCCATTTACTCCACCTGACCCTCCCCTGACCTGATCCTTTTCCTGGTCTGCATCCGCCTTGATTAGCTGCTCAGCGCTTGATGCATTCCCACTAGCAGCTGTAGCTAACTGATCAATGCTCCCAACCATCTTTCTTGTCCTTTTTCTTAGGTTACAATAAATGTATTATTTATGACTAACACAGTTTCTTGGAAACAGGAGAGTCCCAGCAAACTTTACTGCCTTGTAGCTCAAAGGAAACTAAACACCAGTCCCTCTTCAGAGCTCACCAAGACCTCTAAAAAAAGTCTCTGTTCTGTTTTCTTTCTGCTCCAGACTCTCATTTCTTTATTCTTCAGAAGCTATTGCATTATAACAGGAAGGACTCAGACATAAATACCTGCCCAGACTATCACACGCTAAGACAATTACATTTTTTTATACTTTATGATATGCTTCCCTTTTTAATAGAAATGCCTCCAAATAAGATGAAAACATGTAAAATAATATTTCAGCCTTACCTATTGGTCTCTTTCAATTTATTTGGTTTTCTCTCCAATGCATATCACCAGAGCAGAGTTTCTTGGGCATAACGAAAGTACAGAAGGGGCATATGGGCAATCTGCTTTGTCTTCTGGGCTTTTGTCACAGGATTTATAATTTCCCACTACTTTACTCAAGGTTAAAACAAAAATTCCTAGAAGGATCTCTAGGTAGATGGTAGCTATTTGAACCAAAAGTTATGGATCAGAAATTTTTCTTTTTCTTTTTTTCTTCCCTGCTGCTGTTACACGAGGGCAGGAAATATAACCTTCTAATTCAGCACAGATTAATATTTTCAGTGATCCTTGAAAAACAGCTGTTACATTGGCTGAGACTGGGTGCATTTCTTAAACTACCAATGTGCAAACAGCTATTAACCTTTTAAAATTATGTTCCCCACATAACGGCGTTTCTGTTTGAATCCGATTATATCTTTAGAGGCTAAAGTTAGAATCTACAAAAAAATAATGAAAAAAAAGGAATGATTACAGACCAAATTAAAAAAAAAAAACAAACAACAGCTGACAACAAACAGACACAAGGTTCAGTAGCTTAGAGGCTATAACAAATGCCTGCTCTTTTTTACATGTTTTAACAGCTGGAGAAGGTATAAAAATAATAGTAAACATATGTTATACTAAATCTATATTTAGGATATATTTGACTATATTTTACAGAGCATAAGAAGTAAATGACTTATGTCCCTTATGATCTGCCTTGTCTTTAATGACATTTACATGCCAGAATTGGGAAACTTTATAGAATCCACCAATGTTACATTCTCAGATTGGCTGACATTTTTTGCCTAGAAGGTGAGTTCTGCCTGAAGATAAAAATGTGTGCGCATGTATGGTGAAAACAATTTTGAGTAATATTTTCTTTCCAAATTTAGCACTCTGAAAATGCAGAGTAATGAACATAGAAACACAAACATGAAGTAATAATTAGACACGTTTTTGTTCTTTGTTTTATCCTGTGCTACCAAGCTGTGGAAGGTAGCCTTTAAGACTTCTAAGTGCAGTGAGTAAAACCATATATTCCATAAGATCTTACCTTCACTTGAAATCAAGAAATCTATTTCGACTGCCCTGTACTTTCCTTCAGGATAATGCTATTTTTCTTCAACAGCATAGTGGTCACTGCTGCATTGAATCAGTACAACTGTAGGAAAACTGGTCACATTTGGCTTGTAAAGCAGCCAGACCAGACCTGATTGGGATATTGGATTATCTGAAGATTGCTCTGGATGGCAAGAGAATAGTTTATCTTGTCATACAAAAAGAAAGCTTAATTTCTTTATATTTCTGAGACCCTGTGCTGAAAGGAGGGTCATCGGCCACTTTATTGGAGAAAAAATATTCAGTGTTCAAGGACAGTTTGCTTTTACTGGACAGGAGCTGGCAGAATGACTCACAAATTAAAGTCATGATGATGCTTGCTGTCAACATATTTGACACTGAAGAGGAATTTGATAGTGATTCTTTGAGAAAGATATGTCAGCCAAGTGAATTTTTCTGAAGTAAAGGCACTTAAATACATTTATATTTATACATCTATGCCTTTTTATGTCTTTTTTTTTTTTTTTAAATATTATTCCTTCTTGGAAAGCAGAGGTGAAAAAGGCTGAAAAAGAAAGGGAATAATTGTTCCCCACTCCCAAACATTTTGTTTAGCCCTTGAAAGCATCCTCAGTTAGATTCCAGAGGCCATGCTGAAGCTTGAGAAATACCACATTTTTGATTGAGGATTGTTTCCTTATTACAGCTAATTACAGCCAAGCAAGTAAACTTTCAGATAAGTCTTCCTACGCTGCTTTTCTAGAACATTTATTTATTGGTTTTGTAAAATGACGGCATGTCACAGCTACTTTTTACCATAAATACAGTGAGAAAAATCTAGCCTGTGAAGAGTTTAAATAAGTCCTAATTTTTTATTGACTTTCTGTCTTCAACCCTAGAACTAGAAATACAAGGAGAACACATTCCACTTTAACCCTCCCCCCAGCAGCTTAACATATTTTCCTGTTTGGAAAACACTAGCTGAACTATGTTAAGCTAGCCTGTTCTGCTGTGCAAAATGCTGAGGATCTACATTATGTTCTGCCTAAACAGAATTTAAATTAATGTTACTGTTATTTTTTTTTTCCTTCATATGAAACTCTAAATCCTAACAGGTTTTTAGAATATGTGTTGTGCCCTCCTTTTTCCCTCTCCCCCAAAAGAAAAAGCTATATATGATAGCAGAAGCAGTTCAAGTAGTACACTAAAGGGTTTATTTCAGATCCCAGTTTCTGAGGTGAAAGAACTTGTACAAATCTTGCTAGAAAAATAGATAAAGTGACAAACACAGGACAAATACATATCTGGCACTACTGCAAAAAAGCCATGGTGATACTACAATGTGCATAATAACAGTTAACATAAATTGATGTGTAATTGCATAAGAAAGGGAAAAATAGTGATCAGTTCAGACATCAGCAGAGCTTGGTTGATATCTGCCTTTTGTACTGATTTATGCAGAAAGTGATTTTTAATCAGAGAACCTTACAAGGCTTAGTAAATATAACATGATCCTGTTTCTTTCCTTGCTCTTCCTTTTGCCTCTTCCTTTATTTTATTGTTGAATAGTCTACATTTCCTAATTATTGCATTGTTCATTTGAAATAGAAAAATAGAAACATATTACTGCTAACTTGTTGGCTACTGGTTTCAATATTCATTTAATTAGCACTTTTTTTTTTTTTTCCTAAGGGCTTGTTTAACATACCCCCTTGGAAATGGGTAAACATAGTTAAAAGGTACAGCAGGTAGACAAATTTGGTTATTTGTAATGTTTTAATGGATTGACACAGTGAAAAGCTTCATTATATAAATTCATGTTTTTCCTTTCCCTCAGACTTTAAACATCTTTAATTTACAATGTTTAAAATTCTACCATGCTTCTCTCTGACAGTCAAACAGTGTCTATCAGAGCCATTCCAAAAGGCACATGCGGGCAAAAGCAAAACAAAGACAATTTGTGACATACAAGGGGAGGACATAAATCCAGCTTTTCTTACTTTATTCAACATTCAGAGTGTGATCAAAATGATATAAAAAAATGCTCCAGAACAACTGTCCAGAATGTGATTGTTTGTTTTGTAATTTTTTTTTCCCCAATCTGCTTTTTTATAGAGGACATGGAGTATGTAGTGTAGTTTATATAGCTTTTGTTTTCAAATTTTAGCTTTCACATATGACGTATCAAATATTTTGTATATTTAAATGTGTGGGTTTTGATGATATTGCAGTAATTGTGTCTATGAAAATGATGGAATGAATGAACCATTCACAGCTGAGTCATAGCTGACTCAGCTCAGGCTAGCGGCATGTCTACATTACCCTAATATTTGTGCCATTGCTCTTATCTTTATGCACATCATTGCACATTTAGATTGGGATGACATGAATGTCCCAGTTTTCCTGAAATCTGCTGCTTCAAAACACTTCAGTATTGTGACAAAATGAGTAATACCTATTGCATTTCCACTTTTTTCTCCCATGTCTCTCCTGCTGTGAAGGACTGTGTCTAAAATCTGTTGCCCTCCATAGTTGATACTTGGCATTGTGAGAGGCTAGGAACATGAGAAGAACAGACATTCATAACAGTGAATTTAGACCCCTTGTCAAAGAAGGTCTACCCTTGGCATCAAAGTATTACCTCCAGAAGAAACACCACAGAAAACAGATCAGATTGGGAGAGCTGTTAATCATTTTGCTGGCCTGTACAGAGTTCTCTCAACTCTCAAAATATTTAATTCCCGCTGAGCACTGTCAATTTGATATAGTATCAACTACTCTAGCATTGCTGAGAGGGTAAAATATAACAAGGTTTTTCTAAGAAAATAATCTTGTAGTAGTGAGTCAACCCAATGGAACTCTCATTAAAAAAGCAAGTAAGCAATTTGTATTTGTGGAGGGCAAATATGTAATCATCAGAAAACCAAGTGTGTGCCTCACTGTCCTTGTCATAGCCCAGAAAAGAGGAGAGGTGGTTATAGTGACATACAAGAACAGCTTTCAGGTAAAGGTAGACCAATTATATTTTTTATTTTACTAACCACTTCAGTTAAAAAACCCAAACATGATATTTGCAAACAGTGTCCTATTTCAGCAGAACCTTTCAGAATTGGACATGAGGGAAACTGCCTACAAGAAAAGAAAGTATTTTTTTTTCCAAGGGAACTCTAAAGAATCCATGTGATTTTTCACTATCAGAGCACTCCCCTGAAGAGTTCTGACATTTTAAGGCAGCGTGCTACATTCTTTCTCAGGCTTTTCTTCCAGGGCCTGATTCATAGCTTGCTTGCTCCCTGAGTGACTGTCAACAAATCCTGCCATGACCACTATGGCCTTACATAGGATTTGGTAGTCTACCTGGACTGCTTTCTAACAGTGCCCTAGCAGCAACCCCAGACTTGCCTCACTATGTGTTCATGGAAGAACCCTAGAAACATGTTCCTGGGCATAGGCAGAGGCTGAAGTGCCTGCCTACATAGACTAGCAGGCATACTTTGTATTTTTTAATTCATTAGTATGGAGCTGGGCAGTTTGAAAAAATAAGTAGAATAACAAGAACATGTTGTGAAACAGCCATTATTTTTCTTATGTTGTCTTTAAATAATGCTTACAAATAAAAGAAATGTGTAATGAATTAATTATTTTTATTTCGGAAAAAACACTATTTTCAGATTTTCTTGGGTTTGGTTATTTTTTGGTATGAGTGTTTTGTGCTGTTTTGGGGGGGAGGGTTGTTTGTTTGTTCGGTTTGTTTTTTTGGTTGTTTGGTGTTTTTGTTTTTTTTTTTCCATTTTCTCTTTCTCTATATTTAACCAGAATACCTTGACCTCAATGACATGTTGGCAAATTTATCAAACCTGCTAAATCATCACAACCTTTTCTAATGAAACATGTTTGTTCAGATATGTTCCAGAAAAACAGTTTTAACAACGTGACATTTAAAAACTGTTCACCCAAGAAACACCTATCAAATGGAAAAAGAACATCTTTATCTTCTCTCTAACTCACTCCTTTTCTGCCTTTGGTCATGTAATGGGTGCTATCACTGCATTGCTATCTGGTTCTGGTCTGAGTGACTCACACTCTGCAACTTGACATAAATCAATACTGTTTTGAGTCTAGGAACTTCTGCTAGCATTTTTACAACAAAGAACTAAATCAGAGGTCTGTCAGCAGTCTGAAAATCCATGGTCTAGCTGTTATGATTCACCTACATGTGCATATGAGCCTCTGGAAGAAGTCTGATGCAAAGGCTATGACAAACTACTTCAGTACACCATAGTTCCCCAACTAAACTGAAAAAGAAGTAGGCTCCAAAATATAATCAGTTCCAGAGTAACGAATGTGTGGCAATGTAACTGTTGTTCAAGTCAAATAAGGAAGAACTGGGTTTTTTGGTGAATATTCAGTTCAATTTCTAAGCTTATTCCAGCCTTGGTGTCCTGACACAATGCTGCCAAATGAGGTGGAAATGCTTTGCAATTTATTTAGAATGTAAAAAGTACCACTGACTTGGGTTGGATTTGAAATGGAGCAGAGACACTGAAAACAGACACAAAGATATTCTATTAACAGCAATTTCCTGAAACAGAAGTACTCACATTTATTATACGTATATTAAATGCATTTATTTATCTATTTGCTCTTAGGACTACAGAATAAGATTATGTATGTTTCTGGGATTTTTGAAGTGAATTGTAATGCATAATATCCAAATCTCAGCAAAATATTAAACATATTTTTGCAGCAGTACTATTTCTTATGTGCTGACTAGTATCAGCTGTAATAAAATAAATCCAATTAATTAAATCTGGTAGGTTCTAAATGCTTTCTATCTTTTTAAACAGTTTGAAAGGTGGTGTCATCAGGTCTATGAACTGCAAACCCCATATTTTACCACGTCATTATCCCTCAGAAAAAAGAACAAAGCCAAAACCAATTAACATTCTCTTCTTCTGGAGTCCACCAATACCCATGATTTTCAGATCAATAGCTTCCCTTACTGGAAAAATGTAATAGGAAAGAAAATTGGCAAGCAGCTACCTCTTTTGACTGAGCAACTTAGTGAGCAGACTGTTAGGTATGCTTCCTTGAAAACGTGTATAGCCTTTATCCTGTAATTGGTTCTGCATGGACAGGTTCCACTTCTGTGTAGTGCTCTGCTGGAATTTCTGTTGCTTTCTAGGACTTCAGAGATAATGGGCTCAGCCAAAGCCCACGAATCTGCTATCAGAGTTGTAATTGCAGGACTGGGGTTTTTATTGCTCTTTCTTTCACCCTTTATGTCTATATGTACATAAACCTGCTTGAAACAGTTGTAAGCCAGGAAGCTTATCTGCTGTGCTTTAGCAGTACAGCACAGACATTACAAAAGACAAGCTGCAAAATTGGTTGGAACAACTTGGAAAACATTCAAAATGCTAGGGCACAGTAAAACCTGTGATTCGATGCCCATATCATTAGCTGTGCCTAAGATAGTTAGCTACAAACTTGCTGGGACATTTTCCCATTAACTTTTCTTTTTTACTTCTGAAAGAAATATTTCATGTTTAAAGAAATGCAAGGATGGAAACCCCAGAAATCTTTCCAGAAGTGACAATACATACCAGGTAGCGACAGTGCAGTGAAGGCTCATTTTGAGTTTTAATGCTCAGTAAGTGGCTCTCTAACAGATTTCCATTAAAAGATGTCTTTAAAAAGCTGATTGTGTTAAATATATGATGGAATATACTCTCTATCTAATTAATTGTTTTTACAGATTTTTTCTCCCAATTAGTTTTTATAAGGAAGATTCCACACCTATCCCTTTACAGGAGAAAGAAATAGATAAGGATTTGCAAAAGACAGAAAAAAAATGTTTTGCTATGCCTGTAATGATTTAGTTTAATTTTCATTAAAAGCATAGCAGAAATAATTTCAGTAGTGGAATTATAAAGCATGGAATCATTACTTTATGTCATAGTACTAGCCAGAGCTCAGGAACTCAAAACCTTTCACCTGCTTTTCTGTTTCTTTTTGTCCTTGCTTTGAAAGACTCAGGCTGCAGTGAAGAGCTATCTTTCATCCCAATACCATCTTGTTTCTGCATTATACTTCATTGCAGAGTATGTCCAAAGAAGAGTTGCAATAGTTGAAGGGGTAGTGGGTGGGTGGTGAGTGTGTGGGCTTTTGAATTACTTTTATGGTCACACAAATGTTAGTGCTTGTAATAAGTTACAACACCTTTTGTGAATTTACAGTTTGTGCCCTCAGACAATGGCTTTAACAATGCATCTTAGCAGCCACCAGGTGCTAAAAATCAGGGAAGTCAGAATTGCAACCTTTTTCACATGTACATTTTCTATAGGGTATGGTGAGGCAAATACTTTACTATGGCAGCTCCCCATCATCATGAGATTCCCCCTTGACTGAAATAATCCTACAGTCTCTGTTAAAATGGCTTCATGCCTTTAATTTACTAGAGAATTAAGACCAATGTGAGTCTGGAGATTTGGAACAGTAAAATCTTTCCAGATGTGATTTATCTGTGATTTATCAGCTTCTCTCAGGAAACAAACACTATATTTTGAAGAAAAAAACCAACCGCACAAGTAAGGTAAAAGAACAGAAAAAGGGAAGAAATACTTTGTGTTTTGATTTTTCATTTAAATTTTCATTTCACATTTTCATTTAGGTATGTGATTTAAAGCTTCAGTTCAGTACAAGTGGTCATTAAGAAGAAGGGTTTTCCTTAGACATGTTCAGAATAGTTTGATCATTGTTCAAATACTGATGAACTAAGAGCACTTGCTTGCCCACAAAGAGAATATTATGGCATTCACTCTCCTCTTAAAAAAAGTAAAAATAGAACCCTTTGTACATAGGAATGAGTGCAGCAAGGATAGCAAATGATGCTAGTTTGTATTGCCAGGAGTAGCTAATTTAGATTAGATGCATCTTCAAATTGTTTTTAATAGATTGAAATTTGAAATTTGAATTTTGAATTTAAAACTTGACATTTCTTTTAATTCCTTCCATGGGATAAGCCTACACTCCTCTGAGGAGTGCAATACTGAAATGTACCCGATTACATCCAAAGTTATTACAAACGAAATTTAGCAGGAGTCAGTCCTGTGTGAATTATACAAGTTAAAGCATATATGCATGCATTTGTGTGTGTCTGTAGGATCTCATGTTTCTACTTTGCATTGGGATTCTGTTGTGAATCAACATGAAATCAATATGAAAGTTTGTATGTTTTGATGGATGCTTTGGACGAATTTGAATTCAACTCATCCAGTAGACAAAAGTTCAAGATTAATGTTCTGTAGACAAAGAAAGAAATTCCACCATGTGTTCCTCTTTATTCTTTAGTAGAGAGTTTCAAACCTCTTGAACTTAAAGCATATTCAGAATAATTTTAACAGATACAATCAGTGTTGTGATTTCTATCACTATGAACTAATACTGAAAACATAAGGTACATTCTAGGGAAAATACATTAGTCACCAAAAACAATAGAAAGGAACTAAGCCCCTCTCATATTCCTAGTTGCGGGTTAGTTGACATATGTTGCTCGTTTTCCCTCCTGTTTCAGAAAAGCTTCATTTTATAATGTGTTGTCAGACCGTTTGGACCACACCACACTGAAGGTAGCCTGTGTGGCCCTCATCAAGCTAGCTTTACTTCAGGCAACAGTCACACTACAGAAGCAACCGTATAGTAAAGACTGAGACTTCAAAGGCATCACAAGCTTCCAAATAAGTCATGGCACAACCTGAGGACTTTAGGCAAGTATTCAAAGGTTCCATCAGTTTTGCTAGTGTTCACACCCTAACTGCTAGATTTGAGTTACAGGCATCAAGTCAGTAAATATAAGTGTCTGTGTGTCTGAGATCACTTGTATCTAACTGTAATTTTGAAATAAAGAAATACTCAGCCTTTTGGAACCAAAAAGAGCTTGACTGAGAACATATATACATATTAAAAGACTTTTTCCGTGATATGGTTTAGTGATGGACTTGGCAGTACTAGGTTAATGGTTGGACTTGATCTTAAAGGTCTTTTCCAACCTCAACGATTCTACGATTCCATGATTCTATGATGTACTTACAGCTTAAATGGAGGCAAATGCTGGGAGAGAGTAATCTGCAATTCTACACACACCCCCACAGACATTCTCTTTGTAGGGAATGTTATTTTACCTTGCTACAGTAATATATGCGCTTATGGATAATCAGCTAGCAACACATATGTAACTCTATCACTTTCCTTTCATGTTTAGATCACTGCTACAGTTACTGCTGTGGGTTGATTATGATGGAAGGGTAACTTAGACATATCTGTGATAACTTTGCACTAAAATCTCAGTAAGCACTCAGGTAACAATTCTGCAGTCACTTTAAAATCACTGAAACCAGAGTAGGTTGTTTAACATTAGCTTGGATACATTGACACGATGCTTCAGACATGGTGGTATAGGCACGTCCTTTATACATGTGATCACAACCACTCTTAGTGACCTGATGAAAATGAGCTGAAAGCCTTGGGAAGCAAGAGCTGAATGTTTCCAAATGAAATATGACCCTGTTACAAAGTGATAGATCAGAAGTGTTAAGTTTAAAAGGCTTTTAACAATCTCTTTTTGGAGAAAGGACATACAGAAAAAGTAGAGAAATCAGAGAAATTAGGTATGTGATTTAGGTTATTAGAAAGGAGGTAGCAAGAGTCATAGAATATAAAAATATACTGCAAACCTTACCAATACACTGAAATAACCTATAAAAAAACATTACTATAGCTATTTGTGTTTCTCTCCTATAGAGTTAACAAATACAGATTGATGCATTCTATTTCTTGTGATAAAAACAACTCTAGTGGCTGCAATGGTCAATTGTCAAAGGCACCATTTATCAGGTTTGAATTCTAAGGGCTAGATGCCTTTATATCTGACAGAGAGATTCTGCAGCTTTGGAAGAGAAATGAGGATGCAGTCAGCAGGAGGAGCCACAGCATCAGAGGGGAAATCGGTACCCAGTGGAAGTCAAATATGCTTGCAGGTTGTGGTAGCTGTCCAAAAAGAGCAGTGGCAGCTAGCTGGAGGTGAGAGGGAGAAACGAACTGTAGTGGCCACAAAAAGTCTGAGCTGTGGAGACTGACAGTCATTTTGTTTTCTGATACATTCTTTTTTGAGAGGTGGGGGGTGGGGGTGGGTGGGGAGGGGAGTTAAATGGAGAAATGAAATTTCAAATGTAGGGTTTCAAAGAAATCTGGATTTAGCAATGCTTGTTTTCCTCTCAATTGAGTGTTTCCAGAGGGAAAGAAAAGGACAGAAACCCAGCAGTATTACTGGCATGACCCATTCCTGTATGGTGGAGGTGTAGCAATAGAGAAATGCAAGCCTGTCAGTGGAGCAGTGGAATTTCAATGTGATTATAGAGCAGGCAAAATGTATTTAATAACTACACCAGATGGAGCTTGATCTGCTGGGGATTTGCTTTAGAAATGGGTAAATTATTAGTAAATATGGCCTCTGTCTTTTTAAATTTTAAATCTTGGGAAATACTGACATCCACTTTTGATGTTTAGCCAGGAGAAAAAGTTATCTTGAGGGATAAAGGTGATAGGAATGTTAATTTGAGCACAGATATCAAGAGCTATTTGCATGTTAATCAAGTCAGCATCAGCAAAACCTCCAAATGCAGTGTACATCAGCTGAAGTTCTCACATAAACAAGAACAGCTTTCTGCCTCATGAATGCTTGAGTGCAGAGCCATACAAAACTGAATCTTTTTAAAATATAAACTTGGGCTATGGCACTGACGAATGAGAAAGAGATGAGTTGTTGAGTAAAAGATGGATCCTATCCTTAGATATGATAGGGTTTCTGGGAGCTGGAACATTTTGCAAAAAAAAAAAATCAGTACAAAATAAAACAGAAATTACTGAAATTAGCTTTTCTTGACAATACAGTATAGCAATAGATATTAGTGTGTTGACAGACACAGACACCAGAAAAAGGGAAAAAAATCCAAAGTCCCTATAAGACCCATAGGGTTGGATTGTTTTCTAGTTTCATACAGTTCCAAGAGTCATAAATCTACTACTGACTTCCACGCAAAGGGCCTGGGAGGAGCTGTGGAGCATGGAATGTTTAGATTGGATATTAGGAAAAAATTCTTCACCAAAAGGGTTGTCAAGCACTGGAACAGGCTGCCGAGGAAAGTGGTTGAGTCACCAACCCTGGAGGTATTTAGATGTGTAGAAGTGGTGCTTAGGGACATGATTTAGTGGTGGACTTGACAGTGTTGAGTTTAAGGTTGGACTTGAAGGTCTTAAGGGTCTTTTCCAACCTAAATGATTCTATGATTCTAACTTGCTTGGTGTAATACACATATTAACAGAACTGAAGCATAGACATCCTTCCCTGCAGATACTGTCATAAAAGTAGATCTATACCGTTAGATTAGTTGGCACTCTTGGAACCTTCATGTTGTCAACATTGTACAAATGTCCCCTGTTCCCAGGTTCTCCTGGAAACACTACTCAACCAATACCTTTGCTAACCTTACAGAAGAGATATTGTTTTAACTCTTCAATGGCTTTTTTTCTTTCAATTTGTCAGAACAAGTCACATGTATTAATCAAAAGGCCTCAAGACAATCAGCACTACTGTGGTTTTCATCACCTTCTGGCCTCTGTCAAGAATACTACAGGAAAAAAAAAAAAGTTACTTTTGTTATCCAGATCATTCCAGATTAATCTGGGCAGTCTGACGTGTGCAGATTCAGCCAGGTATCACCTGCCTGGGTGATGTCTGCAGCAGGCTAGAGCCAGTGACACATGACAACAAAGAGACTGCAGCAAGTACTGCTTCCTCATCTAATCACCTATCAATCTCTCAGCAGGCCTGTACCTTCAAATAGCCACAAATATCTCATCCTACATCCCAGAGCATGCAAAGTATACTCTCTGTGCCGTATGCAATATGACACTATTGGTCTTCAGCTCAGAAACCAGAAAAGTGCATGCAATGCAGTAATTTTGTTATAAAGTCACAGGGGTTACCACTCAGGGCAATGATGTGCAGTGTGGGTGCAGCCAGTCTGACTGTAGGAGACATGAAAGAGAAGCCGCTTTCTACCTCAGCCTCTAGACCAAGTCTTCTTGTGGGAGATAAGATTAGGGATGCAGAAATGGTTTACTACTTGCAAGAATCGGTATCATAAAGAATGCTTATTTATCCATGCAGAATAGTCCCACTAATTTTCCATTGTCTGCTTTAGCAGACCATGTTTTCTTTTTTTTACTGGACTCTGCAAAAAGGGAGATTACTTGGTGGTGCCTAAACATTGATATATTTAGCAATTTAGCTAAAGATAACTCAAATTCCTCTGAGTGTGATTCTAGATACAAACATGGGAAGTTGGGCATTTTTCATGGTCATAAAGAACTAGCTATTTCTGTTGCAGATGAAAACTAAAAGGGCAGATCAATATAGAAAAAATGAAGTAAAAAAGAAAACAACCACTGAACAGAAAAGAACAGAACAAAATCAGAAATGAAAATGCTAAAGCAGTATACCCATGGCTAATGTTTTAGAATAATGTATCTCAAAAATACAGAGCTGCTGGAGTTCTACACAAGTCTGTAGTACAGGAGCAAATGATTCATCCATGATTGGTTTTATTTCTGAGGTGTGCAAGGAAACCTGGAATCTTTGAAAAATGGAAGGATAAAATTTACTTGGTATGACAGGTGTAGTGGATGAATAACAATTCCTCTTCTACGAAAGCCTATCTGTAGTGGTGGTCTGAACATTGCATTTTCCTGTTTGAAATACAAGGTTCATATTATTAGAATTTCCTATGACCTCTGAAATCCATATTGATTTAATAGTTTCTCTCCCTCTCTCTTTGCACATGCATATGTATCCATATCTACGTCTATGTCTATATCTATATCTGTACTTACATAGAAATACCTGGAAATAGAGTTTCTTCAACATGAAAACAATAAATAAAACCAGGTCTAAAATAAAATTTTATTATACATGTTTTAAATACTGTTATTTTCCTATGAATGATCTTGGGAACTACGACAATCCGGATGTTCTGAAAAAATGCTACCAATGGCATGGGACTTCGACGTGGCTTCACTGGTTTGAAAAACTGAGGAAGATATTAACTCTTTTACTAAGACAAGTACCTATTGTTTCCATTCTTACAAAGAGATAGTAAGAGAAACAAGAATCTGTGCAAGTTGGTTCATGAGGTAGTAATTAAATATCTGCAGATAAACAATACTTCGTATGTGAACAGAAATTCAAGATATAGACATTAATAAGAAATTTGTGTGTAGTTCAAAAGATTTCTGATTAGTTATTGGTAGCCATTGCTGAGAGCCTAAAAGGAATGTACAATGCATCAAAACATACCTACTCGTTTTCACCATGATAAAGTTTCGTCCTTTAGAAAATATATGAATAAAATTTGGCTGAAGCATAATCAAGTAAAAATGTTCTCATAAGCTAAGAAGAGATAATGATGACATACAAGTTAGTATTCAGAAAAATGATATTTTAAGACAAATTCAGTTAATAGTAAAGTAAAAAAAGGTTCTTACTAATTGTGATAAATAATTCATGCTCCTATATCTTTCTTTATTTTCCTATTTCTCTCTGTACATAATCCAAAAAGAGATTATGTATTGTTTTGAAATATCTCAAACTTGTCAAAAAGAGAGCCAAGAGAACTGGTGATGTGCAGGTCTGTAGGGAAGCTTAACAAAGGTCTGTTCTGGGGTACTAAGAGAAGTGGATATAGATGCCTTAGGGAAAAATATCTGAAGGAATTATAAATCTGTATGCTGCTAGTTTGCAGATATAGGATGTTTTCAGTAAAAGACTTCCTACAAACTGATTTTTCCTTTACATGAAAAATGGAGTTCAGATACCATTGGGATTTTGAGCCAGACTGAGATGTAAACAGAGGTGCCAAGTATATTGCCAAGTCTAGGCCATATGACAAATTTTACTTCTTTATTTATTCATTAAAAAGTAGAAAACATCTCTTCTTAAGCATTTCTTAATGAGCAATGCTTCATCTAAAATGGTTTGTCAGTATCTGCCATAGCGTACCTTGGGCCTTGGATATAAGCCAGTAAGACTAGACGGTTTTGTATGTTCCCAGCCTGTATTCAGAGAATGTTGTCAACAGGCACAGCTGTGTATAAAAAAAGAAATGCCTTCAATGTACTTCTTCCATTATCTGCCCATAATATAGATTATTTTTATGATTTTTTTAATATATATCTCTCTTGAAATGACATAGAATATAAACAGGAAATTGGAAAGAATAAGTAGTAAACTAGGAAGGAGTAAATGTATGTGAAGCACTTTTGTAGGAACAGGCAGATTAGTGTATAGTGACATAGATACCAGCTGACGTAAGGCTGCATTTTGATGTTTTGTATCCTCACCCCAGATGTTTCCCAACTGACTGTAGAAACACACCACTTACATTCACTCCCTGTCTTAACAGAGCTAGATGATCTGATCTAAACCAAACTTTCTAAACCTTTTGCAGGTTTGCGAGTGGGTAATTCCCCTTGCAATCAGCTATCAGTTACCTCAAGCCATTCTGTTTTTTGGGGTTTTTTTGGTTTTGTTTTTTTTTTTTTCCTGAGTGGTGAATTCACTCAAAGGGGCTATTAAGTGCATGAAGATAGCACATTTCAAGAAATGTGTGTGTCACATCTGCCCACTCTCTCATATCAGAGGAAAGAACAAGGGCTTTTATTTAAAGATACGGGGGTGAGGTGGAGGTGGGTGGTGGAGGTGGGTGGAGGAAGTACTTCCTCATAACTTTAAATTTTCTAACTGTAATAAAATGCACAGAAAAGGTCTATAAAAGTGCTATATATATTGTATGTGAATTAGTCTAGAACAGATATATTGGAAGAGACAAAAGCTTCACAGGGGTGAGAGGATTTTCCTCTTTTCTCATTCCAATTTCTGATTTCTGATCCTAATTTTCTAGCTCCCATTTTTCATAGTTCCATGGGCTGGCTTTTATCTCTGCATTTTGTGGAAGTTTCTAAGAGTTAATTCATATTTTCAGCATTTGGAAAGCCTTGAAAAAGTAAGATATTTTAGGTGGTCTTTCTAAGCATATAGTACTGCTGACTCCCTCTTCAGATGAGGCATTCATAGAAACAAGTCTTGTATTTTTTTGCCAAAGTAGTATGTACTTATGTGTACATAAGTATGTGTTCTTAAAATATAATGCCCCGGGCATATATATTTGCTGATCTTATAGCAGCAGCATAAGTTAAAAGGAATAGAAATCTTTAACAGAGAAAGCAGTAGTAAAGAATAAATCAGAAGCTACATTTTATGAAAGATCATTTTTTTAAAACACACAAATTTCTTCTTTTTTCTTAATTCCTGAACTTTGAAATTTGGTACTTATGAGTAACCTTAGAATCATTTATTGAGAATGGACAATTAATCCAAAACTATTCAGGCATTAAATAGGTCTCCAACCTTGTTAATATTTCTACATGTGCAATATTGCAAGATGGGAGCCTAAATATATTGCATAAGCTCTGTAAAAGTTAAAAAAAATATAGGTATACCAAAGAAGGTACAAAAGTGAAAATTTGCACAGTCAGTTTACTGGTGTATATAAAAACTTTAAGATTTCAGAACATGCAAAGAAATTCTGAATGAAACTTTATATGTGTGGATTTTTTGACAGAAAAGAACTTCTGAAAACTTTACAAACTGAAGTGGAAAATTGGTGCAGGTTCTCTTTAATTTTTACTGTACTATTCTACTATGTGGGGGTGTATCAAGAAAAAAACAAACAAACAAAACCCCCAAAACCTAACACTTCAAGCAAAGCCAAAATAGTCCACTCTTCTGCAGATCCTGGTTGATTCTTGGTGAACCTCTTTAGGTGGGTCAACAGTCATCACAGTCAGTGTTCAGGAGTCAGGAAAGGGGAACTTAACTTCGTTTTAGTATGACAGTATTTGGATGAGAAATAAGAGACTGATGGCTAATTCCTTCATTTGTTTGTGAGTTTCACATGTCGGTGCTAGCCGTGCCTTTTGAATGTGAACTCCCAAAGGAAAGAAAACGGGTTTTGAGCCCACACCTGTGAGAGGCAGTGTTTCACCGCGTTTGGATGTGCGCTACCCCAGCGCAGGCTGCACTGTTGAAGAGCCAGCCGCTTGCCAGTAAGACGCAGCCCATCTAGCTCAGCCTTTCACCACTTCATAAGTCTTTTTGAGCCTTATGAGCATTAAAGCAGGTCTCATACTGATAACAAAGGTTAAGGCAATCATCTCTTTCCCTTTGCAGATAAGGACTTGAAAACTGCCTTTGCAGCCCCTCTCTTCTGTGCCACACAGAAAGATTTTTGCAGCCTGCAATTTCTCTTGGTCTAAACAGTATTTATCAAATGGAAACACATGTATACAGTAGGTAAGTAAGGGTTTGTTGCACTTTGAAGAAGCATTTGCTTTCCTTTTGTTTTCATGCTGGTATTCCTTAACAGAAATACTTTTAAAATATACATAGGAATAGAAACATGATAAAGGAACTTAATGAACTCGGCTCCCCTTGAACCATAAAACAAATTAATTCTTAACCATACGGCTTTATGCTTACTCACAGTCCCTACCGGGAGAAGGATGGAACATCCTGATTTGGCCAGTGCTGTATGTGGTGCTTTTGTCTAAGACAGAGTTAATTTTCTTCATAGTAGCTAGCATGGGGCTATGTTTTGGATTTGTGCTGGAAACAGTGTTGATGATTCAGGGATGCTTATTGCTGAGCAGCGCTTGCACAGTGCCAAGGCCTTTTCTCCCTCTCCCCGCTACTTCACCAGTGAGCAGGCTGGGGGTAAACAAGAAGCTGGGAGGGGAAACAGACAGGACAGGTGACCCCAACTGACCAAAGGGATATTCCGTAACATATGATGTCATGCCCAGCATGTAAAGTTGGGGAAAGATGAAAACGTGTGTGTGTGTGTGTGTGTGTGTGGATGGGGACGCAAGTATCTTTGCAAGTATCTGCTAGGTGTGATGGAGTTGGGCTTTTCTGGAGATGGCTGAACACCTGCCTACTGATGGGGATCAGTGAATTAATTCCTTGTTTTGCTTTGCTTGAGTGCACAGCTTGTGCTTTACCTATTAAACTGTCTTTACTTCAACCCACAAGCTTTCTCACTTTTATTGTTCTGATTCTCTCCCCCATCCCACTGTGGGGGGGGAGCGAATGAGTGGCTGCATGGTGCTGAGCTGCCACCACAACAGCTGTTTTTGGCACCCAACGTGGTGTTTGAAAGGTTCAAGATAATAACAGATTTGATTAAAATATACCAAATCGAATTTATAGCTGTTACTGCTGTATAGCTGTTAATTGGCAGGCTCCTGTTCTTGCCATGGGGCTTGCTTGCCTTACTGTGTATTAGAGTCTAGTGCTCATTAGTAGCTGTTTTTGCTTTCACTGCTTGCTGTACTGCCATATTGCTTATCATCTTACTGTGCTGTGCCTGAGAATATTTTGATAACAGCAATGGCGACACGTGTGGGCTGGCAGATGGCCAGGGCA
This sequence comes from Falco naumanni, assembly GCF_017639655.2. Lineage (NCBI taxonomy): Eukaryota > Metazoa > Chordata > Aves > Falconiformes > Falconidae > Falco > Falco naumanni. Next base: position 100,792,386 of record NC_054055.1, on the reverse strand, counting down.
TTGCTGCTCTGTCTGTGCTGGTACTGGACAGGCTGGAACTCCAGTGTGAACTCGAGTCAAAGGAACTCTGTGGATGAGTCCACGTGGGAGCAGGACACTCTGAAGCATCTGTGGTTGTGAATAAGTTTGCACCAAAGCAGGTACACCTTGAAGTGTCTGTAGCTGTGGTTAAGTTTGTGCTGCAGTAGGTATTTCTCTGAAAGGATTGTAGCCCAAGGAGAAGTCCATTCTGGAGAAGGTACATCCCAATGCATCTGTGGCTGTATATAAGTCCATGCTACAACAGGTAAACCTTGAAGCATCAATGGCTATGCACAACCATGTGGACATGGAGAAGCCCACAACAGAGCAGGTACACCCCTGGAGAGACTGCAGTCATGATTAAGGCTGTGCTGTTTCATGATAAGGAGTATGTGTTTCTTTGAAAGCATTATGACCCATGGATAAGGCCATGTTGGAATAGGTGCACCTCAAAGCAATTGTGGCTGTGGATAAGTCTATGCCACAGCAGATATACCCCTGGAAAGACCGTGGCTCATAGATAAGGCTTCACTTGGAGAAGGTGCACCTCTAAGGGACTGCAGTTTGTGGATAAGCCCACGCCGGAGCAGGGGCAAGGGGAGGAATTCATTGCACTGTTAAACCGTATGGACAGGTCCAGAGGGACCAGGGGTAGAGACTGTAATGGAAATACCTTTACATTGTTGTAACCCATTGTTTGAGTTGCATGTTCTAGGAATTACTAGAGCAGGAACCACCTGAATCAATGGAGGACAAGCCTTACAAGAAGTAGTGCAAGTGCAGCAGTGACCTGAGCTGGAGTTGGTACCAAGTAACTCCACAAAACTCCACACTACTTGTCCTGTCCTGAGTGACAACTATAACAGATGAAGCTAAAAGTCATGGACTAAATGAACTCAGTGGACATTTTGTGGACATTTTAAAGAAAGTTTATGGATATTTTACTGGGTAGTCCATAGAGTAAAGGTATGATACCTGTGTATTATATTCAGGGATGGGAAGCAGGGTGGTGGTTAAATTGGTTGTATTGGATAGTGTGGTAGCTAAGCATGACATAAATGGTATGGAATAAGGGGTGGATAATGTGCTGGTTTTGCCTGGGGTAGAGTTACTTTTCTTCATCTCAACTCATGAATTTTCTCACTGTCTCCCTTTCGATTCTCTCACCCATTCCACTGTGGGGGGAGTGAGCAAGTAGCTGCGTGGTGCTTGGTTATTGTCTGGAGTTAAACTATGGTGTTGCTTTATCCTTATTACTATTTATGTATACTAAGATTGTAATATCCCTTTGGAAATAGCTTGAAAAAAATTAGGAAAATCTAAGTAAATATCCAAAGAGTACTGAACTCAATCCCAGCTGACTTTGGGACATTTAACCGAAACTTTGTAAGACACCCATGTTGCACAATTTATTTATTTTTTTAATGTGATGTGTATGACTTTTTAAGAGCTTTCCCCATTATTTGTGCTAACACTTGTGCTATTTTGCTTTTGTTCTTCTCTGACTTCACCTTCAGGACATTGTTCTTTTCTTTCTTGTCCTCTTGAACCATGGGTTATTTTTAGAACCTCACGACCAACAAGTTCCAGTTAAAATACAAGGAGTAAACTAAGTAACTAAAATAAATAACTTCACCTATATTAACCTTCAATATAAGGGATCAGATCCTCAGATCCCATTTTTTCAACTGACTAAGCTCCACTGAAACATATTAATGTTCTAAGTTATTTCCATATGTATGACTTAACAATAAGTGTTAATCAGAGTTCCATTATTCAGCTCAAATAGTGGTTGAATGCTACTTTGTAAACGTTGCAATCTTAGCAGTGCCTACTGCTTTTTTGTACACTTCGTCTCTAATCCATCTTGCTCCAAACTTTAATACTCCTTGCAAGCTTTGGAAAATCCTATCCTGTGCAGGCAGATAGAAACTCAAGAGCAATCTGAAAGAATGTGGATTGGATATTAGATTATACCAATTTTGTCCCTACAAGTAAAGTCAGCCTAATTTACTTAGAGATGGTAGATTTTTTTTCAGCAAATTTTAATACATTTTTACATACTTATGTCAAAGAAGCGCTAACTAACACTCTGTTTAAGAAGGACTACAGGAAATTAGTATTCCTTTTGCAGAATTTATTTATGCATTGTGTTAAGGTAAAAAAGGGAAAAGACTGTCTAATTTTCTCTGGTACACTTTAGAAGTCAGCCAATAATCACATCTACTTAGTACCACTTTTTGAGTTCCTTAGTCAGTTTTAATTTAGTCAGAGGTATAATTAGGTTAGCATTTACTTGAGTTAAGATTGTAGGTAGGAGTATCTGACTGAATGCACCTCAGTTGCACAGGACTTTACAGCTTTCTGCGGTTATATCAAACTGCATAGCTGATGATATGGCTACTCATATGTTACTCTCATTGTGAAGTATGATAAGTCCAGAGACTGGATCTCAATAAAAAACAATATAGTGAACAAAATGCTCTTCTGTAAATGAAGTCACACTCACAAAAACAGGACTAGACAATTTAACTGCTTTTTGAAATTAGCATTCAAAAAACTGATTTAAACTACAAAATAGATCTTTTTCCATTACAGTCTCAGAATCCACAGGATAGAGGTGGCTCTATGCTATTACTATACTGGTAAAGATACTTAAATGTAGATAAAGCTTATGTGAAAACCAATAAAGTACCTTACCTTTTTTCATTGTCTTGTACATCCATGCATACAAAATTTACAAACTGTTCTCTTAATTTATTTGCCAAGATATTTTAGGTAACAGCTGAGTGAGCCAGGCAGGAAATAAACATTTTGAATAAAATTTTAATAGGAAAGTCTAATATACTAGTGCATATTGCTCTAGGTATATATTGCCAGCTTTGTGAAACAGACATTGGAATAAAACCACAAAGTATTTCAGAATCTTACCATGTATATTTCAGATGTATCTATTTTGGGTCATTTCTATTCTGAGGTCATCTTTGATTATTCCTGTTCCTTGATTTTCTATTGTCTGTAGTTCCCATTGATTTGAGTCTTAAGTTGAATGAATCTTCAAGCAAGCACTCTGTATTGCCTGAAAAATAAGACAAATATTATATAGATTGTGAAACAGCCATTAGCTCCTTCCTGACCTGATAGCAACAGTTTTTTCAACAGCAATGCTTTTCCATATTTGCCATAGTGCTCCCTTTGCTTCTCAGGAATTCAGTGTCACAGAACTTGCAATAAACAATAGAAACCTGTGGAAGTTTTGGTTTGGTTTTTTTTTTTTTTTTTTTTGGTTTGTTTGTTTGGTTGGTTTTGGTTGGTTTGTTCGTGTGTTTTGGTTTTTTCTACTATAAGGGTGGTGAAACACTGGAACAGGTCACCTGAATGCATTACAGAGTCTTCATAATTGGAAATATTAAAAACTTGAGTGGACATGGTCTTGAGCAACTTGCTTTAGCTGACCTTGCTCTCAGCAGGTGGTGGGACAAGACTATCTGCAGAGGTGCCTTCCAGCCTCAGACATGCACTGACTCTGTGATTCTATAGATGAATCTTATTATATGTCACCTACCCTGCACACCAGCTCTAGCCAAAATAATGGGAATACTGATAGGCAATTCAAGAAAGTGTTAAAAGATGAGAATATAATCATGCCAGTGTTGCTTTCTGTCATCAATCAAGTGGCAGAAACATAGAATAGATTTTAACTGAAAGGCAACACTATAAAAACCTTAGTTGGATAACCCTAGCCATGAACCTGAGATTAAAACATATTCTCTTGTACTAAATTAATTAAACTTCTATGAATTGGAAGTATTAATTGAAAAGTTACCAAAGAATATTTTCAATAAAGCAGAAGAAGAAAACTCTAGGAAGGTATAAGACAGGGTGATACCTGATTCTGAGAGTACACCCACATTTATAACAATGTGTGGTCTCTTCCACATGGAATGCACCGTTGAGGCTCACTAGCTGTTTTCCCCCTCCCACAAAGACCTCCATTCACTACTGGCAAATTTTATGTTTTATTGAACAGCAAGGCTGAGCATTTGCTAAGCTGGCCTGTTGTTCTGACTTGTGCCAGCTTCTTATTTCTGTAACTTACCTTGGGGCACCACAGTTACGCCTCACTTTTCTCCTTATATTGCTAACCAATCCTACACCCATATTTTGCACTGTGCCATCTCACAGTACTTTTTTTTACTTAGCTTATGAAAAGTAACATAGAGAACTAAACTGACCCCTTCAGCCACAGGAAACTTACCTGAATTCCTTTCTCACTCAAATAATACAAAACTCTTAAATAGCCTCTCATTTTGTAATACCCACAAATACTTTCACACAACACCTCCTTTCCTACTCCTGCTTTTTCATGGTTTTAACCCTTGCTAGTTGGATGAAGAAAGAACCTCATAGTTAGGGTGCTACCTGTTGTCAGTCATTAAGAACAATAAGGAAGATGAAGGTGTCTGTCCTAAAGTATATGTAGTCTTCCCCTTGGGTAAGCTGAAGATTGATGTTAATTTGACTTCCCCTACAAGATCTTAATGCCAGGTTTCTTTTCATCTTGCTCATTATACCACCAACGCTGTCTGGTTTTAAGATAAACATTGAGATGGAATAAGGAAGAGAGGTGAGAACACGTTCTTTTTAAAATACCTTACACTTAGGCTAAGCAAAGCAATAAGAGCATGTCCAACTTCAGTCTAGACAATGTTTCCTGAAGACACGAGACTAGACTCATAGAGATTAAAGTTCATTGTATCTAAAGTGTCTTGTTGAATTTTGTCATAATCTAAGACAATAATCATCTTACAGTTGACATTATGAGATAAATTTTATTTACATTACAGTTTCTTAATTTTAAGGTACAGAAACATTAAAATAAAATATACAAGTACAATAATACTGCTACTTGGAAATAAATTGAAATGGTTTTAACTCGCAAACAGGTTGAAATTCATTTTGGAAAAAACAGATCTAAGCTCTGTGTTATCATAGCCCTATGAGCACCAGCTGATATTAGGATTAGATTGTACTAAATACCATACACATACGGTCAAAATCAAGATTAGAAAATAAAGAGAAATGGGATCCCAAAAGAATGTATATTGACGCACACATAGTAGTATGTAGAAAATAAAACTACTAATATCCTTTGAAAGATTTAAAACTTGCCGTATCAATTCAGAAAAGGATGGAATATTATTACTGATAGCTCTGCAAAGATTTCACTTCATTGTGCAATTGTGGCCCAAAAGTAAATTTAGGGTTATATTACAGAAAGAATAAGCTGAACACTTGTGATAGGACAGGGGGTAATGGTTTTAAAGTAAGAGAGGGTAGATTCAGACTAGATATAAGGAAGACATTTTTTACAATGAGGGTGGTGAAACACTGGAAGAAGTTGCCCAGAGAGGTGGCAGATGCCCCATCCCTGGAAACATTTAAGTTCAGGCTGGATGGGGCTCTGAGCAATGTGATCTAGTTGAAGATGTCCCTGCTCATTGAAGGGGGGGGCGGACTAGGTAACCTTTAATGGTCCATTCAAACCCAAGCTATTCTATGATTCTAGGAATATTTTGTATAAATCAGGGATGCCTAGTTCAGAATATTTTATAGCCATAACACAATACCTTTGCCTCAGAAGCAAGTTGCTTAGAGAAAATGAAAAGGCCTAGAAAAACATACATACAAAAAGAGACTGAAAAATCTATGATGATTTACCTTAGGAGATAATTAATAGGCATAATAATAAAGTAAAAAAAAAAAAAGTGAAAAATCTACCAAGGAATTTATGTTTTACAAAACTAGGAAGAAGTGATTCAATTTAACTAAAAATATTCAGTTCAAAATTAAGGCAAGTACACAATATTATACATATTGTTGTGTTGCAGCTGCAGAACACCTCTACACCAATATTTGGGAAGATTCAGAGACAGAATGTTCCTACTGAAACCAAAACTATCAATCCCTATTGTAACTAATCACAACATTGGAAAGGTTATTAAAGCTCCTGGTTCAGAGCTGAAGGCTCTCAATGACAGAGAGCTGCATGTGATCTAAGTCTTGGATTGCTCTATATTTGCATAGCTATCAATTTTAACAGTTTGTCTGAGTCTTCTAATGATGGTCACTGTTACAAATAGGATACAGGTTTTTTGTCTTGTTCAGCATACCATTTCCTAGGTTTCTCCATGACTCTCTGAGTCTGTTTTGTTTGGTGACTGAAAAGAGAAAGGAGAAGGGAGCTGCATTATGGTTATAATTATCCATTTACAGATAGGGCACTGGCACCTACATGCTCTGAGAAGATGGAGCAATTAGCCCAGGCAGAGTGCCCCATTAGTGTGGCTAATAGTTTTGGGGACCTGAAACTCGTCATCAGGTTTTGCTCATGAGTGTGGTGGTGAGTGTCCCCCAGGTAATGCACAGCTGCAAGGTCAGCATTGTATATTGTTGAAATATCCAAAATGTAGACTGTAGAAGAGGAATCTTCATTAATTTCCTTACTAATTTCCTTCCCAGTCATTTTGATGCAGGAACAACCTGCCAAGGCCATCTTTCAACATGTACCCTACACAGTCACCTGCAGGCTGGAAGCCCCAAAGGAACAGCATTATCCACAGCTCTGTGCAAAACAGTGATTAATAGGTTTATTGGATATATCAATAATACCATCTAAAAAACCCCTACATTCTCATATGTATAGTGAGTGAGTCTGACATATTTAAAGGAGTAACAAATAAATGAGTGCCACAAAGGAATTCAGTGTCAAAGGCTGCCCCTCTCCTATCTCACAGTGTTTTCATGGAGATGCTACCACTACTTAGCAATATAAGCCTCCAAGATATAACCCTCTTAGGGGCTGGGATTGCTTCTGTTGAGGTCCTTTCAAAATGCTATTTATGGCCCCAGCATCTCATCCTTTGTGTCTTGGACATTCACTTCCATCTTAGCTCTGGTGTTTGTCTGGGTAACAGTCATCCTGCATAGTTGAGTTTTTCTGCGTGAAGGGAATTAACACACTTGCTAAAGCTATAAAGCGTTGCCGGGGTCTTGCAGTGAGCCCTTTTCAAATCAGAATCTTTCCTGAAACAGATACCATACAGTCTTGGAGCTAGTACATTTTAATTGCAGTTTCCTTTTTAGTGTATTTTGATATTTGTGCGTGAGAGACTAAAATAATTATGATTAATTTAGTTGTGGGTTTTTTTTATTTATAATAGCAACAGTCTCATTACTTAATATTTAAAAGACTTGTGCTATAATATTACTGACTTCCCTCAGGAATAGTAATTTGCTACACAATGTATAAAGAAGTAATGTAAAGGCATGAGAGAGTTCTACTGACTCACTGATGCCATGGGCTTTATAAGATAATAGCGGTTGCCTTATCTAGCCTGCCCTTATTGGTCTATGGAGCATATATACAGGTTGTATGCATAGAGGCACCAAACAGGACTAGTGAGTAAGCCCAAGTTTGGCCTTGGTTAGTGTATGCAGTTCTGTGCAGTCAGTTTTATGGCTGAGATGTTTTTAGGGATACCATAGAGCTATTTCCAGATCAATTCTGCTATATATAGGAAGTTATTCCCAAGTGTTTGAATGTAGCATTTATTAAACAGTGCAGACATAGCAGTGCAGAGCTCTTTATTTTTTGATTTTCTGATGCAGGAAACATCTGCATTCCAGCTGCTGTGGCGGAGTTTCTGGTTGACATATTTGACCAAACTATGAACGAAGGATTGCAAGACCTCATGCAGATATAAAGAAGAAATTTTTTACAATGAGGGTGGCAAAACACTGGAACAGGTTGCCCAGCGAGGTGGGGCATCCCTGGAAACATTTAAGTTCAGGCTGGATGGGGCTCTGAGCAACCTGATCTAGTTGAAGGTGTCTGTGCTCATTGCAGCAGGGTTGGACTAGGTGACCTTTAATGGTACCTTCCAAGCCAAACTATCTTATGATTTTGTGATTCTATGATTGTAGGAATCTTGCAGATCCTCCCACCCTACCCTAAGAAGAGAAAACCAAGAACAAAACCTGTTATAAACCAAAGAAAGGGAGTTTATGGAAAGCAATAATAAAATTATGTTAAATTTTCTTTTTCCTTCATTCTCAGACATTTTATCCTGTCTTTGGTATTTATTTTTTCTCTAGGATAAAGAAAATCTTTATAGGGAAAGGCCATAAACTTTATGGATGAATAAACATCACCAGAAATACATTAGAAGTAAACATAGAGGTTAATATACTAATAGAGGGACTAATAAAAAACAATTTCTTCTAATGTAAGCTTAAAATAAGAATTGTCAAGTGGCAGGTTGAGTTAGATCTTGGAAGGAAAGTTAACAGGGAAAAATAGGAATGCCTTATTTGAATAAAAAACAGTGGCTACAGTATGTGAATTGGAGTTGTTAAAGACAGAAACATGGCTGAAACCCAACATTAGTAGTTTATCTCAGTTTTTACTGAGGAGATTCATGAAGTTATAGAACACAGGCTGAAAAGGACTGCAAGAGGTCCCCTATCTAATCCAAAGTAAGATCAGCAATTACTACATCTGGGTCATTATTAACATGCACATGACATGACACCTTTTCACTAAAAATAAAATGTAAATGCTGTAAATGCTTTCAGCATTTTCTAGATATTTGCAAGAAATCTATCTCAATTCACATTCTGGGCCTCAAAGGTAGTGTGTATGTCCTTTATGTGCCTGTCAGTGCATCTCTTTTTTTGCCTTCTGTTTTAAACAAAAGGTGCCTTTCTTAATATTCCTGCTATATGAGTTTATCATGTCTTTTAGCCTGTTAAGTTATAGTTCTGATTCTCTTATTCCCCATTTATTCGGCATTGCGTTACTGTTCTATACAGCAGCACAGGAAGGATGGAGATTGAGAATGAAGTCATTACCACATTTGAGGGACAACCTTCACTGAAAAGAGCTAAAAATTATTCAAATCCCTGGTTTTGGCCAATCTTTATAGAATTTTGTAGAAAATGAAAGCCTGAAGCAGAGATCTTGTAGCAAGAACTAAGTGTGTAAAGGATGGTATCTTACCACTGGAGACTAGATGTGTATGTGTGCTCCAGAAAGAAAAAAACCCAACAAACAGCTTTGGAAACAGAAATCCAGAAATCTGACATCAAGCATATGTAGTTAAACAAACAAATTTTGATGGGTTATTTTAGACCTAGAGGTTAACTGAAAATGGGAAAAAAGGCAATATTCCTAATTACAGATGCTTGTAGTAGCAATGTCATCGGGGCTGAAAGTGTCCTGCTGTCCTCAGCTTTATTAATAGGGGGGAACAGTGTGACTACATATAAATTTTTAGCAAGACATGGGTTTTAGAAAAAATGAAAAGTATGGGCAATTTTATAGAGGAAACTCAGCTGAATATTGAACTGAAGACAGTGTGCATGGATACTGTAGAAGCAAGTTTAAATTAGCAGTTGTTACTCTTAAAATTGAATGTCATGGGAAGACATTATTAAAATGCAAGCTCTCCAGAAATTTATTCAGTATTTTTGCCTTTAATTTTTTCAAAATCATCCTTATATATGGAGAAAATGCAATCATTTCATGAAAGTAAATCCAGTGAAAAATAAAACCCATTTACTATTGCTCCAGTTAATTGTTTCTCTGTGACTGAGATTTTTGTGAGATCTACATGTAAGTGTCTCTTCTGCACAGCATAAATCTTATGTTGTTTTATTTGTATGTCATTATTACATTCTTCCCACACCAGCCACCCCCCCGCCCTCCTACCCCCACCCCACCCCACCCCCGCTCTTAAGAACAGAATTACTTTATTAATTTTGTGGTGATTTACTTCAGTTTCCTACTTGTAAACATTCAAAAGGTACAGCGAAGACTCAGTCTGTGACATCTGTCAGGTTCACCATCTTTAAAGATGACTTTTGGTATATTAAGTACTCTGCCATTTCTTGTAATTTTTAACCCTAAAGTATGTTTAACTCACAGATAGTCTCATGAAAACATAACTTGGTTTTGCAAGATCTGATCACATCCCTATCAAAGTGAAAAATTAAGAAAATCTGTTCCTAAATAATAAAATTTATAAAGTCAAGGTAGGAAAAAACATACCATGAATTTTTTAACAGTAGTCAGAAAGTACATCAAGAATGCCAGTGATTAGAAAATTAATCATAATGGAAAAGGTCTTAAGGCAAAGTTTGACAACTCTAGTACAGCCAGGAGTCTGTAAGTTTTACAAAACCAGTATACTTTTAATTATGCAATGTATCCTACTTGTCTAGATAATAAAAAAATGGAGAAAAAAATGAGGGTAGAGATTATTATAATTTCTGCCAGCTAAGTGTCTGTGCTCATTCTTTTTTCTTGGACATGTAATTTATGATTTTAGCTATATAGGCCTTTCTGAGTAAGCTTGTAATTCACTCTTCAGCCAACTATTCTATTTTCTTGTGAAATCCACTTCTATTCTTTGAAGACTTCTTTTTTCTACTTCAGTAACTTCTTGAAAGCCATATGCTATGACTGTTACATAGCAAAAGCTGAATAAACACAGAATAGAAACAAGGTGGTAGTTTTAAACAGCTTCTAAGCATCATGAGTGATGTAACACTAATCTGAAGATTCTGTCTTCACAGGGCATAGCTTCCTTCAGTCTTCTAAATGTTGTTGATGCAACAGACTCACTTAACCAGCAAGCAATTCAGAGTTGCTTGAAATGAAGAACGATCTATTTAAAACTGGTTTTGGTTCAAACAAACTACTCCACAAATTTATCTGGAGGAGTCAATGGTGTGCATGCCTTTTTAATTTGCAGATAACACCAAAGTGGGCAGACAGTCTACATGCTGGAGGGCAGGGCTGCCATCCAAAGGATGGAGGAGGAGGGGGCCTGCATGACCTCATGGAATTCAACACAGAAAAATGTTGAGTCCTGTCTCGGGGAGGCACAAGCTCCTGTAACAGCATGGGCTGGGGACCTGTGGGCCAAAGAATTGCAGTGCAGGACAAGCCCTGGGGTGCTTGTGGGCAGTGAGTTGAATGTATGCTCATGGTGTGTCCTGGCAGCAAAGGTGCCCAACAGCTCCTGGGCTGTGTGGGCGGGGGCCTAGATCAAAGATAAAGGGAAGGGATTATCTCCCTCTACATAGCACTCCTCAGACCACATGTAAATCGTGTTCAATTTTGGGCCCCCAACAAAGGATAGACATGGACAAACTGGAGTTACCTCAGCAGGAGGCCCCCAAGGCCGCTGTGTCTGGAACACTTGTCCTTCCAGCCTGATTATCTTCTAGTGCTATGAAGAGAAATAAGAGGGGAGAAACAGAAGTTTAAGGAGAGCTTTGAAGTAGAAATTGATTTAAGGGAGTAACATCAAATAATTTTTCTGGTCCTGTAGTCTTCCCTGGATGTCTGCTATAAGCCAGTATCTGACATAGCTCTTATGTTAGGTTTTTACTGTTTAAAAGCTGTGGTAAACATACATAAGCTGTGACACTTTGTAAAACCTTCTCATAACGTAAATTTAAAAAACAGAGTAAATGTAAAATAATGTTATATTTAGGAAATAAATGTCTCATTAGAATAATAACATGCCCCCTCTATTTATCCTCTACTTTCTCTTCTGGTTATTTGACCGCCAGAAGATAATCTGTTACATGTTTGAATCTATTGCTGTAGGATTTCACCTCACTGTTCCACCTTTTCTGTGAGTGAAAGTAAATATTAATTTAGCTTGCAGTCACTATGAGATTTTCATCTGTAGCACAAACTATGTGCTACACAGCACAAAAATGCATAATAATCCATTTCTCCTGTTCTCTTTTGTTTATTATCTGGGAAAACAAAGAAGCAAGCACAAATATTATGCAAGATCTGCCTATCAAGCCTTACTTTGCTGACAAGCCCTTTTAACCCTGCCTTCGTGCTTTTTCCTACTGACCGGTCTGAAATGGTTGTTCATAGTTCCAGCTCTGAAGCCTTATTTGTCAGATTTTAAACTTCAGTGTAAGATTCATATTTGTCACTTCTGAATAAGGAAGTAATAAACCTTATGTATAGTCCTTGAGAGCTTCAATCTAGTTTTCATTGTTTCTAAAGGGTGACCTTTTCGGAATTGCAAATGTTTATTATGGGGCTATTTTTATAATTTCTTTTAATCTGAAAAGAATCACCTTGAGATTTCTGCAGCCAAAATTATTTTCTACAGCCGGATCTTCCTATAGCGCCTTCACCATCTACCAGAGACAAAATTAAAATACAATTTCCTTTGCTTATTTTAAAGTATAACGGAAGGAAAAAAAAAAAAGAAGCAACTGTCTTCCTCAAAATGTCTAGACAATGGAACTAGGAATGGTAATATCTGTTTTTTCTTCTGTTTTTCTTTCTTTTTTTTAGGATTATCTTTTAATAATTCAAAGGAATAAATGCATGTGAACAAAATACCCCGTGTATTAGTTTAAAAATAATTTGTCAGAGTACTTAATAAATTCAGTGGGTAAGTTTTTGAGGATGATATCCGACTTCAGATTCAGTGTTGATTTGGTTGTTATAAAATAGACTCCAATATTTAGACAGCTAAATTGCCCTCTATTACATGCCCCAGTTACTACCCTGACAAAGGTGAAATGCAGTTACTTTATCATAATCACCCGATGCTGTTTGAGATGCTTTGGAGTACCCTGCCTGTTTTTTATCTTCTATTTCAGAAGCCTTTAGGACTTGGGAATTATTTGTTAGCCTCTTTTAGATGTTTCAGATATGTTAGGGCATCTCAAATAACACTAAATGCATGTGTTTAGGAAAATACTTCCCCCTCTGATCTTAACAGAGAGTAATGGGAGAACTTAACACACACATTGATACTTTATTCAAAGATATAAAGATAAAGAGAGTATAGAATGAAATACACTATTATTATACCAAAAGTAAAATGCAAATGTGTCTTCAGTAAGACAGAAGATTTTCTCTTGGAATATAGAAAACCTGATCTGTCTGGTCTTCAGGTACAGTAGGTGATCTTGTAACAGTTGGCAATTCTTAGTTAAACTGAGAAAGACAGAGAACTAGAAAAATGTGAAAAAAAATTTGTTCTGAGAGGGAATTTCTTGGGTTTTGAGTAGATTCAAAAAAATTTTCTGATATTTTAGTTTTAGAGCCAATCCTCTTTACTACTTTCTTCACTGACCTTGGAAAAAGAACAAAGTTGGTCCTAATAATACCACCTATGATACATTTTGCTATTAAATTTCTCTCTCGCTCTTCCATACATCATATGAGGACGACAGAATGGCACCTTGTAGAAATGGCACTTTTTGTCCCAGAAACTTTGCATTTGTTTAGCATGTTAGTGTGGGTTAATTAGTGGCTGACATGGCTGTAAAGATATAGCTAATTCTGCCCTGTAAAGAAAAGATACATCTTGAAAGATCTTGGTTCAGTCTAGCAAACATGAATCAGAAAAGGACATGATTGCTGTATTTCACTATATATTTAACAACAGTAAGAGAAAACAGTCATTTAAGCAACCAGGTGTTATTGATGCAGGAATAAATGAAATAAGCTTGTCAGGAATACATTTAATTTGGAAATTAAAAGGATGCCTGAAAAATAGGATAATAAAATTCTAAACAGCCTCTCTATGATGTTATGTAGCTGATGGAGAGGGAGAAAGGCAAAACCACATATGGAGTGTTAGGATAAAATCTCCTGAGTTTTGAAAACAAGAATGGTGAATTCAATCAGCTGGTGGCTACATCTTGTAATCTAGAAAGTCTCTTCTATTTTTTTTAAATTCCTCAGTGTCTTCGTAATTACATCTGATTAATTTAAAGGAGTGTGTGTGTGTGATTTCTTCCCTAAATATGTGCTTAATAAAGTATCCTAAATTTGAATTGTTGTTTAGATAAATTCATAAATCCTTGTTTACAACAAAGGGGAAAAAAAACCACCAAAAAACCCGTGCACAGCCTCTGGCATCAAGTAACTAAATAACTTTATCTAAACAAATGCAATTGTCGAAAGTAATCTTATTAAAAAAAAAAACAAAACAAAACAAAAAAACAAACCAACATATTTTTTTCCTGTAAGGCAATCTCATATAATGTCATTCCACCATAATTAATCCTTTTTTTTCACAGACTGTTACAATGATATACAGCTTTTCAAACAGAAAATAAAAAATCACATTAAAAAGCGTTTGCCAGTTAAAAAAATGAATCCTTTATAAGGTTGAGGGGATTCTATATGTCTTTAATTAAGATATTCTTTCTTTTACTCTGGAACTACAGATTCTAAACTACCCTATTAAGCTCAATTGTCAGGATGCTGTTGAGGTAAAAAGCTTGTACAGATAAAGCAATGTCCTTAACATTCAGCTTCACAACAATCATGTCTCATCAATGTACTTTACCTTAGGTTATCTTCTTTTAGTCTATGTGAAGACCAATTTCCAGAGGAAGTTATTGATTTTTGGGGGAATAACCCTGTCCTGAAGAAATAACTGTATAGTTTGTGTGAAAGATGAAATCCTTAAGGCTAAGACACCAAGGTGCTGGAATGCACAGCAGCAAGTTTAGCTCTCCACATCAGCATTCTTTCACAGTTTTCATGCATTTATTTACAAAGCCACAGACTGGTGAAGTCCATGTTTCTGTTAGAAATAAGATAAACTATTGATTGATTACCCAAATATGTGAGCTTCTTAGAGCAAAAGGTTTATGATAATTATTATTTTAACAACTATGTTAACTACTCTCTGGCTTTAACTTCTGTTGGGAAAATACATTGCCCAGATTTTGTTTTCTGTACAGGTACTTCCTAGATAAGGATCAAGTCACCCCATGCCTTTGTCCTGGCTCATGTTGCCTGTATATAGTGGTGCTTCTGACAGACATCAATAGGAAAGCAAAACATAAAACTCCAGAGAAAGAGACTGTAAAGTCTAATGAAAAGAGTACTCAGTTTTATGAGGAAAAAGTCCTTTAACTGTAGGATTGTATAAGCAGCCTTAGAAAGTGGCAGGCCTTGAATATGATTGAGACCAGAGACTGTTCTGAGTAGGCAAAATAACCCAGTATTTCTCATATAGACAGTTTTATAAAGACTTTTTTAGATGAAATAAAAATAGTTACGAGGAAGAGGTCATGAAATAAGGTTAAGCAATAGAATATAATACCCTGAATTCATTGCACAGCTCAGCCCCACACATCCACTTGCTCACTTCCCTTAATGGGATGGGGAGGAGAATCAGAAGGGTGAAAGTTAGAAAGTTCATGGGTTGAGATAAAGACAATTTAATAGGTAAAGCACAAGCTACACACACAAGCAAAGCAAAACAAGGAATTCATTCGTTGCTCCCCACCAGCAGGCAGGAGTTCAGCCATCTCCCAGAAATCCAGGCTCCATCATGCATAACAGTTACTCGGGAAGACAAATGCCATAGCTCTGAACTTCACCTCCTTCCTTCTCCTTCCCCCGTCTTTATATGCTGAGCTTGACGTCATACAGTGTGGGATATCCCTTTGGACAATTGGGGTCAGCTGTCCCAGCTGTGCCCCCTCCCAACTCTTTGTGCTCCCCCAGCCTGCTGGGGTGCGGTGAGGAGCAGAAAAGGCCTTGGCACTGTGCAAGCGCTGCTCAGCAATGGCTGAAACATCCCTGTGTTATCAGCACTGGGTTTGGTCACAAATTCAAAACACAACACTGTATGACCTCCTGTGAAGAAAATAAACTCTAATCCAGCCCAAACCAGTACATGTTTATATAGAATCACAGGACCACAGGATAACTGAGGCTGAGAGGGGCCTAAGGATGTGCCTTGCCCAAAGCAGGGCTAGCTCTTGGGATCAGACCAGGCTGCTCGAGACTTCATCTAATAGGGGTTTGAAACCCTCCAAGAACAGAGGTGGGAATAGCCTGTTGGAACAACCTGCTTTACTGCCTCACAGTCAAGTTTCTCTTTATACCCATCCTGAACCTTTCTTTCTGTAATATGTTATGCCTGTTGACTCTGACCCTCCCAGTAGCCTACTCTGCCTCCTTGATGACCCCTCGTAGGTGCTGGAGATCTGTTAGATGCCCCCAAACTGCCCCTTCTCCAGGCTGACCTAGTCCAGTTTGCACAGGGGCTCCTCACAGGGCAAGTCGTGCTTCAGTTCCCTTGACCTTGCCCCTCCCCACAACCCCCACCCGCCCTGCTTCCCCCCCAAACTCCAGTTTGCCTGTGTGTCTTTGCTGTGTTGCGTAGCCCAAAACTCTAGGCAGTATCTAGACTTGCTGTGTAAGGAGTGCTGCACTTCTTTTAATGCGACCTGGGATACTGTTGGCCGCCTTCTCTGCCAAAGCATACTACTAGATTATGTTCAGCCTGCTGTATACTAAGACCCTCATGTCCTTTTCAGCAGATCCGTGACCCAGCATGTCCACCATGTATATGTATCATGTATAGTTGTAACTTATGAGTATATAAATCGGTTATGGTGAGATAAAAGGGTGCTAATGAATAACTTTTTTTGATTGTTTCCTAAGGTGACATTGCAACTTGCCAGCTTTCATCTTTTTTCTGGTGGAGTTATTTTGAGCTTGGAATCTGTCCTTGTGAGAAGTAATCTGTAGTGTTTTTAATAGTGAGATATAGCTCATAATTTGTTCAGCGCTATTCAAAAGAAGTCTGTATAATAGCTTTGATAACAAAATCAAAATTAAAGACAAGTCAAATTTCACTAAACTGATAGCAACTAATGAGGTAGTCATGAGCATGTTTTGATCTAAGCCAAAATCCTTACAACAATGTCTTTCCGAGACAATATTTTCTTCCTGATGTATTGGTTCCTTTAAGTGCACTCAAAAATTGAGAATTGTGGGTGTATTAATACACATTGATAATATTTATTGAGGTTTTTTAGTTTGGTTTTTTTTTGCATTATTTAGCAGCTGTATTACATGACCAAATATGTCTGTACTTCAGCTATTCATGACCTACTTTTCTTGTTACATTGCTCACAGATTTGAGTTTGTTTTCTTATGCTAGGTAATGAAATAAGTTTTTACCTTCATATAATTTCTGAGACAGACTTCCATGTTTGCAGTGGAACAGAGTTGTGGTTTTGGTGGGGTCTTTTTATATGTTCTACCATACGTTTCCTATGCTCTCCTCTCATTTCCTCTACTTTGTCTTCCCAGACTATACCATTCAGTTATTACTGCTTTGTGAGTTATGAAAACCTTGGAGTGGAAGCATTTGTCATTTTGTGATTGTCATATTAATGCCAACAACTATAACCAAGGCTTTAAACCATTGAGATACAAGGAAATACATTTGCCATATACTTGAAGTACTGCAGTAGAGCACAAAGCCTCTGGAAAGCACAAGCCTTGCAAAGCAATGCATGTTAATTAGCTGCATTACTGTGAATCACAAACTGCATCACCAGTTCTTGCAGGGTCATTGTAACCAGAACCAGTTGGCTGAACTACAGGAAAAGGACTACATATTTTAAGCTTAAGCCCAAAAGTATTGCATTTTTAGCAAATGAATCAGTTGATAAAATTTGTTTTAACGTGATTTATCTAACATATGTGAAAGTTACAAAATGTTATGCCACTCTGCAGAGCGCAGCATGTTACCTGAGGCTATCTCACTAAAACGTGTCCTCGTCTTACTCCAAAAATTTACAGATGCCAAAAGTTCACCCACAGGACAGTGCTCTGTTTTGCAGTCTCTAATGCAGTATGGCGAAACTGAGACACTGGTCTTGTGGTGTGCTTCTACCCCACAGTCACTCACCAGATGTTTGTAATAGAGAAAACTGAACAGTGAGAGGCAATGTATTCTGCTGCAAATGCTACGATCTTTGAGATGCTCAGCATATTTGAAGTTACTTTAATATTCATTACTAATCTCTGCTATACTGTGATCCTTATGTGGTGTTTGTACCACTCATATAGCTTGTTAAGGTGCTATTGGCAATCTAGGCACTCTTGTTAGATGACGTGAACATTTCCTAGCTGATAGACAAAGACTCATCACATCTGTAGTCTTAGCGTTCTTCCTTTTCCTCATTCCTTTAATCTTAAACACATTTCCTCATCACAGAATAATTTATCTGATTACAGTACTCAGAAGATGAGTCCTACTCATCAGCTTCTCTCCTTTTTTAACAGATTTGTTAAGCCTCCAGTTACATTTATGACTAGTATCCAGATTTTGGATGTTCAAACTAAAGTGCAGAGTCTATGAAGAAAAATGATCTGATAGCTGTACAAGTGGTACTTGTTAAAGCCTTGTCCCAGTTTTCATGTTATTGTTGATACTGATGGTTTGATTAACTTGCTTCATTTGACACTTCATCAGTACTTGCTGAGTTCCTACCCTGCTATTTATACTAGAGGCTTTAAAAACCCACTGCAAAGACACTGAAAAAAATAATGTAGCACCCAGATATAAGCTATTGGTCATAGCAATATATGTGAAATTTCAAGTAAGGATATGCCTGGGGCTCCTGAAATTCTCTATATGTTAACTTATTTGTTAACAGCCCTTCTCACAAAACGGAAAGGAAGAACTACTCCTTCATGCCTTGATTAAGTACTTGACTTCCTTTTTCACTTTGAAGAGGCAGTGGCATAATAAAATTTATGGTTCTCTTCCCCTTAAGAATGAGAAATTGAGAGCCCTTGCTGCAGAAGTACTATCAAAATGTGAAAAGAAGTTTACTGCTCTCCTAGCTCCTTAATACTAACAGTTGCTCAAATGATCTGAACCAGACACAAGCATTACTGCAGAGAATATGGGCTAGTGAATAATTGTGCGCAGTGATGCCATCAACAAAATAAGCTTTGCAATTTTCCACAGAAGTTTAGTTCCCTAAGCACCAGTGGTCTCCTAGAGAAAAATACCAGTCCATCACAGCAACATCTCTGTAAGTGCAGCTTTGCATTTTCTCTCTCACGGTCACTTTGAAGGTATGCTAGTGTTCCTGAGGTGTTACAAAAGCTCCAAAACTACACACATAAAACTCTGACATAGAAGAAATGTAGCCAACTTGGGTTACCCAACATGTGTTCAGTGTTCAGGCAGAATGCTTGTAGGCAACCACCAAAGACAGAAGGAGTATGGAAGGAGGAGACACAACTGTGAAACTTATTGGGAGAGGTGGTGGGGTGCTAGCAGGAAGCACCCACTATCACGGTATGGCTGTATATGACCAGTGGTGTTTGTAAAGAAGGGGCACAACCCTGGGTCATTGTATGGTGTTTAGGGTAAAAAGTGAAGGCAAGAGATGGAGAGATCAGGGTGGTTTCTGGAGGAACAAGTGAGGGAAAACAGAAGGAAAGGGGATTAAAAGGGCCAGCGGGCTGGTCAGTCCATGTGCCTGGCTGTGCCTGTGCCAGTCAGCACAGCCTCTGCTGTCCCCTCATTAAACTCTGTTTTGAATGGTTTTCCTGGACGAGATCTCCCTGTCCCATGTGCTGGGGTGTGGGAAGGCTGAATACCCACCCTGGTGCAGGGTCAAGGCTGTGGGACAGGGGCCAGCACCAGAGAGACTCGAGGCATGCAGGGTGTGGGTTCATGTAGGGGGATGCACTTGTGTGTGTGCGTACGTGTGTGTGTAAGGGGGGCTGTGCCAGCAGCTGGAGTGGGACTGCAGCTGGGAAAGTTTGTATGTGCAGGTGCCAGTGACTTGGGATACCAGCGAGAGTTACTGTGCAGACTGTTTCAGGTTCTGCTGCTGGAAAAGCCCCTATTGTATACATGTATATACATGCATTTGTTTTCCATCAACAGATCTTCATCCTGATCAGCCAGCAAGGGAAACAGAAAGAGACATTTGATGTGTTCAGGTCCGGGTGAGTGTACCTACCTGTGTTCCTCTGTGTGGCTGGCCATGCATCCATGTATGTGCTGCATAGCCTATGCACATGTGCCAGCTGGCAATACATGCTCAGCAATGGGACCCTGGGTTATGGCAATACATGCTCAGCCCCACTGCTGGTGGGACCTAGGGGCATGGTGCTGCAGCAGCCTTGCTTCTGTCACACAACCTGATTTAGCAACTTGTAAAAAAATAGTTTGAGAATGTATTTCAGTCACTAATTTTAGATTTTACCCAGTAGGAATAGCAGACAGTTCATGGTGTTTTACAGCTGATTACTGAAAACTGAACCAAGTCACACCTAGATGTGTTACAGCCATGGCTAAGGTGCCTGATCTAAATATGGGTTTAGATCTCATAGATCAGTGGCTTTCACCCATACATACAAGCAATGATTTTTTCCTCCATTCAACTGGCTGAAGGTGCTAGCAAAGTTATATCTTTGCTTCCGTGGGTATTGAGTACATATTTTACTTGTTTACTCAGGGGATTTCTGAATATCGGTTCCATTTCCATTGTCAAATGAAACAAGTACAGATGAAATTGATAAAGTTCATGAGGCTTAGCCATAGAAGTAAAGTAGAACATGCCAGAGGAATTGAAAAATCTACCAGGGTCACCAAAACAAACAGGTCTTAAGTGTAATTCAGCAAAAAGTGCAGCTGACAGTGAAGAGGTATTTCGGGTATGCCACCTTGCAAAGGTGGACATAACATCAATCCCATAAAAGATAAATGTACTGGTGGTTGAATGTAAAAAATAATGTAGCAGTGATTGAATGAGAGTTGTTTCACTGTGCTTTCATGGTGAAACAACTCTCACTCAACCGACAGTACATTATTTTTGGATGTTGATAGGTACTATTGAGAATTAATTCCCAATGGCACTGCCTCTGTAGAACGTCTGCATGGGTTACAGGAAAAGCATATCAATTTATTAGGGAAGGAGAGGAATACATATGCTATAAATTACTTCAGCTGCAGGTAGATCCTAGGACAAATATGGAAGTTTAGACTTGAAATTAAGGCTTTATTCTTATTGACCAGTGTGAAAAATAAGTTTTCTTAGTGTGAGAGGAACACTTACTGTCAAGGTTTAATCCCAGCTGGCAACTAAGCCCCACGCAGCCACTTGCTCACTCCCCCCTGATGGAATGGGGAGGAGAATCACAAGGGTGAAAGTTAGGAAGTTCATGCGTTGAGATAAAGACAGTTTAATAGGTAAAGCACAAGCTACACACACAAGCAAAGCAAAGAAATCATTCATTGCTCCCCATCAGCAGGCAGGTGTTCAGACATCTTCAAGAAATCCAGGCTCCATCATGCATAACAGTTACTTGGGAAGAGAAATGCCATAGCTCTGAACTTCACCCCCTTCCTTGTCCTCCCCCTATCTTTATATGCTGAGCCTGACATAATATGGTGTGGGATATCCCTTTGTATCGTTGGGGTCAGCTGTTCCAGCTGTGCCCCCCCATCTTCTGGTGCACCCCCAGCCTCCTTGCTGGTGGGCAGTTTTGAGTAGCAGAAAAGGCCTTGGCACTGTGCAAGTGCTGCTCAGCAATAAGGAAAACATCCCTGTATTATCAGCACTGGGTTTGGTCACAAATCCAAAACACAGTACCATACAACCTATCATGAAGAAAATTAATTGTATCCCAGCCAAAACCAACACACTTACACGAAACATTTTGCATTTCTGACTGGTCCAAACCAGACGGTGTAGCATAACAGCCACATAGCCGTGCAGTTTTTTGCTATGAAATGGAAGATGGAGAAGAGTGAACCAGTACTTCAGATCACTACCCTTGCCCACAGATGTGCCTGCAAACTAATGTTTTATAACGGCTTCAGTTACTGCATTCAGGAAGACATACTGGATTTGACAGCCACACAGTTTCACCCACACATCTGGAAGCACTTGAAGCATCCATTACTCAGCTGTCCCACCCTCAGCTCATGAAAGAATTGCTTTCCATCACCTGCCCTTGAATATTTTCATAGCAGTTGAATGCTTACTTTGTTTTCAGACTGTGCTTGGAAATGTAGTTCAGTTACGTAATTCTTGTCAACACAGGATGATCACGAGCACACTTCTGATTAGTTACTTCTATAAATGTATTCCTTTCTTGCAGTATATTTGTGACCTTACTAAACTGAAGAAGCATTCCATGATGAAAGAGTTAAAAGCTCGTGTTACTGTGTTCTACTAAAAATATATGGCAGATCAGCTGGTAAAACAAGGGTTGGGAAAACTAAACAAAATTTTTAAAACCTTAGAAAAAGGCTGTATTCTAGAAATGTTCATGAAGGAACCACATGAGAATGTAACACCTGATTTAAAGACAGAGAAAAAGACAAATTAGTTAAATCATGACCTTGTATGTTTGAAGATGATAGCTAAGGAAAGTCAAAAGACCTGGTAAATTTACTTTTTAGGTAAAATACAAACAATGCTTGCGTTACTGCTGTTTGAAGGAAGATTCCTATACAGATAGTATCAAACCTGTTTAGACAGGAAAATGAGGTATTATGCTGATGACAGTTTCACTGGAGGGCATCTAAAAATCTTTTCAAAAGCTTTCTGTCTTGGGCTTCTGACTTGAAAAGTATATGTGCAAAGGTATGCCTGAATGGTTCTCCGAGCAAACCATCAAGTTTAAAGAAAAAGTCCCCTCAGGTTCTCAGAGGTATGAATAATGACAGAATGCTTTCAAATTTATGTTGTAGATCCATCAGTAGAAAACCTTAAAGGAAATCCATTTTGACTTGTAATTGTAGGTTCCCTCCCTCAGTGCTCTGAAATAAATTAAGAACATTTCTTTTGCAGTGGACCACTGAGCAAACCACAGCTGCAGTTATGGTGGAAAAGGCTTTTTTCTCTCCAGATAGTCCCAGCTAAGATCGAAACTGACAGCTGTTCTGGGAACATTCAAAAATGTTCAGGGTTCAACAACAAAAAAATACATTTTGTATGAACTCAGCCATCCGGCATAGTAGAACAAATGAAACAGATGAACAAAACAATACTCAGAAAGTTACCAGATGACAAAGGAATAATTGGGATTTGATAATTCCCCAACAGTTCCTCAAACATCCCTAGCTACTAAAAGAAACTCCCTTTGTGGTAACGATAAGCTAAAGTATACAAATGTCAGAACATCTGACGTGGAATACTAGTGCTCACAGATACAGCAGGTAAATCATTATGCAAACGTTATGTACGTTTCTGATTCAGGTACATTTGTAAGTCTCTACTAAATTAAAGAAATCCAAAACTAGAGTAAAAAAGCTTGTTTTGACAAATTCAGAGAGCGAATACCTGGGAGTGTGGAGATCCAGGAATGCAATTAGCCTATGCAAATTCTGAACATAGGCTGTGTCACAAATGCAATGGGCTGTAACCAAACTACAGGCAAGGTCAACTCTTTTGCAAATTAAAGTTACTGGAGAGAAGAAAGCAACAGATAAATTTTACCATTCAAGCCAGCTGAAATTGTGCAAGGAGGGAAATTTTTCAGAACTGTGCAGACCCATCTCTGGTGTATTCATGAAAAGATGGAGCTAGGAAGAAAGGTTATTTTTTGCCTCTCCCTTCTCAGTGATTTTTAGAGAGCTGATTTTCTTTCCATAGCAGTTCTTGCAAAAATGAAAATGAAAATTTAGAATTACTGCAGTGATCACCATAAAAAGGAAAATAACATAAGTTTTTAATTCATAATGATAAGATTTTGGGAGTGCATTCTTTAATTAAATTTATAGCATTAAGGCTTAATTGCCATTATAAAGGTGATTTAAAGTAAGAAACCCATACTGACACCAAGATATGAGCTGAGAACAAAAGAAAGCCAAATCCTCAACCAAGAGAAGCCAAAGTATTACAGACAATTGACTTTAAAATAACTCTACTAAATATATTAGTCATAGAATATTAGGAATTATTTGGAGTGATGTAACTGTCTGAAAGCATTAAAGAAGTAGTATAATGTTTTAAACATAATAGAAACAAGAGTCTGAAGACTGAAATTGTATTAATTTTCAAGATGCTAAAAAATATTAATAAGTGGCTGGCCTCTTAAGGCTAGCTGTCCTCAAGGTTTAGCTGCTGAGTTGGAAGGGTGTGAAGGTCTTGTTGCCACTGCAGGTGGGAACCTCAGTCTGAGTTGTGCCAGAAAAATTTTCCAGGGGAGAGCTCATCTCCCGCTGTGCAATTGCTAACAAACCCCTGAATTAATAGATATACTACAAGTAGATGTACTTAATTTATCATCATGTTTCTGGGCAGCCTAGAGTTAACCCTTACACTAATTTACAGGTTTTGTTGTTACTTAAGCCACTCTGATCTTGTTCTGTGGTCAGCTCTCACTATCATTTCTTCTGCTGTGTCTTGCCTACAACCTGACCTTTGATTCCTCTTCTATGCAATCTCTTTAGTTTGGATAATAAGCAGAAATGAAACTTATATAAATATATATATATAATTTAATACATATTATTATATATTATATTATATATAATATATACAATAAATATGAGTATAAATTAGAAGTTCCAAGATCTGAATATATATGCAGGACTGGGAGACATTAATTATGTCCTTCTGGAAGAAGACTGTATCACTCTATGATTCAAGGAATTACAGGACCAAGTATAAAACCAGTTTTATATGTTGCAGTATCATCTTCAATGAGGCACTTGAACCTGTAAATATAATTTTATTGATGACCAAAGCAGTGTCTCCTTGAACAGCCCAATATGCATTTGGAGTGACAGTGCCTACCTGTGGTCTCAGGAAGACATAGCCAGAAGAAAACCAGAGAGTCTCTGCCATCATCACTGGTAATGTGCCCCACAAAAATGTGTTACTTCAATAGGAAGAGTAATATGTAATGGAAACAAACAGTGTTTACTGGCTACTAAAGATTGAGCTCTGTCACGTCCCTTCCAGTTTTCAACTTGCTTTCTATAAACCTGAGAAAGAGAAAAGGACCATCTTAAAATGGAAAAATGCTAGCTTAAACGGAAAGAGCATAGTTATTCTGGAGAGAAAGGAAAAAAAATAAAAAAGGTAAAATAGCATTAAAGCAGTCCATTAACTGGAATAAGACAAGAAATTCTGGACAGTTGCAAGCCTGAAATGTGGTACAAAACAGTGTTTATTTTGACCAGACAAAATGAAATCATAAACATAAGCATAAACCACTGGTATTAGACTTTAGCCTAACTATGAAGGTGTTAATAAAATTACAATGACTAATAATACAGTATTGTGTGAGCTATTGACACCCTAACCATTCAATAAGGTCATGTGAAGTTCAGTATTCTAAGCTAAAAGAGTGCCAAAGAATGCATTTTATGTTTCCCAAGGTGACTGCTGCTTGCTGCACACTTTGTTTCCAAAAGATGATCTGTTCACTGTTGTAGTGATCACTTGTCTGTATTATGTAATTTTGATTCTTTTAGCAGAAAAACCCAAAGTATGATAGCTCACAGTCTGACTTTTTCAAAACACTTCAAAACACATTTTAACTTTGATAACTTTGGCTGTGAATTTTTAGAGATGAGTCTAACAATAAACAAGCTGAGAAAAGAAATACTTTGAACTTCATTAAATGGGAAAACTGCAAGGATTTGCCTCCATGCGATGTACTCTGCAACCTTTCAATTGGTCTCTTCTCTCTTTTTGAAGTTTCCCTGGATGCTCACAATTTTCTAAGCTTTGAAATGAGGCAAGGGTTTAGGCTTTCCATTCATGGGGACACCAGCACAAAGTCAGCAGTAAGTAACCTCATTTTTTCCCCATTAGTTTCTCTTGTGTTTACATGCATGGAGTTATCCGTCACACAGCCCAAAGCCCTGATCAGGGTCACTGCTCCACAGGTGACCTCCTCCAAGCTCTAAGCACACTCTAGTCTTTGAACATATATGACTTTTTTTGCCTGTATTAGAGCAAATACTATTTGCTTGTCACCCACTTAGCAAGTGAGCTGTGTCCTTCCTTGGAAAGAATGTTTGACCTGCTACACTCCTTTGAAATCTGGTTTCTGCAAAATGACTTGTATTTAATCATGATGCTGACAAGCAGGAGGAAACTGATGACACACTTTGTTTCCTAGGATCTTGTGCAGCTGGATGTAAGTTCAATCAAAGTCAACAAGCCTTGAATAAACAGGATGAGAAATTCTTCATTTAAATGAACTCTGTTTCATATTTACTTGTCTTTTTGCTATTTGTGAACTCCTGAACCTCAAGAATAATGCTGTAAATCTGCATGCACTTAGTATTATTGCCACTGAGGAACTATATGTATGTTCCTCACATACTCCCCTTAGCTTTCTCATAATTACAAAAATGGTTGTCAGTCAGCTCCTGGTCAAAGCTGATTAAACAAAACCCCAACCAACCAACCAACCAAAGAAAAAATTCCATAGAATTTTAAGACGTTTAATTTCAGAGATAACTGCAGATTTTTCAGATGAGAGAGAAGCCTTTGCCTGCAGAGTAATTTGTTTATTTAGTTAAGCCAGCATTGTTATGCGGGTACATGTGATGGGATATAACCTCAGCAGTTTTCTGTGCTGAGTCTGTGTATTTTAGCAGTCCACGCACATCTCTTTCTGTCTGACAGTCCTGCAGTGCCTGTTTAGAAGAAGTAGGTACTCACTGTTCCTTGTTCCTTTCTTCTTTTTGGCAGAGCTCATTCCTGAAACCTCTATGTTCTTGTGGCTTTTTTTGTTGCTTTTGTTTTGGCTTGTTTTGTTTTGTTTTGTTTTCCTCTATAGTTCTAAAGGCCTGGAAACATGTTTTATCAGTTGACAATAAAATTAAATAAATGGGTTTCTTCCTTTGATGTGGTAAGAAAGGACTAACCCAAGCTCAATGTATTGGAGTGACATCTTTGTTCTTGGGTAGTATAGGAGTGCAGTGTATTTCTTTGTTATAAAAGTAATCAGCTAGATAAGGTGAATTTCACACAATACTATTCCCCGTTCCATCTTGGTTTGAGACAAATTCCTGTTACATTTCTTACTGTAGTGGTCAAAGGAAGCATTATGTATATGCAATGGTATAAAATAATCATGGAAGGAATCAAAAGCCATTATTTTTCACAAAATTAAAAAGAAGAGGAAACTCAGAAATAACAGTTGCCAGAAAGCAACTTGTCTGTGCAGCTCTCTTTATTGCATCCCTGCCTTATTTACACAGTCACATTTGTACAGAATCTGCTTCACACAGGGGCCAGGAAGGGTAATGGCTCACTAATAAGCAGTTTTAATTTCTGTTTCTTCCTGATTGTTCCATGAGTTTTTCAAGTCTTATTCACCAATTACATTAAAACCTGTATAAAATTAGGCCTTGGCCCTTTGCGTAAGGCCTTTTTCTTATAATGCCCAGAGCTAGTACTTTTAATAATTTCACAGAATGGGTTTTTATTATATAAATGGTAGAGCAGTATATAACATGTTCTGTATTCAAATCATTAATTGATTTTAATTGTCTTTGTTTTCACACTAACTTTTTGCCTTAGTAAGACTTGGTGTCCAAGCTGAGATCCAGTATGTGTCAAATATTGATGATAGGTTCCATTTAATATGCTCCAGGGTATCTTGACTGGTCTTCAGATGCTGTTTCAGAGTAGGCACAAGTCTCACACAGGTCCTATATCCTGTCTACTAGCCCACTGTGGATTTCTTGGATACCTTAGGGCACTTCAGATGCCAAAGACACCAATGTGTCAAACAGACACCAAATGGTGTCAATAACCTAGTCACTTCAGTCTTAAAGCTAATCAGTGTACTCCAGCATTGACACCAGCACAAATACCAAAAATAAGTATGTTTGTACCAAGTCTATAAAATACACTACAGAAGCTCTATCAGTGAATTAAATTCAGCACTGAACTCATGCAGACAGGTCATGTCATCATGGGATAATATTGTTGGAAATTTCTATATGCTTTTTTGACTCATAGATGATTCCTTGTGTTCCTTCCAGTCTATGTGGGTGAAACTTTAGTATCTTCTCCATTACAGCTTCCAACCTTGTTATGATCATATGATCAGTTTTGCTTTCCATTTCATACTTTTTTATATCAGTCCTTGGCTCTTTGCCTCTCCTGTACTAGTTTTCTATGACTGACACGTCATTCCTAATCCAGTCTGTCTCTGAAGTCATGCCTATTTTCTCAGTTCTTCTCACTTAAATCCATTTTCTCTCTCTCTGTGTTCCACCTGACCTTACCTTTAAATATCCATTTTTCTTACTACCTTCTAGTCTTAGACTAATTTCTACATTCCTTTTTAATCTCTCTTTCTTCAGATTTCCACAAGTCTTTAAAACCTGTCCTCAGTTATTGCTGGTTCTGCAGTCATGTTTTCTCTGTTTGTCGTAATTTCTAACTCTATCCTCTTTCAATTTACCTTTACCTGATTAATTCCCAGTGTTTTCATTCAGTTTTTCCAAATCTTTTCCTAGTTCTTTCCTCAAGACACTTATGATCAAGCTGCCTCCATTCAGGTATATGTTGTCACATTGACTACTGTCTCCATTTTTTCTATTGGTTTATTTGGTTTGAGACCTGCATCTTGTCACCTTGTTATTCAAATCAATAGCCTCTTCTTCCTCATATGCTGATAGCAGAATGATGGCTGCTGTGAAAACATGGTAGGAACATTAGTTCTAGTTGTTTTGTCTGCCACTGGATTCCAGATCTTCAAGACCACTGCACAAAAAGTCATACTTGGACAAAAGGTGAAACCTACACAGTGTGAATGAACTCTTTCAAATGTATGAATGAGATAAAGCCAACCTTTATTAAGCACACTAAATGTGATTTTTCAAAACTTTGTAAATTAGTCAGATTTGTGTAGATTTCCATAGATTTATAGTAACATAAATTAACTCCTCTGTCAAAATTCAAGTTCTTTTTATGAAGACAAGAAACTTGAGGACATGAGTTTCCTGCATAATATAATTTCAGTGCGGCATAATTTGAGAACTAATAAGACTCCAGATTTCTATAAAAGCAATTTTTCCAGACTAACTGAAACTAAAGCTAAAAATGTAAATGTTTTCCACACCTGAGACTTTGTGC
The DNA here is from genome assembly GCF_017639655.2 of Falco naumanni. NCBI lineage: Eukaryota > Metazoa > Chordata > Aves > Falconiformes > Falconidae > Falco > Falco naumanni. The sequence continues at coordinate 100,763,397 of NC_054055.1, read as the reverse complement.
AATACAGTTAAGCCTGATGCAGGGTGCAGATATCTAACACTAATCAGAATACAGAAGACTCTTGCAGATTCTCATTAAACACTATGGCCTGACACCATTTCAGTTATGACTTATTTCACATGCTACAAACACAATGGAAATTTAAACTTGGTCACAGTTCATATAGCAGAATATCAAGGAGAATTCTTAATTGGTGGGAAGAGTTGTAGTGACTAGGCTGATCAAAATTTTATTTGTATGCCCTTATCCAAAGTTCAATGACTTTGTTAAGAGTTTATTGACTTCTGTGCCCTTTAAAATGGGCTTAAGTGCCTCTTTCTGAGAGATTACTACAGGATATTGAGCTCCCTCATGGTAAACTCTTTGATCTTTCCTTGAACAGAGCATTGTTCTTTTGATATACAAAATTCCAACTGAAAATTAAAATCTCAAACACCTAAAATATAGCAGCATTATTTTGAAGCAAAAGCATTATTCAGATTAACCCATTAATGCAAAAGCTAAATTTTAATTTGTGCATAGGCATTTTGAAAGAACTTTGTCAATGTTAATATCTGTCAATTTCAGCTAGATAGATAATTTTTTAATTCCAGATTTCCACCTGGGAGTTTTTAAAATTATTGTCATATTACACAAAGGATCTCATTTCAAGATGAACTGATTAAATTTCTATTTAACTGTTATATTCTAGACTGTATAGATGTGGCCTAGCTAGCCAACATACAGTTGTATGTATAGGGCTATATATAAATTCTTTATAATCATTCTGCATAAATGGATTTGTATGTTGGCAAGCAGAAGATAAATATAGTTGAACTAATACGATCAGCTGGCACAGCTCCCATTGGCCTTCTGACCTTAAAATACAGGTCAGTTAAGAAGCCCTAGCTACAGGCACTCCTCTTCATCTATCTCCATTATGTCAACAAAATACATACATATAATCAAAGAGCTCCTACACTACTGACTGGATATGAGGTATTCTTTTTCTGGTTCTGTGTGACGGACTAAAAGCTAATCTTCCATGAAAAAAAACCAGTCAAAACACACAAAAAAGGGCCACAGTCTATAAATATAGACATTTAATAACCATATAGAATATTTTTGCAATTGAAATTCAAAACAGCTCTTCCCTCTGACTTATTTTTGTTTTTATCTTTGCACTTCCGGTAGGCAAGTCTACAAAGAGCTAATCTTAATGACAGGGTAGGTAGGGTGCACTATAATAAACAAATTTTCAGACTGATTAGATACCTGAGAGATAATACTGAGACATTTAGTAATAACAAGTGTCATTCTTCTTATTATATGACTATAATTTTCTTATTTTATGATACATGATTAATTAATAAAATACTGTACTCCCAATAACAATTTATATATAAACCCAACTAAACTACTCAACACTGATTAAAAATTAACCTTCAGCACAGAAGTAGAAGATTCTTGAAACTAAATACACACACCAAAAATTATTTCTTTACATTGTGTAACATAAGTGCAAAATTGGCATTTAAATAATTCTAATTTTATTTTGGCACAATGGACGCTAAGATGGAATTTTTTTCTTAACTGGTGGCGTCACCCTCGTGATGTTGAAAGACTAAAATTGCTATAGCCTTTCAAAAAGAACATGTGGGGGGACTTGTGTGAGAGGCACATGAATTGAGGGTAATATGTGAATTAGAGAGGCTGGAGCTGGTGAGGCACAAAGGAATGCATGTTTAACATCCAGTATGCTTAAAAGCAATTCCTCCAAAATGCAGGGCTGACCTAAGGTCCTGCAGGGTGAGATTTCAGCAAGAAGTGAATACATTCTGTTCAGAAGCTCCGGTGTGCACACAAACAGCACTACTGCTGATGTGCAGACAGTGTGATGGCTAAGAAAGTATTTTTTGCAGTTTGGCATACTAAGCTGCATCCACCAGTTTAGACATATGCTCAGATGATAAGCTATGCTGCATCTGGTTCTTGAGACACTTGGTCACATGTAACTCCTTGCAGAAATAACCACTTTTATATGACAATTGTATAAGATTATTTTAAATGCGCAAAAAATAATGTTAAAAAAAAAAATATTTTCTATTAACTAGGCACAAAGTGAATCATTCTGACTACCGCAATGTAACACTTGGGGCGGTTAGAAACTGGAGAAATAGGAAACTTCAGCAGCATCTACATAAATTAGTTTACAGTTCCAAGCTAATCAGTCTTAAAAACGAACTTTCTGAATGTGAAAGCTTAAGTGAAATTCTTAATGTTAACCTTGCATGGGTTTTCTTTTTTAGTATAGAGAAAAGACCACAACTTCCAGAGTTGCTATATAACCCTGACAGCTCTTTTTACCTTTTTCCCCAGAGTCTTAATGTATTCTAGCTATTTCAGCCTTTAGTGTTTAAATTAAAATTTGAAAAGCAAATAAGTTGCAAGTATGAGTAAATAAATTGTGCAGAAATTAAAAGATGCTACTTATCAGTGTTCACCTACTGTCCTGTAGATTTCAGCTAGTATAGAGTTAATTTTCTTGTTACTAGCTAGTGCAGTGCTTTGAGTTTGGTGTGAGAACAATGTTGATAGCACACTGATGTTGTTAGTTGTTGCTGGGTGATGTTTATACTATGTCAAGGACTTTTCAGTTTCTCAGGCTCTGCCAGCGAGAGGGCTAGAGAGGCACGGGAAACTGGGAGGGGAAACAGCTAGGACAGCTGACCCGAACTAGCCAGAGGGATATTCCATACCATTAAATGTCATGCTGAGGAAATAAGAAGGGAGGGATGTTCAGAATTAGAGTTTGCTTTTCCAAATAACAATTATGCATGATGCAGCCCTGTTTTCCTGGAGATGGCTGAACACCTGCCTGCCGATGGAAAGCAGTGAATCAATTCCTTGTTTTGCTTTGCTTGCGTGCACAGCTTTTGCTTTACCTATTAAATTGTTTTTATCTCAGCCCACAAGTTTTCTCACTTTCACTCTCCCAGTCCTCTCCCCCATCCCACTGGGGGGGGAGTGAGTGAGCAGCTGCATGGGGCTTAGTCACCGGCTGGGGTTAAACCACGACGCCTACCTAAGCAAAAGTGCAAAAAAAAAAAAAAAAAAAAAAGGTCTGAAAATTTATTTACGTATTCAGAAATGTTTCCCTCTCTAAAGCATAAATTATAATATTTTGCTAGCTCATTTTTAAACTCATTTTTAAACTCATTTTTCACAACTAGCACCAGCTTCTATCTATGCACATACCACATACAGAGGAATACATGCACTGAGCCTGACAATGTTAGGTCATACAAGCACTGCTAGTAACTGTGCTGCCACTGATGGACTTGTGAAGGTTTCTAAGTCCACACACATTATAACCATAACATTACAGTCCTGGGGTTTGGCCTATCTGGTAGTAACCTGGCAATTTGCATGCATTTCCATGTAGTTCAAAAGAATTCACTGAGCAATAATTAATTTTCTCAACTACAGCTTGTGCAAAGCCTAGGTTTGCTAGTTTCAGTTCCTAACTTTCCAACAGTTCTATGTCTATGATATCATGTTTAAGAAGAGCAACAATGGTCTTACACAGGTAAAGGCTTATAAGATGAAGAGGACAAGCTGAAGATAAAAAAAACCATGGAATATAAATACAAATACAAATACAAATATAAATACAAATACAAATACAAATATAAATATAAATATAAATATAAATATAAATATAAATATAAATATAAATATAAATATAAATATATAAATATAAATAATATAAATATAAATATAAATAAAATGAGCTTCTGTGAAGAACTTAGTTCAACTGGGAGCCCATTTGTCATGCAGGGATTTTATCGTCTTACTAGAGGACTAAAGATCTTTCAGGAACAACTTTTTTTGTGATTCTGTTATGGGTTTGTTCTGTGACCATGGCCAATTCTTTTGGCCTTACTTACACAAATTCTTCATCAGCACAGTGGGGGAAATGTAGCTATCTAGCAGAAATATCTAAAGCATTCATTAGTTTATTGCACAATGCATAGAAATAAGAAATACCTCAATGATAAATATTACTCACATCACGTTTAATCACCATCTGGTTGCAAGAGTGAACATCTAAGTACTATACTTGGAAGTACACTATTCTTTCCGTTATCATTTCAGTCAAACGCTACAGTGAAGGCAGAAGTTCACTTTCAAAGTGTTTAGTTTTAGTATTAGTTTTGCATACAGGGAAAGCAAGAAGTCCCACCTCCTCAGCTATGATTCAATTGTGTTAGAAAGTTAATGTCAGATACACTCTGGAAAAGGACTGAGAAGCTCATGTAATTAACATCTTGCAACTGAGTTATGCAGGGCTGGGAAAACTGAAACAAAGTTCAACCTCGGTGCATCTCACCAGGATATGTGTGCCCATGTGAAGCACAGTATACTGTGAGAATATTCAAACCATAAAATATTCAACATAGCATCTGAGATGTATAATTGGTACATGTAGTGACTGCACAGCATTGATAACAACATTTCATTGTGTGTCTAGTACCTGGATAAGGTATTCAAGCACTTGAGAAAGGTGTTCGAGACACAAGGCAAAAGTTGGTAATCTGTATTAGAGGAGTCTGTGTGCACAGTTTTAAAACAAGTAGTGTTCTACAGGATCAAGATGATCATGGAAAATAGGCAGGGACGCAAAAAAAAACTTTATTAATGAACATATATCATATAGAAAAACAGCAAACCAAACCAAACAAAAATAAAACAAAAGAATGGACAGCGAAGGAGGTGATTCTTCCCTTCTACTCCACTTCTACTGCATTCATCTCCAGGGCCCCAGGGAGTGAGTCCAGAGGACCATGAAGATGATCAGAGGGATCGAGCACCTCTTCTATGAAGACAGGCTGGGACAGTTGCAATTGTTCAGCCTGGAGAAGAGATCCAGGCTCCAGGAAGACATTATAGTGGCTTTTCAATACTTAAAGGGTACTTATAAGAAAGATGAGAGTGGACGTTTTAGTAGGACCTGTAGTGATAGGACAAGGGCTAATGACTTTAAACTAAAAGGCGGTAGATTTAGATTAGATATTAGGAAGAAATTGTTACAGTGCAGGTGGTGAGACACTGGAACAGGTTGCCCAGAGAAGTTGTGGATGCCCTGTCGCTGGAAGCATTCAAGGCCAGGCAGGATGGAGTTTTGAGAAACCTGGTCTAGTAGCAGGTGTCGCTGCCCGTGGCAGAAGGGTTGGGACTAGATGATCTTTAAGGTCCTTTCCAACCCAAACCATTCTATGACTCTGTGATATATATGGCTATAACTTGTTTTCCTGGTAAGTTAACAGAAAAGCAGAAGACATATGATGTGCTATAACCTTACTTTTATCTTTCTGCTTTTAGGATGTATGATTTTTTCTGATGGGTCTTTTGTGTTGTGGTCTATTAAAAAAGCAGACCTTCTGATCTTGATGGAAAACCTCCACTTCTTGTTCAGTTTTATTGTTTATGATAGTATTGCTTAGAATAGCACAGCATTAGAGCGGCTGCTGGCTGTGGAAGTCTAAGTAGGTCTATGCCAAGGCTCTGACAGTGTTACAGCTGATTTGGGCAGTGTATAAGATTGCATATCAAGGAGAATTATATTCATATATTTTTATTTTTTCAGCCAAATTAATTAGAATCTTATGTGAGTGATTATGAATTATAATAACAGCTGGATTCTATTAATAATATTTTAATAAATGGAAGATGTTCTAAGAAATATTGGTTGTGAACTGTGTCTTCCTCAGCTTGATCCCCAAGGAGAATGGAATTTAGAACAGCAGCCATATGTAGACAGTTGAAAATGACGGTGTCTTGAAATACCTCAAATGACCAAATTCTCTAATTGGCTTTTGAATTACAGTAATCCTGAAATCTGATTGCACTCTGTGCTACAGAGCAGGTAGCAGTTAAGGAGAGAAGAAAGCTCTGGAAAAAGCAGCCAGCAGTTCATTTCTCTGTTAACTTTCTTCTGCACAAATGGACTTTGTGCCTTTTTTTTTTTTTTCACCAAATCTCTTTACGTATCAAACTTTGAGTGTAAAGCCACAACTTATATACATATCCAAACCAGCAAGTCTGGACCAGTTCCATGCAAAAGCACTGGGAATTGTCCGGAAAGGTCTTTGGATAAATCCTGGACAATATTGGAGATAAACTGATACAAAATTTAAACCACAGTGAATTAAATGTTGAGAATAAAATTATTTGTAGTCAACATGATTTACTGGAATATAAATCTTGTCAAGCAAATCTGATTTCACTGTCGGCCTTGATAAGATTATGGATTTGGTAAATAGAGCTGAAATTACATAAAGTATTTGATTTAATACCATATGACACTCTAATGAAAGGATTGAATCACACAACAAGTAGATCATGAGTTATCTAATGGATAGGCGAGTTATTACTGAATTTTCTTTTATATGGTGTTCCACGGAGATCCATATTGGGCATGGTTCTGTTCAACATTTTCATTGATGACTTGGTAATAAATATAAATCACTACTGATAAAATGCACCAGAAAGAAGATGCACAAACCATACTTCTGGAATGCTTGAAAAAGCACAGCTGACTGAACTTCATGCTTCAGAGCAAAATAGCAGCAAAAAGTACTAATTGTACTAGTAAATGTGTGAAGAGTAGCAATGGAATAGTAGATATAGCTGTGGGATATTAATTCAGATTTGCGTGATTACTAATGTCATTACACAAGATAAAGCTATAAACTTTAAACAATCTCTTAGTTGAACATGTGATACATTTGAAAAAACCCTACCCTAACAATAACGACTCTGAAAGAGTATTCAATTTTGCTGTCTTTAAAATGGTGTTGAACAACTAAGCCAAGAAAAGCCACAGACACTATGTCTGCAATAATGTTTAGTTTGCATTATTATAAGAGAACAGTTTTAAAGGAGACCTTTTGATTCTGCCCCATCACTGTGCTTTGGTTCACACAACAGGGCTGTCTCAGAGTCTATGGACAAAGTTGTGTGTGGATGTAGGGGAAATTGTGCCCTGGCAGCAGTTGTGCCAGATGCTAAAGGACACACATCCTGCCTAGAACTTTCTCACAACAAAACTCCCCCAAATGCCTGTAGAGCGGATGTTGGACTCTGAAGCAATGGTTCATCTACATATCTAATCTTATGTGCTGTCATAATGTTAATGCAGCCATAGTTAGAAATTACTCAAGGATTTCTTTCTATTTTATCAGACCTCATTTTCCGCCCCCCAAATCAAAACAGACTGAAAAATACCCCCCCCCCCAATAGTCTATTCCCCTAAATTTCAAAGATTTTATTTTCATACCAAAAAAAAAAAAAACAACAAAAAACCAAAAACCAAAAAACCAAAAACCAACCAAATCCAACCCAAAAAACAGCCAACCCAAAAACATCATCACAGGTTGCGAGTATCGTTGATTGTAATTAGTTCCTGGACAGAAATGTGGAGCAGAATGTGGAATGTTACCTTTTCTACCTGTAGAAATGTGTGCCTTTTTGGAAGATACACTTTAGAGTCATGCTTTAACCATTTACAAATCCTTTGACTCAGAACTGGTAAAACTGGTAAATTGTTATAGATATATGATTGGAAAGTTTCCACATAAATGTGTGGCTTTCTTGTAAAAACATAAGAATGTTACTGTTGGAGTTGTTTTTGTGGAGATAAGCCACTATTTAAAGCTAAGGAGCTTCAAGGTTACACTTTTTGCTGGATACTACTACCTTGCAATATAACTTTTTAACTACCAACACTATTTAAACTTCACATACGTTTAGTGAAACCTGTTTGAAAATATATACTTATCTGAAACCTAGAACCTACTTTTTTTTTTTTTTAATCTCTTGCCATTACAAGTAAAGTAATATAATAATGTATTGTGTAAAATGAATTCTATAGTTTTTTTTCAGGTTTTTTTGACTGGGATTTCTCATTACACTTGAATATCAGCTTACAGGATGTTAAAGAAGGGGAAAAATCCCCCACCTTTCTAAAGTTATTTAATGTTCTGGACAGCAAGTGGTGCTGCTGCACATAGAATAAAGAATAGTTAAAAAACAAAAAGAAAGAAGAAAATCCATATTGGGTTATTATTGTCCTCTGTGTCAGACAGAACGGATGCCTGAAACGTAGTTATAGAGATATATATCTAGAATACCACTAGAATAAAAGTATGTAAACTCATTGTATATCAGGCACTTAGAGGCATTAAGGAAACTGCAGAAACAAAAAGAAATCAACTTTTTTGTCTGAGTTACTTCAAAATTTTAACATTCATAGTTGACCTATTAATTTTTAGGGTTTCTTATGTTAATCCATGGTATATGCAAAATCTTAAGCAGTGACTGGGAGATCTTAATTAAAACCACCAGCTTACAGTTTCACTTGGCAGAAAACCTGCTTCAAAGGTGAAAATTATTATTATTATTATTATTAATAATAATGATAACATTTTAAGACAGCTAGATTTTAGTAATAATTGTTCAAACTATTACTTGTACTTGACTACTTTTAATTTTGGTGGGTTGGTTTTTTTTCTTGGTACTTGCATAAATGAATGATTAAGATCTGAAACACCTTTGTGTTCTCTTTTATTGTATGCTAAATTCCTATGGTCATAGAACATTGGATCAAAAAAATAAATATGTGGTTATATATGTAATGAGTTACCTAGTGGAACTGCTTCAGTGGTATCAAAAACATTTTCATACAAAAATATGTCCTATTAATCACTCAAAATATTTTGGTGTCTTGCTATTCTGTACATTTACATAGTAAGATATCAAGTTTCTACCTGCAAGAGCTGTTATTTGCCTGTTATTTATTTGGTACAGATACAACTAAAAGGGAACATCACTTTTTTTTTTTTTTTTTTGTTATAATGCCCAGCCAAGTAATGATCTGATTTATGTCATTCCCAACTACCTAAAAAAGGCATTTCTGCACATTCACATGTATATTGGTCTATGTTATTTCCACACAACTAGTTTTGGTGTTTTTTTAAAGGTACCCCTTTCTTTACAATTCTACCAAAATGACAAATTACCAGGGGAATGGAACAAAGAATATAGACAAAGGCTGCCCCCCTTACATTTCAGTATGCTCTTCAGATCTATGTTGTCTGCTGTGTAAGGCTATCATAATGAATTTTTTACTTCTGAAAGTTTGTACAGATGGAGTCCTTTCAAGAACAATGGTGAAAGAAATATGAATAACATTTCGTTATGGAGATTTGATTCAGAGCCATCAGGCACTGAAAGTTCAAATGGAAAACACAACAGTGAAATTTTAGGGGACATTTGGGGGACTTTTCTTGTTTTGTTTTCCCTTGGACTGGACACTGGCTACCAGGGCAGCAGCTAGGAAAAGCTGTACAGTACCAGTTTTCAAGCCAGAGATGATAACCCTTACATAACTCTGAAACTTAAAAGTAGAAATGGAGAAAAAGATTACTGTTTTTGAACTGTGTCCAGACATGCATAGAAAAGTGTAATACTGAACCTGTAAAAGCAGAAAAAATTAGGAATCACTTCTACAAAGCCTGATAACTAGCCTCTAGATCTGCCTCTCTGCACTATCCCTTTGCAGTTAAACCTTTTTTTACCTGGAAGTTATGCATTTTCCTTGTGTGGTGCAGAGCAGATATAGAAGAAGCTGTCCCTACTGAATACTTCCTAAATTTGTTGGGATATTCTCCGAAGGATGTACTCACATATTCTGCCTGACTGTCCACCCTATAGGACTCTTCTGCCTTACTTCTTATTCTACCAGAGTCTGAAAAAGGGATGTAGGCCCAACTGCTCTGCAGTTATTGCCTTTGTTCTACTCTTCCTGATTTTCCCCTTTAGGGTTGCTTTCATGACCATGTGCCAGTCTAGCAGGGCAAGAAGCTAAAGTGAATCCTTCAGGTTTCATTTTTTATTTTTTAGTTATTCATCCAATAATAAAACAAACCCCCTCTTTTCTTGGGTGTGGCCCTCGGCTTACAGTAAGAGGGATTGGATAAGGAAGATGAATACATACTAGAAAACGTAACAAATCAGACCTGTGAGAAAAAAAATGTAAAACTATATAGAATTGCTGCATCATAGAGAGATTTGGTTTAGTGTTACCTTTGCTTCATTTCTAGATGATTTTCTGTATTATATTTTCAGAGAAGGATGAAACACTCCACTTTGTCAGGATGCAAGAGTCTGAAAAGAAAATGTCTCCCAGGTATGTTTAGGTATGTTGGTTGAATGAGCAGATAATCAAATGGAAGAAACATCTCATGACTGAAATATAAATAGAAATGACCAAAGTTGACTGCTGAGTCTTTTCATGAATAAATTACAGTCAAAGTGATTTTTTTACTGAGGAGGCAATCCCTCATCAGTTTTCAGTATACTAACTTGTGCCTCATTCTATTTGCTGAATTCTGTTTGTCTTCCTTTTTCATTTGGGCTATGAACCCTCCCACTAAGAAATAAAAAACGAAATTGGTAATGAATAGTGGGAGTGTGCCCTGTTCAGTAATTAATTTTATTGAATCACTGTCACAATGACTATGGTTTTTCCAAGTTCTTTTTTGGGCGTAAGAAAAACAATTATTCTAGGTACATAATGTTAGTGGTCATCTCCCTCTTTTCTTAATATATTGCTAACATGCTAACAACTACAACACCTCACAAAACTCCATCCTGAGGCAGAAAGTGCCTCATACAAAGTTATTTTGATTGATTGCTAAGGTAGACCCTACCTATATTTATTTACCAAGAAAACTACAAGGATTAACAGTAGTTCAGGATAGTTTTGGCCAACTTTTATGGGTTGGAAGCTTCTGCTTTTCTTCCAGCCCACTCCCAAAATGTCAGAAAGAACAAATCCCTCTGGCATGGGATAGCAGGAAAATTACTCATGAGTCCTTCAGATGGGTTAACCATTTCTCTGTTGTTAAGGAAGCAATAGCACACAGCTTTTAGCATAAAACCAGAAAATCAGTCTCAGGGGAAACTCCTTTCAACTTATGTACTAAGTAGTAGGAACCATTAATGCAGTAGGTGAGAGGAAGCAGCACAAATTCCCCTGATCATTACAGTGAAATGCTTCAGATTAATACCATGTTTCATAGAGCTACCCAACAAATGCTCCCATAACTCAGGGTGTGGCATCTCTGAGAATCATAAAGAACTTATGTTTCCCTCCTTTGAAAGGAATATGTATGAGACTCATCATTCAGGCTTAGGTCAAAGAACCTCAGCTTCCTCCCTCTTCATCTCCTTTCCTCCACTGCCTCTCTTACACAAAGATGTATGGATACCTATACATTTTGGCTATTCTTGCCCTAGCTTAAGGATCGAGCTGAGTAGATTTACCTATTCTTTCTTAAATGATGTTTGGAAGAGACAGAGTATTGAATAAAGGCATAATTGTCATTGCAAGATCAACAAACAGTCATAGTGATAGATTGCAGTAGTTTACAGGATAAGGAAAAAGCTAAAATGCAATTTAAATCAAATTCTTTAAGATCACCCCTCAAAGGAAAAAGAGAGTAACAGTGACAGAAAGCATTAATATTACCCTAACTTGGGAGTAAAACTTGTTAATTAAAGGGAAAAGAAAATGTGGTGAAAATGGGAGAGTAACAGAAACTGAACAGGAATTCCACAAGAACAAGAGTAAAATAGTATATTTAATAGTTGGTTTAGCTTATTTAAAGACTGCTATCCATGACTGTACTGTGTATCTGTTCTGAAGATACCCATCCTACTGACTTACAGATTTAATGCTTCTCAAATCTCTCCACTCATCTTTTGGGGTGGTGTGGATTTTAACAACATAGAAATTGCAAGCAGAATGATGCCGTCTCCTCAGAAAGTATTGAGCTGCGAGTGACTAAGACGCTCTGATAAAAAGTAGCCACAAGTTACACCTCTTAGTGCAGTTTGGTTTAGTAGTCACATATATCTTGGCTGCAGATGTTCTATTCACTGTAGTTGAAGCTGAAGATGAAAGAGGGCACTTGATCACCTAACCTGAGCACCTGCACCATATAGGCCATGGAATTTCACTGAAAAGTTTAAAAATCAGATTTGTTATTTCTGATACAGCTAGTGCGGACCATATCATTTACTCTGGTGATCTGAAGAAGTGGAGAAGTGAGCAAACCTTTCAATAAAGTATTCTGTGGTAAAAGTACCTCCACTATTTACCATTTAAAGCTTCATTTCAAATTCAAATAGAGTCACTCTTTAATGGCAGATAGAAATAATAGTATTTATTATTGTTGTTATGTGTTCGCTAGCTTGGTTAGTTGTTTTCTTTTTTTCTTTTTTCTTCCCTGCCCTCCCTTGCTTCTGGGTCTCAAGCAGATCTTTGAGAAAATGCTGAGGACTCCAAGGGCCAGTCTGACAGCTGAAGGACAGGCCTCCTTAATAAATGGTGAAGAAGTGTTATAGATCAGTTCTAACCACTATTATTTCTGTCTGACCTTATTTTGAGCTATGCCTCATCTTTCTTTTGAGTCTTCACATGCCACAGGGGTTTACATGATTTCTGATATTACATTTTTATATTGCAGTAGCACCTTGATGTTTCAGCTAGCACATGACCCAGAATGGTAGGTGCTATACAAACATATAGAGCTATAAATATTAACATCTACATCAAAGATCCCTAAATGGTCTGCTTTGACAGACAAAAAAAATCATTATTTTAGAAATATGGCTTTCATGAATTATTTTAAATTGGTCTTTATAACTGAGCCACTTCAGTAGTGCACTTCTTTCTAAACTAAGAATGGATTGTAATGAAAGGAGTTCTTATGAGGTCACGTCCTATATAAAGTCTGTCCTAAATATCAAAGACTTTGAAAAATGTTGTAGATGCACAATCCTGTGTAACAAATTCCAGCTCTGTCTTGTTTTATATACCTGTCTAAAGCAATTACACAGTGTAAAATGTCATCAGCAAAAGAAGCCTCTACTTGTGATTTTCGTCATGTTTGCTTTAGTTTTTCTGTATAAACATGAGAGTTGAGAAGGAAAACCATATTTCACCTCTCTAACTTTCAGATTCAGTCTGAAAGCTTAAGGTGGAGTTATTTTCCCTTTGCAACTGCAATTAAACTCGAACAACAGCCATATAGATACAGAAAATGCTTAAGGTCTTAATTCCACATGCCACGTGCTGTCATGCAGAGATGTTTCTAATAAGGCTCTTCAGTCCTATGCATATGTATGTTGCATATGCAATACAGTGTTTGTGTGCAAGCTCACAGAATTTTATAAAAGGTAAACTTTCTTTCAGTTCACCCTAAGTGAGCATTTTTTTTCAGTGTTTTTCCTGAATTAGAAATACTTTAAAGGTAATAAAGTAATAAAAGTAATATAGTGAGGGTTCCAGATTCAACTTTTGTGTTAGGCAGGACTTGCAGTGCTTGGGTAGGGGGGGACTGCGGGGTGCTCAGAGCAGGAGGATGATATGACCCATCTTGCTAAGTCACAGCCAAGTCCAGCCAGCTTTGACACTCATGCTAACACCTTAGTGCATGCCAAAGCTCCAGTCCGTCTTGGGATCATCATGATGTGCTGCACTTCCCTACTAGCACAGGCTGTCACTCAGTTTCTTCTAGAACCCCTAAATTTCTAGAGACCCTGAGCATCTCAGCTTGCTTCAGGATGATCATAATAATTACCTTGACATAATAGCATTTTGGATATATTAATATTTTGAGTAGATTTATCTAAGTGTTCTCTATGCCATAACTTGGTTGATACTTGCCTAGAACTTGATACAGCTTTCTGGATACTAGTACATTTTAGAACTCATTTAAAAAACCCATAGAAATGATCAGACAAGTATTCCTTGCTAACATACACACACACAATGCAGAAACAATTTGAAAACCACCATTAACATCAGCAGCAGAAAGAATGTATTGAAACTTATATTGAAATGCATATGTATGTGCTTACTCCATCAATGTGTATAAAGACAAGTTTTGTAACTGGTTCCCTCAATTGTAACTCCTCATTCCCAAGGAGACAGAGTGAAAGGAAGTGACAGAACTCTCCATAAGCCTCACCTTTTGGTTTCCTACCCTGCCACAGTCAGCTGGTGATTTTTGCCTGTAGTGTCTATTGTAACTTCTTTCCAAGTCTCTCTGAAAATAACTAATAATAATAATAATAATAATAATAAAATGCAGTGCTGTGCAGCTGTTGACAAGTATGCCTGCTTTTCCAACTCCAGTCCTTTTTTGTATTCCTACCATTACCACTCTTACCACATAAGCCCATGTCAGATAATTGGCCTGACACAAGACAGTTGGGGAGGGGACAAAGTGGGGAGGAGAAGCTGCATAGCACCTCAGGCATATCAAGGCTGTCCTTGAATTGGATGCAGACAAGTTTGCTCTATGCCAACAACATTCATAAATATTAGCTCAAGAGATTTGAACAACATGGTGTAGAGAAAAACTAATTTATATTTCTTTCTTCCTTGAAGGCCTGTAGCTCTGGATAAATTTTGTGTAAGGCAGACTAGTTTTACAGATTACTGTATTCAGAGAACAGCACCAATAACACTTCTAAAAACTCTCTGAAGCATTTCTATAATAGCTTTACTTTGTAATATGTGGAACCTTTTCTACAGAATATGCAGTTCTGCAGTATAAAGATTTTATTGCTGCAGGTTTGGTATGAACTGTATAACTCACAGCTTCACTACTCGTGCCAAATTTGCTGACCTCTCTGGATACACAGCCTAGAAAATGCTTGGGGTTGAAAGATGTCTTAAAACCAAATGCTATGAATTTTACTTGATCATATAGATCACATAGATAGCAGGTAAAGCAAAAGACTTACTGAAGATTTGCCTTTTGCAGGAGTCTGACCAGTGCAGAACTGCTTCATAACTAATAGCTTGGAATAAAGGATTCAGTTCTATTGTTTCAAAGAAGAAACAAACAAACAAAAAAATCGAAGGGAAGTTGCCCAGCAGAGATGAAGGAAACAGCTGTCTTTATGATGAATCCCATGCATCTGCAACTGTATATAAATCTTCATATATATACTTTTTAGATAAGTAGGGTAAATATTTATGTCCTACTTTCAGTCATATTGGTTTATACATACATTTTTTTATATGTACAGGTGTAGGAGGCATGGAGTTTTCAGATACAGCATATATAAGTGATCCATGCCCTTCTGTGCAGTAGCTGGAAGTTGTCAAGGTAGTGTAGGATATTGAAAATGCCATGAAATACAGCTGAGGCACCTGACTTGAAACATGTATTTCCATTGACAATATTTGAGGTTAGGCACCAAGTTCACATATACATGCTTTTGTATTTTCACCATAAAGCACAAGTTAGGATTCTTAATCTAGATTTGAGATTCTACTAAAACTGCAGATGGAGTCTGGCTGTGGTGGGGGTTTACTTTGGTTTGTGTTGGGTTCCCTATACTGTTAAAGTTGTTCCAGATTAATCGGGACATTCAGTGACACTGCTTAGACCCAGAGGTTACATTACATCCTGAAATCAGTAAAGCCTTTCTAGTGGGAATGTTCATGTCTCATGCACTAAAGGTTATGATTAACCATTACATCACCATAACATTTCCAACAGCTATATTTTATCCAAGGCATTGGAAAAAAACATGTCTTTTTTATGTATTATTGAAGGACGTGCAGAAATAAACACCAAAGACACATAGAACTGTTTCTTCTACTGACATATGCCAGTAACAAGAAGCATACAACGTCAAAAATGTTGACTCACTTATGTCTGGCATAAAATTGTGAAAAACAGCTTGGGATGTATGTTACAAAGAAAAGTTACTCAAAACTTATGCTGCGCTACATTTTAAAACTAATGCTTTAAAAGCCAATTTTGAACTTAGTAAGGCTGGACTGCCAATGACAAAAAAAACCCTGGAAATACTGAGGCTGCAGACTTTCTAAGTTCAGAAAGTTTACACTATACCATTACTCCCTATAGAGAGTGGAATACATTCATTGTTGTTTTTACTTTGTTCCATAGGCCTTATTCTATAGGTTTGGAAGAGACAGCAGTGAAACAGAACATGGGAACTTCTGGCATTCCTCTTCTCTGCCTCTTCATTATTCATGTGATGAAACATGACTCCACAAAAAAGAACCAAAAGTCTTAACCTGGAATGTAGAATTGGACTCACGACAGTTCTTATCACAGGGTCTCACCATTTGAAATATGAAACTTTATTCAAAGTGTATTCAGGGAAGTTTAATTTCAGATTTTATTTTTTTAAAGCTTCTGCATTTTTCCTGTAGGAATATATCTCAAAGCAGTTATTCCAAGCCTCTTTGCGTCTTTATCACCCCTGTCCTATTTTATTTCATACTGTTCAGATATTAAAGATAGAATTAATAATTATCTCATAGACTTTTCTACTGTGATGTCACTATGGAATTTCACAGCTTCATGTCCTTTTACTGAAGTCACTTTCACAATGGATATGGAGATAGAAGTAATAAAAAATAAAGACTCAAAAATATTAACACCAAAGCTGTTCGGTAAGTTTAAATGTCCAGTTTCTGATTTTTAGCTGATTCTTTGGCACTTGCCCTTCCCAGAATAAAGTCCTACTAGATGACAGTTGTAGCTACTAAGCATTCAGCATACTTGCTAATTGGATCCTCAGTTCTCAGTGGTATTCAGAACACGAGAAATACATAGTTAGTGTGCATGTGAGAAAATGTTAATTTACATGGTGTGGAGGTTGCACTCAACCCTTTCAATCAAACTAGCAGTAGTCTGGTACAGGCTCCAAAGGAGGTAAAGGCCTGAGCTGTAGCTGTGCCAAGAATTGCTCCAGGAAACCCACAAAGGAGCAGAGTGACCCAGTGAGCATCGATGCCTATGGGCTTGGAACATTGATCATGTGATTAACACATGAATACTGAGGGTTTTTTCCAAGACTCATTTATCAAGGAATAAATTTGTGGGTACAAGGAGTCTCATGCATACCCTCCCATTGTATGCAACTTGACTATGAGCCAACCACATTATGCCATAAATATGACAGCCTCAATGAGACTTCTTTGAGCTCTCCTTTCTAGGCAGCATGGCTGCATTGCAGTGATCTCCCCTTAGCTGGGACACCTCTCAAGGTTGCTCCTCAGGGTAGGGAGATCATTTTAGCAATGACAAATCTTTGGATGAGTCCAGTTCAAGCTTTCTCTAAATTTCAACTGGACTGCATGCCAGTGACTCTTGCCTTGAGCTGGGATGCCTCTCATGGTTTGAGATTTCTTACCTGAGACAAGAAGATCCTTCCTCAGCCAAGGTGGAGAGATCCCTTATTCACAACAGATCCTTGGTAACTGACTGATAGCATGCTAAATTAATACTAATTAAATCCATGTAGTTAGTTTCTTTAGATATAATCATTGTTCAAGTCTGAGCCTAAATTGTACCTAACCTTACCTAAGTTCTGTCAGGAGTTTAGAAAGCAAGAGGATCAACTCTGAGCCTCATGAATCAATGGGAAGATTTCCTTACTCTTTATATTTCTTCCATTAGACATAAACTTTTTTTTTTTTTTTTTTTGAGTCTGAGACTAAGATTAGACCTAGCCACACCTAAGCTCCATCAGGAGTTTACAAAGGAAGGGAGTCTACTCTGAACCTCATGACTCAATGGGACTGTCTCCCATACCCTTTTGTGTGTCTATGTGTAAATCATTCAAGCTTGATTCTAATTTGATTTCCATTTTTATGTTTCACCCATGCAGTAAGTGAATCTTGCCATCAAACTTTGCTAAGTCACACTTCTACAAATTCTATTAAAACTACTTTTGCTAATGCCTTTAATGGTTATTCTTTGAGCAACAACAAATTACTCATCTGTGACAAATTGGTGTAGTAGGTAGGATCCTAAATCAGGATTCATGACACGTGACTTGCCCAACATCACAGGGATAGACCTAAACTGAACATCTACATTACCTAGGCAAAGATCCTCTCCCCTTCTGCAATGTCCTATCTCATTCACTGCACAAATCCAACTTCTGTAGTGGTCGAGGCAAAGATCCTCATTTACTTCACGTTCCTGTTTCTTTTTTGTAGCAACTACTTTGTGCACCAAAAGAGGCACAACATGTAAAGATAACATGTCTCAAGGTAATTAAAAGCTGAATCTGAGTGCCTATACAAAGGATGATAAATTAAATTGTCACCCTTTGTTACCAATACATATGGATTCAAACTACAGTCTGTGCTTTCCTCTTCACTGCTTAGATACCATCAAATGTCATAAAGAAGAAAATTACAGCCTGTATTGTTAAATTTTGGCTGCAGTAGGCTGCAATGTATCATGTTAAATTAAAAGCAAAAGGCTCAGAAACACCACCTGGAATGCTAGGGATTCTCCAAGAACACAAAATAAAAGGATTTGTGTCCCTCAAATAAAATCTGATGCTATAAGTCTACTGCTTTCTAGTTTAGACATGGAAAGATGTTTTGTCTCACTACCTGGAGAAACCACTATTTACTTTTCATTTTGATGTCCTCTGTGCTCTCTGGTTTTGCCTAACAGTCTTTATTGCTGTATCAATACTTAAGAAAGTTTTTCATACAGTGTGTTGATCTGGGGTCTGAGGTGAAAGCTTCCTGTGGTGGTGTGTACCTTTGGGAATCCACTTGGGATTAGTGAATTAAAGCTATTTTAGGACTCAGAAATTTGAATTCCATGTCTAGAACCATCTTATTTTTTTCCCCCTTCTTTCTTTGTTTTCCTTTTTCTTTTTTATCCTAGAAAAGAAGGTGTCAGGCTTACCTTCTAAAGTACTTCCAGATATCCTAACAAAAGATATTATGGCAAAGTGAGAAATGTTTTTGAAATATAGCTTGGGTATACATATTGCTAAAACTTTTGCATGTGGCATAATTCAAATATACATGCTAGAGAAAAGAATCAGCTCCTTTTCAAAAATGCACTGTCTCAAACTAAACAAGGTGAAAGATTAAATAGCTATAACTTTTGTCCTGGAGATATATGTTTATGTATGTACATATTTAATTGAAATGCAAATGTGTTGATTTATGTAAGTATGTAAACAAATTAAAGAATATATCTGACTTAAATCCATCCAGAAAGGTCAGTATAGCTGTCATTCACTTTACTGCTAATTGGTTATAATGATACTGGGGGTGTAATTTGCATTTCATTAGTCCATAATTGACTGTTGTTGTACCTCTTGCCTAGCCAGGCTCACCTAGTTCTTTTTGTTTCTTTGTTTGCTTTGTTTATTTTCTTTTATTCTATAGTCTAGGCTTAGAATTTCCTAGAAACAATCTGCTGACTATTTTTTTACACATTATGAAGGAAATCATATGCACATGTAAGTGTAGTACCATTTTAAAAGAGTGAGAGAGAGACTTGGGGAAATGGTAACTCTTCATGAAGGAGCTCAGTAAACATGTGTCTTTGTAAGACTGAGTGCTTTGAATTTCCCATTGTGTACCTTTTCCTTCTTCTCTCCTTGAGAATCTATAAGCAAACTATGCCTACTAAATCAAAACACACTTTTCCTAAAATTGAATATAAATTACAGTTAATTAATTGAAAGAAAGTTTCTAATATCAGCAAAAGCAAAATGAAATTACCTTCATTGTAGACTGGAGATAGCACAGACAAAAGAATAATTTGCCGTTAATCCAATGCAGTTTCACTGGGAGGAGTTAATACAAAGAACATTTCTAGGTCTTAGTGTCTGAGAGTTTGATTAATAGCCAGAATTCCTGAGGCAGAAATGTATATATTTAAGAATAGAGTATTATTTGGTGTACAAACAAATTCAGGTGCTTGTTCATCACTGATCATTGTCTTTTTCCTGCAGTTGTCTTCCTTTCTCAAACTGTTTCCTTCCACCTCACAGAAATGCATTCTGTTAGGCCTGTCTAACAATTTCTTCCTATTGTCAGCTGTAGGAAAATAGTATTTGACTTTCGAATTTTCCTGGAGCTTACATGATGTACATACAGCACTGGTGTTCTCATCAAAAGAACAAACCTCTCTCCTGCAATCTAAAAGTATGGGGGTCTCTCGTTTCACAAGATTTCTGTGTTTCCATTGAGTCATTCTCACTTGTAGGTCCATGGCTGTCTTTTTTGATCTCTACTCTCTGAATTGCTTAGAGGGCACAGAGATAGTAAATTTTGGTCAATTCTTCTTTAGCCAAATGAATGGTGAGGTGTTTTTGCAGAGAGTACACTATGCTTGAGGGGAAGCTCCTGTTTTTATGTTATTTTCTTAGAAAATAAGTTATAGTCATGGGAAAAAGCCTGCAACATTAATATCTTCCACTGCAGTTCTGACCTGCAGGTATCCACTGGAGACCAACAAAATATTGTATATTGCTCTATTAACTCATTTTATAGGAAGATCTGCTGTGGCACTAAGGAAAGATTTATTCTTCAAAAAGAAAGAAGAATCTTGAAAAACCTGTGGTTTAGCAAGACACAGACGGTGTACATTGCATTGCTGTGCTCTCTAGTATAAACAGCAAATATCCAAACATATTGGCAATTTGTGGGTTCATTGGACATAGGAAGCAAAATTATTACTTAGGTCAGTAAATCAACTTGTGAAAAAATAACAAGCAGAAAAGCAGATAAGCCAGCACATATTCATGCATGGGGTATCATTATGCATTACTAAGTATTTAATATACTTTGACGGAACTACAAGGGACTCCTGTGGAAAGGCAGGTTTATTTTCTGTTATTAGTTCAGAGTTTTAAGTTTGAATCTGTTGACCTTTTCAACTTTTGTATTTTTGGTAAATTTAGCAAAGACCTATTTTTTTTCAAATCACTCATGGGATGTCCAGAAATAAAGAATAACTTTGTACAGGTTTTACATTTTTAAATTCTGTTCATCAGGGCTTTGAGCAACTATTCATTTCTCTCTAAAAGTCAGTATGTTCAATAATAGTCACTATATGCTCTTGAACAGGTAAATTTTGAAGAGGGATGATGGTGTTTTCCAGAGATACAACAGCAACAAGCTGTGAGAAGAAGTGATCCAAAGATAACAGGACAAGTCTTCAATTCATCAGAGACATTGCTAAGCATTACCTCACTGTTGTTCCTTTAAGGGGAGTTATGTCTGTCTTGGCAAAAATAGCAGAGAAGTACTAGATCCTTCTCTTTGTTTTACTAGCTTTCTCTCTGTGTCTCTGTCTCCCTCTCACTGTTTGCCTTGCTGTTTGATCTTCTCTCCCCATACCACCCCCCCCATATCTATCTATCTATCTATCTATCTATCTATCTATCTATCTATCTATCTATCTATCTATCTATCTATCTATCTATCTATCGATCTATCGATCTATCGATCTATCGATCTATCGATCTATCGATCTATCGATCTATCGATCTATCGATCTATCGATCTATCGATCTAATCTATCTATCTGTGTATTTTTAATGTGTCTTTTTGAGATGCTGTACCTGCTGTAGAAGGAAGCCCAGAACATCTGCAGAAAGTAACTTGGGAGGAAAATAAATTTTGTGCAAAAGAGGCTTTTTGTCTGGTTTATTTGAGTGCGTATAAAGCCAACAGAAAAAATAGAAAGCACGTTCTAACTACAGGACAATGTGTTTCCCAATAGTTGGCTAACCCAGTCACTGCTAGCTTTTGACATTCCTACACTTCCCAATGGATCATGATGAAGAGAAAGATGCCATCTCTGAGTAAGTTTACTGACAAACCCTAAGTAATAGCTTTCCATCAGCACAAAAAAACTTAATCAGGTTTCTCTAGAACAGAGATTATTGGTCTACCTTGACCTGTTTTTTAAAGTGTTGCATTGTAGGTGCCAAATAAGTTACACACATTTTCAGTTCTGCTGGCAAGACCCTCAGGTTTAGATGATCAGTACTTGTAAAACTTGCCTACACACTAATTATATTGCTTCTACTAGAATTTCTATGCATTGAAAATCCTTTCCATGAATGAAAACATTGCATAGAACTGCATGGAGCTTTACCCTTGAAAAATGTGTGACTCTACAATGTTTGCCTTTTCCATGAAATACAGGAAGGGAGTTAAACAGAGAAGCCTGCAGTCAGAAACACTGAGTGGAATATGTACTTTCTTTTGTTTAATGGCTTCTTGAGTTCCTAAGACTATGTATAAAGCAATTAGTATTTCAAAAATCAAGAAGCAAGTGTGCAGTTTTAAGAAATACAGGACATTAGGGGATTTTTCTAAGGCAAAGGGACTAAATATAGCATCAATGCATTCAAGTCTTATTGGCAAGAAGTCATATCCACTTCAGTGAATGGCTGAACATTTAAACTAAACTATTTAGCCTCTGAGATTAATTAATTTTAAAGATGTGCTTAGAATTGGTTTGGGGAAGAAGAGAGAAGAAGAAACTAGAAAGCATAGAAAGAAACTGGAAACAGGGTTTTGAGCACAATGTTTCTGCTCTGCTTGAGGTGATACAATTGGGAAAAAAGCACTGAGAACAGAGTGAGAAGGCTGATTAAAAGACAAAAAAAGACTGAGCTATGAGAACATGGTCAGCAGTGTGTTAATTACCCTTTAACACTAGCAAAAATTGGTCTGGGCCTAAATAGTGTGGCTGATGATATCCTAATACATCAAATTTAAAAAAAAGTAGTATTTTATTATAATTTTTTGTAATTTCATTCTTAAATCTATAACCCAATATGCATCCAAAACCTCCCTCTTGTATAGTAAGAAAATAGAGATGTACTGGAAGCAAAGATAGTATATGCATCACGTACATAATAGGATGCATTCTGATGGTAAGTTTAATAATCCTCACCACTGCCAACATTATTTTCCCTCTTTGAAAGCACACACTGAAAAATTAAACACTTTCAAATTACTTGAAAGAAAAGGCATCATTGACGGTTTCATCCATGAAGGGTGATGGCAGAGCTTTCACTTGATGGAGAAATAACATTTTCAGACCTCGTCAATCTTTCACACTTCAGAAAGAAACATACTGTAGCAGCCAACCTTCACAGGTGAGGTACACTACCCAGTATGTCTGACACCAGAGTTTAAAGTCTGTGTAGCAGACTGTCTTCATAAAAACTGGTTCACCAGGACAAAGAAATCTTATCGACATCTTAGTAGCTCTCTATTACTTCCTAGGCATCATTCTTTTGCAGTGTGGGCCATTCAGATGCAATAATCTGAGAAATCCTCAGTCTGCAAGCAATATGAACTCTTGGGATGGAAACAAAAAAAATATACAAGAGCTGAGAGGCAGCCTTTAAACAGTGATACTTTGGCTGTGCACAGCACTCTGCTTGTAGAAAAAAAAAAAAAATCCATGCAAAAAATAGTGGAGGTTTGGATCAAACGGTTAATATTGGGGATAAAAATCTGCCATGGGTAGCCAGAAGATGCTTCTTTCCATGTAAGTTGACATATAACCAGAAATCTAAGCTACTTCTCCTTCTTTTCCCAGTAGGAGGCCAGTTGAGAAAGTCTGGGGAAGAGAGAACTGTACAGATGTATTAAGTGTAGTAAAATTCTGGGTTTATGGCCTATATTTCAATTTGGCTGAATTATACATGAAACTTCATTGTATTTTCTGATTAAGTGATTCATGTTTTTCCCACATACGAGGGTCCAACCATTCATCAGGTATATTAAGTAACAATACTACATTTTGAAAGGTATTCCCTGATTTGAACATGCAACAAAGTTTCGTTCCTCTGCAGAGCAACTTCTGTGAATCTAAATTAATAATTGTTATGGTTGTTATCCTGCTTCATTTGTTATCCTTTTTGTATTACTTTTTCAGATACTTTTTTTTTAAAGTTTACTTAAGCAACACACTGGTTTTGTGGTGTTGGGTTGTTTTTTTTCAAAATTAACAAAATTTGGATTTGTACCTGTTAGATTTGTTTAGAGCCCTTGAACCTTTTTTTGAACTTTTTGCTTAAGACAACTGTAAGAATCCTGTATTTTTAATCCTCTTCTTATGTGAGATTTGGAAAAGTTAGTTTTCTGCTCACTTAGCTTATGACAAGAAACAAGGAGAAAAGATACATGGCAGAATATATATTTATATAGAGAACATATATTTATATATAGAGCTTTGTGAGCAGAATCAAGTCCTCTTTAGAAACAACTGTAATGCGTATTTCAAAGCACTGACTTGGGATATATAAATGCAGATTCATCACCACTAGCTCAGGTGTGGCATTATTCAAGTCAGACTCCTAAGGTTCATGGTGAAAGAAATCGAAAGCAGACTGCATTTGCACTCGTGTTTGCTTAGGATGTGCCCAAAAAAGCCTTATGTCAGCCTACAGTGTGCTACATGTGCTATCATCAACATGCTGTAAAAGCACAGGTTTTCAGTATTCTAAGGAGTATTGAAAAGTTGCTAAGGCATTTTTTTTCCGTCATATTTATTATGTCATCTGTGGGGTGTTGTAAACAATATAAATACTTCTGTGGAATAAATTTATATTAGTAGTGTAAGATAGGGTATTGGGTGTGGACAAATTCCCTTCTCCTTCTGCATTTGCAATGATTTCAGCATCTCCGATAGCAAGAGTTAAGGATCCTGCAGCAGAAAATAAGTATCTCTATTCTTTGCGTCTGGCTGAGTCAGATGGAGGTGAAAATAGAGATCATTTCAGCTGAATTAGCTGCAAATGGAAAATTGATCACTGGATTCTGAAATTCAATAAATCATAGTCACTGTAGTTATTTAGTCTCTATGGCTATGAAGTTATACACCACTGTGCTACTAGCACCTGAATATTACACATGTGAGGAGCTTTCTGGCTCTAGAAACTAGTTATAATGTTACTTTACTCTTTGGAAAGATGTTAGTGATATTTTCCCTTGCTTTTTTTCTGAATATGAGAGATTTGGCAAGTTTGGAATATGTAATTTCTGGACTGAACACCTTCTGTAGAGTAAGGAATGTCAGACTACCTAGGTAGTGGTAAAGTATTTTAAGGTGTTCTAGACAGTTTGAGAAAAGGGCCTGAGAAAATTGTTATTTAAATATTACTTTTAAGAAAGACATTGAGAGTTAGTGGTGTAGTATATAACTTCTGACATTTGAAGAGTTCTGCATATTGTCCTCCTTAGCTGGACCAAAATTCCTCTGTTGACTTCTCAGATTTTCTTTGTGATAGGGTCTGTGGAAATCTACCCTTTCATAGTTGAACAACTGGAAATATGTCCTCAATGTACACTAAGATACTTTAATCATCTTTGATCTTTCCCTCCCATTTCCAAAGTTTTTCCTTAGTTTATGGGGTCCACTTACAAAAGTGTGTTTCACTGAAATGAATTGGGTATTGTTCCCTCTAAAGTTAAAGAAGACTCTACAGCAGAGCATTAGGTGGAAAAATGAAGGTCGCTTTCAAAGTCTAGTTATTTAAATATGAAATATGCAACTCTTTAAAATTTAAGGGTCAAGTCATAAAAAAGAAAACTGTGGAAGTGTCTTGTAGTCCTTTTACAAAAAGCAAACTCTTAAGCCACTCAAGTTTATCTGTTGGAATTCATTATTTTATTCAGGTGAAATCCAAGTGTTCAAGTGAAATAAATACAGGCAGCACATTATTCACAGAATCATGGACTTATTGAACCATTTAGGTTGGAAAAGACCTTTAAGATCATTTATGTATATCTATCTATCTATCTATGTATATAATTATTAATATATTCATCCAAAGGTCACAATTGTGGGATCACAAATTGGATAGGTATTAGTTTCTAATACTATTCCTTTCCAGCAAAGAATCTGGAAAAGAACATGAACTAACTAAGTGGGCCTGATGCGGTTTTCAGTGTAACTTCTGTCATCATTGTAGTATGGGATCTTTAGATTTCAAATTTAATCCCAGAATTTGAGGTGTTAGGAATTACCATAACCTGTTGATCTAGTCTGGAGGAGAAGGTACTTCTAGAGAGAGTGGTTTCCCTTCAAGTGGATTGACTAAGTGTGTGTGAATACTACTGCTACCTTAAAATGTCTTTAAACCAGTAAACCGTTACTATTTTCACAGAGTAAACAAACCAGGAAACACAATTTTATTATTAGATCAGTGTGTACATACTGGTTTTGGCTTTTACTTATTATTATCCTGAGTATATTTATTGTATTTAAAATTTTAAACAGGTCCTATTTCTTTAACTTTGTAGGACCTTTGAAGCTGAACATAGGTAACAAACTCCTGCAACAACTGTTTTCAGGGAGAATTTGCCAGAGGGTTGCATTTTCCCAATTTGGAAGCTGTAAAATTGTGGTGAATTAAGAGAAATCCATTAATTTCATGAAATGCTGCTTCTTCAAAACTAACAGATTTTTTAAAAAGCTAATTCTTTGGATATTAAAATGCAATAAAAATTGTATTTGGATCACAGAAGAAATACATGTGACTAGACTAGCCAAAACTGAGATAATCCAAATCATATCAAAGGGAGACTTTCATATTAGACAAAGGAATTTTAAGATGTAAGCTATTTAAAAAATATAAAGATTTCTATCAAAGTGTATGACAAGTATATTTTTTTTTAATTTGAGTTCGCTACATAAAAAATATTGCCTCTGAATTGAAAGAATATCACTGAATGATAAAAGTATTTACAGCTATAATTATATCTCAGTTGTCCTGCAGGTTGGTCAACCAATATTGTTATTTCACTCTGTATAGAAGATAGCTGAAATAAAAGTAGATATTATTTTCTATTCGGTCTTTAGATTTTGGTCTGTAAATTTAAGTAACTGTATTGAACAGTTTTGGTGATCAGAGAATAGGCAAAGAGCTGAAGTTTTATTTTCTGAATGCCAAACCTATTTCAAAGGTTTTGTACAACATTCCACTGAAAATATTTTGTCCTTTCTCATGTGATTTATAAAATTAGCTTCCTGTAGGAAGCAAGTTTTCCATGACTGTTGTAAACTGAAATCTTTTGGACTCCAGTTTAAAAGAACATTTGTGAGAGAAATATTCACAAGCTGTAGTTTCAGGCAAGATTTCATGTTTTCCACTTACCCTCAGGCCAGACATCTCAGGAGGATGCAGAGTCTGTGTTTCTAAAACAAAGATACTTGATTTCTGAGTGTATTTTTTCTCTTCTTGCTGAGTTTTTTGAATTTGAGAATCTGTTGAAGCCAACATATATTGAATGGAAACAAACATTAAGACAGATTTTCATGTTTTTACTTGGATATGGCACATCGGTTAATTAGAAAGATTAACTGCTGTGCATTTTATACTGTTTTTTTTCCCCTCACTCCATTCCTTCCTTGTTAGTAGGAAAAGCAAAATATGTGCTAGCAGTGTTTTAAAGTCATAGAAAGATCGGAGTACTACCATTAAGAAATTCTATTTCCTTGTATTTTCAAATAAGGGATTTATCAATGTTGTTATATTATAGCAACTATTTTTTCTTTAAGATCTCTATTCATAGTTGCTACAAAGACCCGTCTATTTTCTTTTTGTTTCTTTCTTGGTTCTGGTTCTTTTTTGACAAGTGATGTTCCAATTGTTGCTGTTCTCTAGCTTTTGTTGTCACCTTCCATTTTAGGATGAGAGAAAAAATGATTAAAGAAAACTGTGTTCCTGTGTAAAATGCACATAAACAATGAACAACCTTATTGAGTCATGTTCTGCATCATCACAGGCCTTGGAGAAGTCTACAAGCAACAGAATTGTAAGGAATTACTTTGGAAAAATGAAAATATAAATATAAAGAAGATTTATAAAAGCTCTGGTGTACTTTTATCTTTTGTTGTTACCCAGGATTTTAATTCTCACCTGTAAACACTTTCTTAGTCTTTAAAACAGACTTTAAAGTAGCTTTTGCAAATAACTGCTTTTGCAAATAAAGATTGTCTCCTTCACTGCCATTCTTTAGAACTGTTCCAGCTACATATTTTTTCCTAAAGTGAAGCAAACCCAATTTCTGTTGTATTCACTTTCTGGGACCAGTTTCTGGCTACAGCTTTGGGGAGCTGTTGCACCACCAAGTTCTTAGGCTGACAGCTACAGCATTCCTATCACCACCAAAGAGATTTTAACCTACAGTTCTTTCCACTGTGGAGAATGCCCTACCCAAAAGTGCACAGCATATTTTAAGTAAAATTGAATAAAACATTCCTTTGTGACAGTTCACAAACAGCATAGGTCAGACACTATCACTATAAGCCATTTGCAGTCAGCCACCCAGCTTTAGAACATTACGAGGGTTTAGGAGTGTGGAAGCAGGTCACTTGGCACTAGCTGATCTCAATGCCAGAGAATAGCCTTGAGCATGTTTAATTTACTAATGTATGCACATAGCTTACAGCTCTCACTTTCTAGATGAGCTTTCTTATTGTGCTACTGTCAGGTTCTCTTCTGTATTCAGGAATATTACGTTCTTGGCTGTAAAGCAGCCTGGATTAATACGAGTGCATTGGGAGTAAGAGGCATTTTGGACAATGCCCTTAGCAACATGCTTTAACTTTTAGGCAGCCCCAAGCTGATCAGGCAATTGGACTAGATGATCACTGTAGGTCCCTTCCAACTGAAACTATTCTATTCTATTCAGATAGTCTTCAGACTTACCTTTTTTTTGGTGTTTCCAGTCACTTACAGTCCCTATTTAATCATTTACTAATGTGTCTTCTATGAGCCCCAGGAAGGTCATAAATCTTGTTATACCAAAAGATGCTTGTGGTGTTGGACATGTCAGTTACAGTGTTGGTTTTGGGCATGTGTTTCCTTATGAGTGCATTGCCAAGCACTTGGGATCTTGTTAACTGTCTGTCAGAAATAAATATGTTTGAAATAACTCAAAGACTTTGGACATAACAACAGCTCATGCTGAATTCATGGAAATGGTATTTATGGCCCATGACAAAAGATACATTTTTATTTTATTTTTTTACTCTGAATGATCCCCATGTTTCTTAACTAATAATCAATATGAGGTACATAATCAATGAGTTATGACATGATTCTAATCTTGAGAGGATCTACATGTTAGATGTAAGATATCATGGTAGTATGTGACTAAACTAGATACATTCAGTGAAAGTAACAGTGAATTTGAACAGTAATTCCTTGGAGAAATCCAGTGCTATCTTCTATTATCCTGCCTGGGCTCTTCGTAGCTTCCCCATTTTTATTTTTTTTTTTAAATTTCTCCCTCTTTAAACATACATACAGAATAGCACTTGATTTAGTTATTTTGACACATGTGGGCTTTTATTGCTTATTTTTAAATGCCAGTACATTTATGATCTTGTAAAGGATACAATGCAAGAAAATTGATTGTGAAGGTCATAGCAACATTTCAATGCTTTGAAGAGTATTTGGTCATATGATCAGATAAAAACTAATACACATTCAGAGAAGAAAACATCCCCAGAGGCTTTAACATTAAAAAAAAAAAGTATAGCTGTACAGTAACTCAAATTTCTCAGTTGTCATCCTTTATATTTAGATAGTCAAAGTATGATACTCTCTGTGGAAGTAAAGTCAAAGATCTCTTCCAGATAATTGCTTTGGAACTGTTTTACAGATAGCAGTGATGAAAAGCTTTACTGTTAGTCAGAAAAGTCTCAGTCCTCATGTTCCTACTTAACTTCAGAGGGGCAACATATAAGACAGAGTCAGAAGATCAGGCCAAGAGGCGTCTTTCTAGAACTTACCAACTTTCAGGGAATGTGAGACAAAACAGTTGGAGTTTTAGATATTCTAGTCCCTCTATATCATTATTTTAACAGTGGGACAGTTGTTTAATGAATGAACTATAGAATTCATAAAACTACTATTTAGCAGGACTGTAATGAACAAATGCCTGTCAGACAATATTTGGGTGACAAATTGTGCCTGAAAGTTTTTATTTTTCTTTTAGAAACAATATTGAATACCTAGAAGAGAACAGTCCAGAAGGTGACTTCATTACTTCCAGAAAGCTCTCTTAAGTAGAATGAGATACTGTACAGGATCCATAGAATTGGATGAAGCTGACTTTGTCATCTGGCTTCATCATTACTCTCTCTTTTTTTCATTGTTAATTCAGGTATACGTGCACAGGACACCTATGTGCATTACAGGCAGTCTTGAAATTGTGATGGGTCTTCAGGTTTAAGGTCTGATCCATGAGTTTGTGAGAATTGAGACTAACCTAAACATTTAGGTTTTCACATAATCTTATATGGAAGTTCTTTTTCAAGTAGTTCCGCAAAGTTAAGCATGAATCTTTAAGGTTGTAAGTCCAAATAGGAAAGGATGGATTGAGTTGTTCAAGCATTTTTTTTTTCTTTTCCCCCCCATCTTTATGTCATCTTTCACTCTCAAGAATTTATCTTGCTTTTCCATTACTGTTGTTTTGATGGTGGACAACCATGAACTGACGATTTTCTGTAGTTTTCTAAAATTTTCCTAAATAAATGGGAATAGAGAAAAGGTATATGTTATTAGCAAAAGTGGAAAGGAATTTGATAAACAAAAAATGTCTTTCTGTAGTATAATGCTTATCCCTGTCAAGTATTAGAGAACAGGTGCAGGCACTGGCATTTCTTGGGCCAGTCGTTTTTACAATGGAATAACTGAAAAATCCAAATATAGAAGTCAATTAATTGTAACACACATATATTGCCTTTGTCTCAGTCAGTTAGATTATTTATTTTGATCACAAAGGAGAGTTCTCAGAAAGCAATTGGCAACAGCATATGGCCATGGTGAATTGTCTTCTTCAGAGATTGACTGAAAATCTGTGCTACTTGAATTAAAGCATAAAGCTGATGGATTGATTTCCTCAGTATTGTAGAAAACCTTTAAAAATATCATTCTGTTTTCTAAATTCTGACTTCCACTGCAGCGTATAGCTCCGGGTACTCTGTGTATTAGATTGGCATTTTGGTTAAGGGGTGAGGTACATAGGCTCTGGTGTAGCTATGCTATGAATATATCCATTTATGATTATAAACAAGTTAAGCCTTTTATCAATAAATAGTAAGGTCTTTCTTTTGCAATGGTTGTCTGTAAAAGGAGGTGAGAAGGTCCGACTTCAACCTTTTATCGCACTTAAATACCCATTTAGCATGTCTTTGGATTCCCCAGTGCTAGGAGTTAGTAACAATAACGTGCACTGACTGTTCCAAATTTTCATCTTATCTTTAAAATAGAACAAAGTGGAGCCATTGATTTTTCTCAAGACATATTGTACCTTTAGACCTTGCTTTCTAATTGATCTGCAGTTCACTTTACATGATCAAAAGTAAAAGTTTAATGTCAAATTTCTGAACAGTCATCTGACATGAACTACTAAGCCTATTGGATAAGAACTGTATTTTTTCTCTGCCATTTCTCTAATGTTGATGTGCTTTTTAAAATCCATTAACTACAAAAGCACCTGTTAAGAATTGTTGAAAGAATCAAAACTAGCATATTTACCTATCTTACTAACATAATACCTTCAATACCATCTAAATATATGTAAAGTTAGTAGATATATTCTTCTAATTACAATAATTGTGATCAAATAAACAAAATGTAGAACAAACATTATTTATTCATTTTTATCACCTAATACATCAATATTTTTAAATTGTATTCTTATTTTTGCATTTGAGAAGTCAAAGTTCATAAATGCTCATTAAGTTTATTGCTTATATTTACCACTGACTGCGGTTTTCTAGAGGCAGATCGTTGGCTAGGTAAAAGCAATCTCGCAGGCCCCAAAGCTGCCAAGAGATTAAACTCAGGCCAACAGACATGACAGTATTCAAAGAGAAACAGTCTAGTCTAAATAAACTTGTTCAAAGGACTTGTTCTTGCTTAACCAAAGCTTATTAAACAGGTTACCTACCTGTCCATCCATGTCTCATCTATGCCTGCATCCAAAACTGTTTTTCACTTAGATCTGTTAACATGAAAGGTATGCAATATTGTATAGACCAGTTCAACCAAAACAATAGAAATCAGCACAGCAAATTCAAAAAGGTCTCTGCTAATCTTGATAATCATAACTGTTTCTTGACAATTTTATTTTCTGAAGTACAGGGGCAAAAAAAGAACTGAACAACCAAGAAAAACAGCAAAAGCCATTCTCTATCTTGTAAGTTAATTTTTATCCTTGAGATATTAAGCAAGCATTCACATTTGTCTAGTACTTCATTATAACTGCCTTTTAAGTATATTATATCTATCCACAGTTAAGAAAAAAAAAGGTTTGTACATGCACGTTTTAATTAATGGCTTATTTTTTAAAGCACTTGTAGCTTAATTCTAAAAGTTATCATTTCAGTTACCAGTTTGAGCTGATGAAACATTGCCCATTAAACCAATGCTTTTAACATACATTATATGTTTATAATATGTTTAACATAAAATATGCTATAATTAAAATTCTACTATATTTTTTAAAACCCTGAATTCCTTTGTTTTTTCAGGAGCAACATTTACAGGGAATTGTAGAGAAAAAAAATGGAGAACTACAGGAATATTGGAAGAAATTAAGAATACTGTAATGATTATTTCTACAAATAAATCCAAGCAGCAAATTAGGTAGTCAACAAAATGAAATGGAGTAAAAAAAACCCCAACAACGACAATCAAATGAAAGTAAATTGTAAGAAGTGTTTCCTGATTAGTTTCTGTTAGGTACCACTGCACTAGTCTGTCTTGAGAAAGAATTAAGTTAGAGAGTGCTTTTATGAATTCATGTAGTGGTGAAGGGGATCCTCCATGTGTGTCAGCATAGCAGAAAGGTTAAATAGCACTGAGTTATGGGATGTCTTGTAGGACTGATTTTAGAGAAAATTAAAATAAAGGCAAGATGGAATTATATGGACGTGGATCA
Organism: Falco naumanni; assembly: GCF_017639655.2. Taxonomy (NCBI): domain Eukaryota; kingdom Metazoa; phylum Chordata; class Aves; order Falconiformes; family Falconidae; genus Falco; species Falco naumanni. The sequence continues at coordinate 100,730,540 of NC_054055.1, read as the reverse complement.
GCTGAAACCTGTGTTTCCACCTTTAAACTTCAAAAATACCTTAAGGTCACCCAAATCTGAGTTTCACTCTGCAGAGTATTTGTGTATAAACCTGTATGCCCTTCGATTTTATTTTATACTTCTGGCATCAAGCAACTATGCAGACCTAAATAAAGTAATCCCTATAGCCAAAGGAAAACAGTGAGGTTTTACAATGAGGACTGGGTTTAGATCCATGTGTCTGTATCTTCACATTTGCAAAAGAATAAAAAAATATTCTATTTCATATTAAGCAGGAATCATTAAAAAAAACAAAACAAAAAAAAACCCCAACAAAACAAGGAAAAAAACCAACCCCAAAAGACACCATAAAAACTGAGCACTGGTAATTTCAGATTTAATAATTGCCTGATGATTGGTTCAACGGCATTCTGCCTAGTACAGCTACTGGTTTACTGGAGTAATTGACATTAATCTGATTGATAAAGTGATTTTTTTTCAGCAGAGTTTTGGGTTTTTTTCTGTCCATTCAGATTGAATTTGAAATAAGCTAATGTAGATTTTATTGGACTACTGATTAACTTCTCTTCCCAAATGAAATTGTGAGGGGAAGGATTTGATTTACTAGCTTGAAAGATGAGAAGCAATGTACAATTTGTACATTTCAAGATAACAGCTTTATGGGTACAAATAATTGAAATTATAAACGTTCTAATATCAATGTGTAGAGGTTATGCAATGGAAAGAAATCAATAACATACCTCTCAGTATGTTCTACAAAAACTAGCTGAAGACATATGCAATCATAAACGCTCAAATTAGGAAAATTAAGCAAACTACTCACCATTATGAAATGAGTGAAATACACAAAAAATTTGTTTTCATGTTGTTGCTTTGAGTTCTGAAGGACTAATGTGCCAAAGAAATGAGGCATGACTTGTAATGAGAATCTTAAGTACCAACAGCTGTGAATGTTGTTGGGGGGACAAAGAGTTCATCAAACACAAACCACTGTCCTTCCATAGCTCTGGCTTCACTTCACACATTCCCTTAATTTCTGTTTGCCTTACTTCCAGGTTTCTTTCCTCAGAAGTCCTTCAAAACATCTCTGGCTACCTCTGCAGAGGCTCATCCACTGATGTTGGCTTGTGATTTTTCTGCATTTTCTCTGTGGGTTGTATGCTAAAATAATAGAATTTAAACATTGCCTGCTGTAGAAATTTTCTTATAAAAGGCAGGAAATGCTGGACAACAGTCAACCATTGCAAACAGAGTTTGAGTAGAATAAAAGGATTGATTCAGCACTCGTTGAAAGTTTCTGGAAAATTCATGATAACGTCCTGACATAGCAGCAGTGGGAGGAAACTTTCATAACTGAAATGTTCAAATATGCTTCCATCATCAAATATGAATTAGATACATCTGTTCTTGAACACGGTTTTTATGCAAGAACAAGGGAATTTACAGTTCTATAGTCTGAACTGGTCCCTTTGTACAGGCCTATGAAATGAGTTTGATTTCATGAAGGCCTACAAACCTGGAGACTGCAATGAAGTCATCACTTTCACCTGGAGAAATTATACTAGCCATTTTTGTGCCATGCTTAGATCAAAGTGGTATGTCAGATTATACAGGAATGAGGGCATGAAACTTGCTGACCATACAGTTTCTGATATAATGGTGATTAAACCCAGCTATTGTGAGCCACAGGGTGGTATAAGTAGATTATATAAATAGTCAGTCAGCTACCATATGGCGAGCTACTGCGCAGAAAAAAAAAAATGAATTCCCTGGCTTGAGAGAGAAGCAGTTTCTATATTGCCCAGGTTTATTAACCTAACTATATATATAAGTCTACCAGGCTTAACTGATGCATGCCAGCACTGTCATCCTCAACTATGAAGAACTCAACATGATGGTGATGCCATATTAGAACACTCTGCTTTGGGCACAAATTCATTTTTTGTTGCTTACCAGTTCTCTTGTGTGAAATTATATTGTAGAGTAACACTGTCCACAGAATACTAATTCACAAAGCTTGGTGTATAAATGGGGGAGTAACACTGAACTTAACAGAGGCTAAAAGCAAAACAGAGACCTCTGAAAAACCTGTACAGAAACTCACAAGGAAACTCCCTAATTAATACACATCTTCCCAAACTCTTATCAAGAAGCGAGAAGTGAAGCTGATGAGACAATGATGTATATAAGAACGCAACCCCATAAAAATGCCTTAGGTATGAAATGCTCATTATCTGACCTCAAAGGACATTTTTTATGGAAAACACTTCAATCAAAAAATATATATATTTAATATACACTGGGAGTTTTTAGGGTATTTCTGAGTCTTACAATTTCTGTCCTGGGCCCAGATGGTGACATCTAGCTGGTTCTGGATGGCCCTGCTTGAGGGGAGAGGTTGTGCACAACAACCTCCAGAGGTCCCTTCCAACCTCAACCTTACTGTCCTGTGTTTCTTTTAGTTTTCTTTAATAGTTTTTTAGGGTTTATTTTCATTACTCTATTACATTTTTGTAATCATTACATGTTTAATGCCTGATAGAGTGTGGCTTGAATCCAGAATCTTTAAAAAAATACATTCATCTCATGCTTCCGCCCAGCATCTTCCATTCTTCCCTCCAGAAGATACAGAATCTTCAAAGAATAGGAAAGAACATTAAGTGGAATATCTGGGCTGCTCACAAGAAATTTTACTGTTCTTATACAAAATTTGTTAAAACCAAGATCAATCTGTACCTAGTCTATTAGGTTGGTCTTTTCATTGAGAAAAGATGGAAAAAGAGCAAAATAACTGTATGGAAAATTTCATCACCACCACCCCACACATACCAGCCCTCATATTTTAGATGAAGTTGCCAGAAGAGTGTAAATAGATAGAAGTTCTGGGACTAAGAACTGAAGAATAATTGTACCATATTACTAAATATGTGTGGACTCTTTCAAGAGACTAATTGAATAGATGAAACTCCAATTTTTCTACAGTTAATATTTTCCACACCTACACTGACATAGAACATAATAAGAAGATATGACAATGAGAGAAAACACTGCACTGCCACATAGTTCAGTATTCAGTTTCTTACGTATGCAGTACAAGATGAAAAACTTTTTTCCCCTTCTTTTAAAGTAGTGCAAAAAGGGATCCAGATCTGACTTTATTCTTCTAGTCTCTCACATGACATTCATTTCCTTTAATATGATACTGAAGATGGTCCTGGAAGTTACACAGGCTCAGAGAAGTATGGACTTTCAGGATATAAATTCATGCTTATGCTATAAAATATTAAACTAGATAAATAGTGTTAATTTACAGCCCAAATGTTAAAATTATTTCACACATTATATCAACACTGGGTATAAACAATAAAGACCTCCATACAAACTAGTGAGAACATCTGCAAAAAACAAAATAGAGAAATACAAGCCACAGCATTCCATCAAAAACTAACTGTGATTCTAGACATCAATCAAAGCCTTATTGAAGTGCTTTAAAACACACGGAACAGTGACTTTTGATTGCCCATTATAAAACATCCTTTTTTAAAAAATCTCAAAGCATTTTAGGAAGGCTTTTAGTCCAAAAGTCAGTTACCCAAAAGACAATATGCTAGAACACAGAGTCCTTGAAATAATCTTTGTAGAAGGTGAAGGTTGTGTAATGGATTTTCAAAGGTGAAATCAGTACATGTATTTATAAGCCTATAGAAAAGCAAAAGACATGCATTTTTCATGAGTTTTAGTTTTTACTTTATTTTCAGCATCACACTCGAGAAAGCTGAGACATATGGATGGGAAACTTATATTCGCATAAGGAAGCACCATGAGGGATGATTGATTCTCATGAGAACATGCGCGATAGATCTACTTTTATTCAAGGAAAAGAGAAAAGGAAAAAAGTCATTCCAGTTCACAGAGTCATCCACATTTTTCTCCTGAGCGCTTTATTGGAGTGTGCTATATCTGTGTGTGACTGAATCAGTCCTGCATTCCTGGACTGATAAGAAAATTATTTTTTCAAATCTTTCTACACATATTGACATGATTATTCTCACCCTGTTGTGTGCCCTTCTAGTATTTCTCAGCACTGGCAAAATTCAGATAGATTTCCTAGACTGTTCTGAGTTTTACCATCAGGTGTCTTTGGAAGAGAATCTGCCAAGGACTCTTTCTAGTCCAGCATTTTTACAAGTGGAAGAAAAGTTGTCTTTTCTCCACATTTCCCATTGTCTTAATTCTTCCTGGGAAGGAGATTAGGTTAGAAGGATTGAGAAAATGGGCATGCTTTGCAGGAATATTACACTTCTATTTGTGGTTGGTTGGAAAATTGCCTCATTTTCAAAGAGGGTTATAAAGCACAGTAGCTTAGAGAATACTGTATGAGATGGTTCAAGCCTGTTCTGTTGTCACTAACTACACCACAAAGACTTCAGTAAGAATCACAGCCTGAACAGAGAGAACAGAGGTGGGACAAGGATCTTTGGAGTTAGCAATTGATGTGAGCAGCCAGAAAGGTGACCTGGTTAGAAGGGGAAAATTACTGACCAGAAGTTGTCTGCTCAAAAACTTCTGTCAGCCTGGGAATCGTTAGTCTGTGAACCAGAAGCATCCTTGGGAAGCACAGCTGGCATCAGAAGCAAACCTGGGTAACTGGAAACAGATGACAACCTGAGATATTATTGATAAATGCAAAAACAACTGTAAAGGTAATCTAACATCTGAAAAGGTGATAAATAGTCTGGAAAAGCGGGAAAAAACATCATGAGAAATTAAGAATTGGAAACTGCCACAGGCTATTTTAACTGCAAGAGCAGGAAGAGTCTGGAAAAGCAAAAATGGATGTAAAAAGAGAAAACACCATCATTTATTTGCTGCCCCTTGTGAAATTAACACCACCTATTGGCTGCTTGAAGCCGTGGTGTTCTATGCCCCCTTACATATCAATGATATAAAAATAACTAATTTTTGTCCAAAATGGAGCCCCTCTCTCTGAGAACTTCCCATGCTGTATTTTGCCAAATAGGTTGAGCTCTCTGCAAAAAATTTCTATGAGATCTTAGACCCTTCCTGGGGACTCCTGGTTGACTCCAAAGTCTGTGATGTGGATCATCTTTGAAGTGAAATGCTGTTTGTTATTCTACTAGTGCCCTTCCGGGCTCACACTTCTAGAGTTGGTTCTGTTTCTTCTCCCACCTCTGGTACGGTTGAGTACGCCCCTGTGGGACCAGTTTTTCCCACTCCTTGAGATGATTTGGTCTCTTCTGAAATCTAATTTGTATTATAATGATATTATATATATACATATAAGTAATCTATCATAAGTATATCTGCTGTAATATTGTTGATAAATTTACTTCACTAGTGATGTTCATAGTAACCTGTAATAGAATGCACATACTTGGATGTTGCTGTTATGTTAATTGTTGCTATACAATTGATTGTTACTATTATTGATTGCTAATAGTAACTTATAACTTGATAATATATATTCAGTTTATTAACCATATTTATAGTTTTAGTAGTAATTTTTGTGGTAGTATATTTGCTAGTGGTGAGTTGTGTGGCATTTTTTGTAATCTTTACTAAAGTAGAGAAATTGAGAGGACAAAAATTTCTGTATCCTTGAGTATTACAGAATCCGACAAACCCACAGTCACAATCTTGAAAAACCCACAAGCTGGGTAATCCTTTAGGTCATGACATTAATATGACAAAGAACAGAGCAGTTAGCTGTCTGAGAACTACAGTTTTGACCTGTAACAATTTTGCTGTTTTTTGTCTTCAAGTTTTATTCACAATTTTGAAGACTAGTCTTTTTTTCTCTCCATTAAAATCTGACATGATTAATTTGTCATGTGTTCTTGGACTCGATGACCAAGGCTGCAGGCTAACGATGTACCCAAACCCCAGCTCTGGCAATCTCTTACTCTGATACACATCTTTGTACAGGAAGGGATTTTTTCATGTCTCGATAAGATTTGTAATAGTGATGCTCTTTTACAAAGCTACTTATTCCCATAATTACTCTCAGTTCAGAAAGGTAGGGGTAAAAGGAAAGAAAGTGAAAAATGGCTTTAAACATACCTTTAGATGTAATATGTTACCATGTATTAAAATAACACATAAACCTAATTTATCATCCACACATAGTGCACTGCCTGTAAGTCCTGCCCCAGACCTGAGTCATAACCTCAATGTGGTCAACAGACATCTGAAATGGCCTGGTGCACTTTGCCATCCAAGAAACACCCACCAAATGGGAGTAAATACACATCTTATGTTTCAGATTAAAGCTTATGATACATATGTAGAGTCTGAATAACAAGGAATGAAAATTCAGTGTTACAGTTCTGTTAAGACAATTTTTGTGTATGAATTTAGGTGACATGAGTTGTATTAGATCAGTTTAAAATGTGTATGGCCATTGATACTTAAAGGAAAATCTGGCATTGACAGCTGATGTTAAGTTTCTTCCTCATCACATTGAACATCAACAGAGATGCAATGCAAACCTAAACAGAAGTTGTTCAAAATAGGTCTGGTAAAGCAAGCAAAGAAAACAGTTTCAGAACTGTAGCCTCTTGTTGCTGTTTTAACTTCTTAAACAACTGAACTGCAAATGTTGATGTTTTCTCATTACACGCTTGAAGGAAAAATCCCAATCAATTTCTTAAAGTGAACAGTTGCCTGCATTTCAAAGTATTCTTTGGACTTAACAAATTAACCCTTATTAATTGCCTAGCAAGTCTTTTTTGAAAGCCTTTGAGAAAGATGTTTGGTTACTGTGATTATTCTCGCATTAATATTTAGAGCGGTGCAAAAGCTGTCATGTTTATATTATTCCATTCAGCACATTAGATAAATATACCGCTTGAATCCACAGCCAATTTAAGAGGAAAACTTAAGCCAATACTAACAATGCTATGCCTAAGTAATATTTAATATTCTGGGCACATACAGGTGATACCCATTCCATAGATTTCATTAATGTGAAGTTGAATTATAATTAGTTCCCTGACTGAAACAAATAGTTGCTAATTCTCTATAGTTTCATATTATTATGACGCAGAACTTGCAAAATTATGGCTTTAACAGAGAATGCCAAATAAGAGCTTTTACCTTAAAAAAGGAAATTCTAGAAGGCAGAGTGAACACAAAAATTCTCTTTACTACAAAATACAATCATGAACATGATTATAGAATAACAAGTACTGTTGCACAGTGCCTGAGGTGCCTTAGTAATGCTAAGGGCATACTATTGGCAGCTCTGTAACTTTTCACCTGTGCTGCTGTAGAAGTGCTTTACTGGAGCCTCTGTGGTATTATTTTTCCTTTTGTTCCTGTTTTTCTCAAGCTGTTGGCCTCACGGGTTTGCACCTGCCAACCCTGATAGTGTTGGTACAGTGGGTTGTCATGGGAAGCAGCTGCCACTGGTGTGACAATCACTCTTCTTTACACCCTTATTCTTTCCTCTTTTTTTGCACATTTTAGGTATTTGGGATTTTTTATCCGGCTTTCTATACAGAGAAAACCAAAAAGCACACAATAAAATAGGCAATAGTCCTTTAAATGCTTGACCAACATTATCCAATAATACATGTGCACAGAAAAGTAATAGGCAATCAATATGCAATGCTCACATCTGATTGCTATGTGCCAACATATGCTAGCAGCACCACAAAGAGAAACAAATATCAGAAAGTTAGAAAAAGGTCATGACAAAAACTATATAGCACTAAGGGCTAAAGGCAAGGCAAAGAAACCATCATTACCATATCACCATTGTTGTCATGTTCCTCCTTCTCACCTCTTGCCCTGGAGAGAACCCCCAACCTGAGAGGGAGCCTTGCCCAGGGCCCCATCACTGTTTTTCCAGGCCAGCCACTGATGATAATCTGCATTATCCCTCGCCTTTGTTCTTGCCTGTTGCAGCACAATCAAACTAGTAGACTACAACAAGGCTTTACCTTCACTCACATTCCACCATCTGTGCTGCCTCTCCTTCCCCCAGAGGCCAAACCACACTACTCCACCTCCATCCAACCCCCTCCTCCACCATCCTCAGGGCTATTTACCCACTTAGCAGGAATGAGCTACACCTGCACATCATCCATGTCAATCAACCCACTGCTTCTGAGGCAAGGCCACAGCTGCATGTTATCAATGCTAATCAACCCACTGCCTTCATCCCTCTACACTTGCCCATTTTTTTCCCTTTTCCTCTCTTGCTTACCCTTTTTAATTCTTCCCCAGAAGTAACTTACACTATTAGAGTTGTTGTATGCTATTAGCTGTTGTTCCCGCTAATAAACATTTACATGTGAACCTGCCTCAATGGTTTTTTTGCATGTGTTGTGCTCAAGAATGTTTGGCTGAATTTGGTAAAATCCTATGTTAAACTCCCATTTACACCCTGAATCAACTACAGAAAGCTGTTCTGTGGAGAATGTTAATAATCTTTGTGGGGTTCTTCCTCCTTAGCATCTCTTTGACTCTGCATTCCTGCTCTCTAGCCTTCTTCCTGGGAATATTTCATGCCCCATTGGCAGTACACCTCTGAAAAATCTGTCTGCAAATGAAGAAGCAGCTTCATAAACAGGGAAAAGAGAGAAAAAAAAAACCCTCACCAAAAAAGAAACAGCAGAACCAATTAGTAACTTGACAAAGCTCTGAAATAAATCTTAGATTAACTTAAAAAATATGACCTGTGGCTACTGAAATGTTTGTTCTTATGACATACTGATTTTGAAATCAGTGGGCCGCTCAAGGGGAGAAAATAACACTACCAGATCTGTCTCTAAATGGCTTTTATTTTTAATCTTTCCATATCATACTGACTTTGATAAACCATTTGGCGACCATTTTTTTGAAAAATAATAAATATAGTGTTGAATTAAAGGCTACAGTAACAGAATATTTTCCCCATAAGACACACCAGAATTACAAGTTTCCCTTTGATAATACTTAGAAGCATCTAAATCAATTAATTTTTAGTTTCACCTGAAAAGAGTTTATTGATGAAACAAATATTATTATTTGTATGTTCTGAGTAAAATGTTTGCTGCTTTGCTCACTTTTTGAAGTTAATATTAGGTCTCGTCAAAACCCAAGATTATTTTACAGGGTTGAAAAGGTTAAAAAAATGGTGCTGCTCAGTTTTGGCTGCAAACAAAATCACTCAAAATTAATGTGAAGGTAAAAATCATGTTATCATATGGAGGATTGTTTGGAGAAAACTCTCAACACTTCTTCATAGCTGGAATATTTGGTCAGGTGCTTTCCCACTGCTCACTTCATTTCCCTTTGTGTACTGCAGGGATATGATATGACATAAGAGGTCCTGGCCCACTGTTTCTAACAGCACAATTACGTAGTTACAGTGATTAAAAAAAATAATAAAAAAAAAATCGGTGCTGTCTTGTTAAATTTTAAAATTGGTGTACGTTGGCCCTAATAAATAAATAATAGACATATGTAAATAAATACTAGGCAGAATAAATAAATAATAATGACATGTAAGATGAAAAATGTATGAGGAGTAGACAGCATGAATTCAGCAAGGGGCAGTCAGGCTTTACCAACCTGTTTACCTTCTAATAAAAATGACTAGCTTTGTAGGTGAGGGAGAAGTGGTGGATGTTGTCTACCTGGAGTTTAGTAAGGCCTTTGACATTGTTGCCCATCTGTTTTTCATACAGGCGCTGATGATACATAGGCTGGGGAAGCAGACAGTGAGGTGGGTAGAAAATTGAATGAATGACCAGGCCTAGAGGGTATTGACCTAGCTGAAGGCTAGTGACTAGTGGTACAACCAAGGGATCATTGCTGGGTCCAGTCCTGCTTAATGTCTTCATTCTTATTCTGGAGGAGAGGGCAGAGTATATGCCAAACTGGGAGAAGTGGCTGACACGCCAGGGAGCTGTGCTGCCATCCAGAGGGACCTTGACAGGCTGAAGAAGGGGACCAACAGGGACCTCATGAAGTTCAACAAGAGGTGCAGAGCCCTGCACCTGGGGAGGAACAGCCCCACGCACCAATGTATGCTGGGGGTAACCCAGCTGGAAGGCACCTTGGCAGAAAAAGCCTTGGGGAACCTGGTGGACACCAAGCTGGACATAACCCAGCAACATGTCCTTGCTGCAAAGAAGGCTAATGGTACCCCAGGCTGCATTAGATAAAGCATGGCCAGCACTGATCCTTCCCGTCTGCTGAGCACCGGTGAGGCCACACCTAGACAGTACTGTGTCCAGTGCTGGGCTCCCCAGTACAACAGAGACATGGACATACTGGAGAGAGCCCAGCAAAGTGCTACAAAGATGATCGAGGGACCAGGGCATCTCTCCTACGAGGCAAGGCTGGGAGATTGTGTGCTGTTCAGCCTGGAGGAGCTAGGCAGGATGTAAAGAAGGTAGGATCTGAAGGTGGGATGTAAAGAAGATGGAGCCAGGCTCTTTTTGGTGGTGCCCAGTGACAGGGTAAGAGGCAATGGGCACACACTGAAACACAGGAGGTTCCCTCTGAACATTAGGAAGCACTTTTTTGTAACGTGAGGGTGACTGAGCGCTGGCACAGGATTCCCAGAGGGGTTGTGGAGTCTCCATCCTTGGACATACTCAAAACCTGTCTGGAACTTATCCTGGGCAACTGGTTCTGGATGGCCCTGCTTGAGGAGAGAGGTTGTGCACAACAACCTCCAAAGGTCCCAACTTCAGCCTTAATGTGATCCTCTGATAAAGTATCAGAATCCCTAACAATTTCTAAATAGAAATCAGGAATTAATGTGTATGAGAGGTTCTTTCAAATATGCAATTTACATGTGACCACTTTTTTTTTTTTTTTTTTTTTTTTTTTTAAATAAGAGAATGTGATAATATTGGTGTGACTTACTCAGGGCCACTAAGCCTAATTGACTCAGTAGCATTTTCACTCACTAGCACAGATGTGGTCTGATTACCCACCCTCACCACCCCTTATTTTATCTGAGAAACACTGTACTGTAAAGCATAATATACTGGGATGGGGGTGGGCAGGGAAAGGAAGAGAAGCTTCTCTATAGCAGGTTCCATGAATGAATTTCTACATAGAAATAGAAAATTAGTGTTTGCAGCGTTAGGCAGTTCTTGCCTACTTCTATAACTACAGTCCATGAAGATAATCTATAATTTTTTCGATTTCTGCAGTGAACATACACTGGAAAGATTATCATCCATTTCTAGCCACACTTTATCCCCACACCACTGAGTCTTGGAGGCAGCTTCTGGCACTGGTACTGGACTTGCATATTCAGGCAATGTGATGCAAGTGCTTGCTATGGATTCCAGTAAGAAAGGCACTCAGGGTCTGTCAGACATTGATTAAAATGCCACTTATTGGATGTAACAGGAGAAGGAAAAGGGGTAGAATAGATAATCTTACATCATTTCAAATGGTGGGAGTCCCGAGTTCTACCACGTTGGAAAACATCCTAGTAGTCAGGGCATGGCATGCTATGTTTATTCTTTCTGTGCCGAGGTTTGCCAGTACTGTCATCTTTAGAGGTTTTAGGGAATTTTCTTATTGGTAAACAGCTCTATTCATAATTTCTACTGCCAAGCAGAGGAACATTTTATGTAAACATACTGCTTAGCTTCAAGATAAGAAGATACAAGCAGGTGGCATCAAGGCCAGGGGCCAAGAGCGAGCTGCATACATTTGTTTACAAATTTTGATTACAATTAATCAGTTAAGTTCAACCAACAGTCAACTAATGTATACTACACAGCACAGACCTGCACCTATTCAGGTAAACTGTTATGGGGACCATTCACTCCTTGATGTACAGTAGTTTTATGCTTGGACTACTATACCTTAGCTTAACTATTACTTTCTCCTGTAATATTGTGATCATTATTGTCCAACAGTAATTAAACATTGTCAGACAAAGTCAAACAATAATTTCATGCAAATAATTAGTCACAGAGTAACCAATATGACTATTTGCAGTGGTGTGGGGCACACCAAAGAGATGGATAAAGGGAAGACTGGCATCAAAGGCTGCAGTAACTCAGCAATGGCTGGGAATGATGCATTCCCAAGATTTTTGGTCATCCAAGAAAAAGTTCACTTCCAGCTGTCTTGTCATGACTTCTTCCCTGTGGAAAACAAGGCTCAAGTGTTTGAGGGGCTATTGTCTTTCTGGATTGGACATTTCAGAAGTGTTCACTTGTTCATTATTTGTGGTATAGTCCTAGCTTTTTGTGCATCCTGAGATGTTATCTAATTAAAGATTATTCATGAGCTGGAAAAAGGAGAATATTGCATGACCAGATCCCATCAACCTTTGCAGGAAGACTTCCTGCTTCCTGCATTTTAATGTAAGAAAGCAGTGTATATGATTAAGAATTTCAACACAGAAGTGTTTAACAGTGCCACAGCATTGATCTGCACATGATATGAACTACCACAGAGAGCACCTGTTGTGTAAGTGGCACAATTAAACAAAGGAATGAATGTAAATTATCCTCCCACATCAAGAAAGGAGCACCAGGGTTAATAAGATGGGAAAATGTATGAAATCCATCCAAATTAAAAGCATTCTATAATTAGAATCTTTCCTGCTGCATTATTCATTATAAAAAAAAAAAATGAGAAAGAAATGCAGATTTCTCTAGATGTAAAAAATATTTTCATTCATTTCTGTATCCATATAAATTATATGACTCATGATTTAGTTCATAATGTGCTACTTATCTTAGCAGTCATGACGTTACACCAGCATGCCAGGGCCCTGAGGGCACCACCAGTACTGACTATCCCTGCCCAGCTTCCCCCTGGGGCTCCCCCTACCCTGGCTACAGCCCAGGACCCAATTTCAGTCTCCTGAGGACTCCCCCCATCCTCCCCACAGCCCACTGTCTGAGCATGAAACACCTGGTGACTGGGTAATACCCCAAATTCAACTGCTCTGACATGCGCCCCTTCTTTCTGCAGTGCACAAGGACTTCAGTGCTCCTTCTGCTGCACCTAGAAGAGAATTCCTCAGGGCATCTATTAGCTTAATGAAGTCTTTGAATGCTTTTACAGTGTGCTGGTTTTGGCTGGAATAGGGTTAATTTTCTTCATAGCAGCTAGTATGGGGTTATGTTTCTGATTTGTGCTGAAAACTGTTGATAACACAGGGATGTTTCAGTTACTGCTGAGCAGCGCTCGCACAGCGCCAAGGCCTTCTCTGCTGCTCACTTCATCCCACCAGCGAGTGGGCTGAGGGGGCACAAGGATCTGGGAGGGGGCACAGCTGGGACATTTGACCCCAGCTGACCAAAGGGATATTCCATACTTTATGACATCATGCTCAAATATAAAGCTGGAGGAAGAAGAAGGAAAGGGGGTGAAGTTTGCAGTTTTGGCATTTGTCTTCCCAAGTATTTGTTAGGCGTGATGGAGCCGGGCTTTCCCAGAGAAAGCTGAACACCTGCCTGCTGAGGGAAGTGATGAATGATTTCACTTGTTTTGCTTTACTTGCCTGCACGGCTTTTTGCTTTACTTATTAAACTGTCTTTATCTCAACCCATGAGTTTTCTCACTTTTACCCTTCTGATTTTCTCCCCATCCCACTGAGGGGGAATGAGCGAGTGGCTGTGTGGGGCTGAGTTGCCAGGTAGGGTTAAACCATGACATGTAACCAGGTTTTTCTGAATTACGCTGTCATCAGCTATATGATAGCATTACCGTGCAGCTGGCAGACCACTGTAATGATGCTCTGCAGTGACTTTAACATTTGCCCTTCCTTCTCTGCATTGCCACTTCTGCATTTTCTTCCCTACATTTTTACTGTGAACATTCATGCACAGATGGTCTGCACCAGATGAGAGAAGGGAAAAGGCAGCTGGAACACTGGTGGCAAAATTCTCAGTCTAAATTTTGTTAATAGTGTTATGGGGCTTTCTGAAGCTATGCCTAGTAAATTGAAAGAGGGATTCTGTATTCCCTCCCTAGAGTTTGTGAAGCTGAGAGGAACAGGCTTGAACCAACTGAATGCTCTAGTCTGTATTGCCTGCATAAGGGCTCAGAGTCCAGTTCATCTCTCTTTAAGAAATTTTCATGTCACTTTGTGGGTAGGGATTCTCTAATTTGGATTTTTCAGTCTGCTACCACTGCAGAAGTAAAATATGCAGAAGCAGCTCTGACTGCAATTAACATCTGTTAAGACTACCTGATCTGGCAGGCTTTGGGAATGCAGGAAATTCCTCCTCTTACATCTGCTGGGCCGCCGGTGTCAGTCTCTAGTTCCTTCTAGTCCAATTCAATACCTGGTCTCTCCAGCAGCAAGGCTGATTGTGTATTACTGATAGGCAGCTTACTCTGTATGCAACATATACACACATATACGGGGCTGGCCACAAAAATAAGAGAGATGCACTTAACAGAGAATGCATACAAACACAAGAGGTACCAGTGGCCTCATCCTGCTGCCCTTTCTGTCTAGCAGGATGAAAGTCCAGGAGTGAGTCTCACTAGTACATCTTCACCATGCTCAGCTGGAGTGAGAGAGAGAAAGAGAGAAAGAGAGAGAGAGAGAGAGAGTCTGTGTCTGGGTGTGTCTGGGTGTGTCTGGGTGTCTGTCTGTGGGTGTCTGTGTCTGTGTGTTTTTCTGTATATGTACGATATAGATCCCTCCAGTAGTTAGGCTGAGGCACCTGGTATGCCCAGTAGCTGCACCTGCATCCCAGTCTTCCCAGTGGTTGGCACCTGGCGGACAGACAAACCCCACCCTGCTGATAGAGACTGCCTCAGCCTGCCATGCCCACACCCACACAAACACACACCCCCACACGAGTAGCTGGCTGGCACTCCCCTGATCTGCAACAGCAGACTTTGCCCCCATGGTCTCACCCTTAGAAACACACCTGGAGCCCAGGTCACCTCACCTACTCAATAGCACTCTCACACACTTGCACAACCATACATGCTCCAGATGCTGTGTCACCAGTGCATGTGGCTGACCCCTGGTCCCACCCCAGTGCCTGGCACTGGGTTTCACTCATTCAAGTCTTTCCAGGCGCTGCCGCCATGGACACACAGGCCCTCTGTACCTATCATCTGACTCCAGCTGCTGGCATTCAGACCTCCAGAAACACATACGCAGACAGAGTGAAGGGCCTTTTACTGGAAAAAAAGCTGAAGAGCTATTTTTATGTAATAGCTTAATGAGGGGACAGGACACACTACAGTGATCAGGTGCAGGGCATTGCCAGATTGTACCAACCAGCCCCTGCTTGCACATGACTGGACACTTACTCCTTTATCCCTTCATTTTCCCACAATTGTTCCTGCCCCATATCACCTAGATCCCTCCCTTTGCCCATCTTTGGTTCCTCTTGGATACATCCCATAACAACTCTTCTGCAATCCCAAAATTATCTTCTCTGCATCCCATATTGTGCCACACACCCATAGGCAATAACCATCCCTCTGTCCAAATAGGTGACTCAGAGGGTTGCTCCCATCATCTTGGTGGGTTTCATACCCGAACAATGGATCTGATGGCCCTGGGAAAGTCCTGAATGAAGTCCGGATTTTTGGAGTTCCAGTAGTTTGGGTTCCTTTGCCTTTCACCCTGACTCTGTGCCCCTCTGTCTTTGTGGAGATGAGCCCTTAACAGTCTGGTGGCCCTTCTGTGGTAAGCTTGAGAGCAGCCAGGTCAGGTTATTAATTCAATTGCTTACGCAGTTGTCACTGTCTCTTCTGCTGTCATTGTTATGTGCAGAGGAGCTTCTTATCACTTAACCTAACGATATTCTTCACTAGGGCTTTAACATTTGAATATGAAATCTTGTTTGTTACACCTGTTTTCATGATATATACTGTTTATGTTATAGACATTTTAAATGTACAAGATCCTGTGTTGTGCTTATGGAGCACAGCTGTGAAGAGTGTCTCCTACCATGTTTTCAAATCACTTTGTAATCAGAGAGGCATTCTGCACAAATACCATGTGGAACAGTTTTAATTGAGAGACCAATCGGCAATGGATCATTAATGAAATTTTTATTTATTTAAGACTGTTTGAGAGTATTAGCCAGGAAGTACACTTACAAAAAATATGTTCTGGAGGATAAATCCTATCTTCATCTCATTTTATCATTTTAATTTTATATATTGCAGAACAAAACCTAACGACTACAAACACTTATGAATACCTGTACTTTTTTCCAACAGAATGGACAGGACTACAGGTTCTATCTTTGCTTTTGTGAAGGTTTCATTCTGAATGCAGAATCACTGAATCACTGTGAGTAGTGCATTTTTCTATAGTCAGTAGAGAAAGACTGATAACTTGCCTAGGCTTTCTGAATTGCTCCCTGGAGGTACCTAATTTTCCTTACTGAGTGTATAGGCAGCATTACTGCCTACTAAGAAAATTTTGACTTGGCCAGTTGGGTAGACTCTGCTGCCTAGGAATTGTAATATATCAGGCACCCAACACAGAGCATCTGACTCCAGTTTAAAGTAAATAACAGCACTCAGCCTGAATTTTCTGAGCCAGGGCGGGGGCGGGGGAAATAATCCATTAAGTTAGTTAGTATTTTACAGTGTTGCTTTGGAAGCTGCATAAATTTCAAATGTAATCTTTAATTTATTAAAAAAAAATGAAAAAAATAAAGGCCAGTTCTTCAAACATTTCTGTTGATTTCAATAGGAGATGGAAAAAACCCTAGTTAATAAAATCAGAATTTATGGAAAGTTGTCCCCCTCCAAAAAAAAGAAAAAAGCTCTACAGTCTTGTGCCTGTACTGAATGAAATATTCCTCAGGTTAATGACATTTTTTTCAAGCATTATGTAAGTGGAAGTGAATGGTACTTTATGTCATGAATGAGTAAACGTACCAAACTTTATGTCCATTCTTGCTAGTGTGACCACAAATACTAAATAGGTGATAGTGACTTCTGAGAACATAAAGAAAAAATCCCACAAGTGTCTGAGTATCACTTGGGAAAAGTATAAAGGCAAAACTGAATACAGATAATCTAACATAATATAAAAAATATATATGATATCCATTCATTATCTTCTCCGCTATACCAGAGCCTTAATAGATTTTTGGAATCCACTCCGGAGAAACCTTCATTTAATCACCCACATTATCTAGAGTAATTACAATTTTCAGTACCTGACACTCCCAGACCTCCAAATACTATTACCTTGAAGTGCTATTTGTACTGGGATCTTAGTATTCAGAAGATGCTGTGTAATTTCTGCCAAACTCCAGAGATTCAATAGCTGTAATGTCTTTTATCTGACTTCCATTTTCTTTCAATAAAGAAACTGAAGGAGTATTTTCTTTGAGATGTATAAATCTATCAAAATGGATAACATCTGAGCAAGAGAGCACTAGCACTAATAAAAATCAGAGGTTGTGTGATCAAAAACCTGCCAGACATTAATCTGTCATGTACATTACTTGTTGCAGAAACATATCTCAGGGTTAATAATTATTTCTGTTTGTAAGCCTGGGATATTTCATTGCAATGTTCTTTAAGTTATTGACTCTAAGTCTGAGGTAACAGAGTTGCCTTCAATATTACCACTTATAGGAGACAGATAGGTGTCTATTGCTTGAAATATTGGCATCAAAGAAATCACTTAATCATTATCTTTCTCATTAATGAAAACCTTACTGTTCAGTTGTTTCTAGACTGGAATATTATGATATTTAAATTGACGAGTCTTCTGTGCTGTGGATGTTACCAGATGCAGTGCTGTAATGAAAACTTTAAGAGTTCTCATGTCTTACCTGGACAGTCTGTTGTTCCCCACACTGAAATGCTTAATGTGAGACTGCAGGAGGGCAGCAATCATATCTCTGCAAAATCTCTGCTGCATTAGCTCGGATAAATCACATTGTTCACTTTACAGACTTCCTGTATAGTAACTGAGATTCCCACTATTAACATTTGCTTTCCTCTATACGTTCTCTCCATTTTACAGCTCAGTCCACATTTTATGAGGTAATTAAACATCCCTGCACAACTTTCTTGGAGGAATGTAAAGGTTAGCTGTAATGTATCATTTAATGGTTGATCAAAGGATGGCAAATTGCTTATGTGATATTGTAGGTATTGTAAGATTTGATTTTCAGGTGTTCAGAAAGACTTAGGTGACATATTTTCTTTTGTGGTTAACTTCCAAACTATTCTGTACTTCCATTATATGTTACATGGGGATCGCAATAGGGGGTGACACGCTGGGAAAGAAATCTGATCCTCTGTCAAGAAGGAATGCTGATTTTCAAACCAGAGATTAGGCTTGGATTTACCCGTACTTCTTGAGTAATGGAGTGAGTCAGGGGCACTGATGAGAATGACATTGGTAATTTGCCAGTACCAGTCTGATATATGTTTACATCAATTTGTGTGTGCTTTATACTATACATATACAAACAACTGGTTTCAATTTTTGCAATGCTTTTAGCATTAACTTTTCATTGTCCAGCTTACCTGGAGAAGATATCTCATGGGTGAGCAGAAAGCAAACATCAAATGAATTATGGAAATGGCACATGAGTTTGTAGGACATTGAAGTGTTCTTTATTTAATCATCTAGCTAGCTTTATAGATGTCTGACACACTTATTCTGAATAATGCATGGCCACAGCTTCAGTATGTTGTATTTTAAATGCTTGTAATTTCCAAAAAACAACATCAAAGCACAATGGAAAAATAGTAGTTCTTAGTAAAAATCTGGACAGCTGTAATTAAATAAATATTAATATGCATTAATTATGTTTTCAAAATTAATTTCTTCTCTTTTTTTTTTTTTTTTTTTTTTTGACAGGTCCAAAATGTTATGAGACATTGCAGTGAAATTTGTATCTTAGAAGAAGACACCTAAAGATCCATATTTTTTTCTCTCTGTTTATATTCCTGTAAGCATTTACCTTGGACTGCACAAAAACTGAGTACATGAAGTATATGTCAGATACATCTGAAACTCTCAAGTTTAACTTTCCAGTCTGAACTTCATGCATGTTTGAATTAATGATATATTGGAAAGAATGTGCAGTTAATGTTGGTTTCCACTATAACACAGGATCTCAGTGCAAATTTTAGATACAAATTTTAAACAGCTTACCGTCTCAGCCTTTCTTTTTTGAGGTTCATATGATTTCTTCAAGTGAACTCACTAAAATTTACGACTCCGGGGGCACTGTACTGTGTATCTAAAAGTAGTATAGTTGGCCATTCTTCGAAGCATCACTTTTCTTTGGGAAAGTTCTTAAATGGAGGGGAAAAAAAGAAGTATTTACCTGAAACAGAAAAGGAAAACGTCCATAGCTTTATTTTTATGCTGTAGTACAGCATAATCAAACATATTATCTGTTCAATAAAGGTTGCACTCCATCTTCAGTTTGCATGCTTTTGTTTGCCTCCCATGCAAACCATTTCTGACAATTAATGTTCTCATTGGTGGAAGTTTTTGTCATTTCTGAAGTCATTTCATCAGATATTGCAAGTTTAATTTTAATGGACAGTGACCTTCTGGAACTTTGAGTACACTATACAAGCAATGGAAGGAATTTCCTATTTTCCAGCTCCATAACTATTGAATTATTGTGGTTCTTTTCAGAGGGACCATCTCATTAACTCTTTGTGTATAATTGTCACAGTTACTGCCTTATATGACAACAAAGATTTTCACACTGCAGGAATTTAATAGCTTCCAGTTTATATTAACCTCCAAGAATTTTTCTGTAAGTTTGTTTATTGGCCAAAAAGGAAATAAAGACACAAAAAAAAAGGAGAAAAAGAAAAAGAAGAAAAATAATCTGTTTTTAATAAAACACTAAAACACACTGAGCTTGTTTTTTGTAGGGAAAGGAAACAATAATTTCCATTTGAGAAAATTTATGACTCATTGCCATTAAATAAAAGAAGTATATTTAGAAATCATAAGATCATATTTAAAATAAATTACACAGCATATAGAAATTCATTAATTCAGTTCATTTAAATTATATTTAATGATTTTGATAGAAAACATAGGAAGTATATCATGCCTTTAGCTGTATCTGTTTTTAACATAAAATCTACACATGAATGGAGGCTAAATATGCAGTGGAAATTAACATCTTATTATTCTAAAGAAAAAGTAAGTGTAGCTTAGTTAAAGTAAATGAGAGCATTTTGCAAAAATATTAGACTCAAAATTAGTGATTACTCATCTAGGAGAAAGAAATTGAAATAAATAAACTCAGTCTTGTCAAGTTTATATATATTTGATTTAGCATAAAGACTGTAAAATGCTTAATTTGAAATCTTTAATAGCTGCCATGTTTGCTTTGTGAAAGGAACATAATTTAATTTAATCTGTTTTTGGCACGATTTTATTTTAATGCTGACTAATAAAGTCACATGTTCATTCTTCTGTATTTCTCTAATCTTTCACAGAGAAAGAATGTCAGACTACGAAATTCCCAAAGCAGATCTTTTATTTGGATTCCATTATTAAACAAAGGACATTTTTTTTTACTTTAATCTCTTTTCTTTTAATTTAACTAGATGAGGGAAAATTCTCTTGCTAGATTTCAAAAAAAATTATTCCTCTATATTTCTGTGATATCAAGTTGTCATTCTATATAAAATGTTAAACATTAAGTAGTTTGAAAATCATTTGGAAAAGACTTGCATTCACCAGGAAATATCCAAGGAATGGTCTCCAACTTTTGCTCTGATACTAATGTCTTTGAATCACTGAGTCTATTCAGTTAAATGGGTTATTCAGAACTCATTCTTATGTAATTCAAATTCATATTTGAATTTTTATCATTATTTCCTCAACATAAGATTATTAATTCAATTTGCATGGCTAACCCATTTGCAGGTAATGGATTTTGGTATATTTCCTGGCATTGAGCGAGACTTCAGTCTATAAATATTTTTTCTGAAGTTAATGCCACTATTTAAACAGTAAATAATAGTTAGGCTCAATAGTATGATCAGCCACCCCAAAATTAAACTGCAACTGATCAGAGAAAAAAAACAGCTTACTGCAACATGATTTCCCAGGGGAAGGAGAGTGTGCAGGTGGCACTCATTTTCATGGGCAGGTTGAACCAAACTAATGCCTCCTATTAATCATGAGAACTGATGACATCTAAAATCTTTAATTGGTTTAGGCCTATCCAGTCCTTAAAATTTAAGCAAGGAGAGCTTAAACTCTGAGCTTAATGTGGTGGTGTATTTCCCCTCGCTCCTCTGGGCTACTCTGTGAGCTCGGGTACCCCTGTGGGGTCTTGCCCTTTGTGCAGTGAGTCGGGCAGTTATGCCTGCTTTGGCCGTGTGAGTAACTCTTGCACGGCTAAGGTAGAGAATGGCACTGACTGTACCAGGAGCCTCTGTTGCCTGGCCAAGGTGGGGAATGAAAATGGGAAGAATCAGTCATCCCCTGATGGCCTTGGAACATTCCTGACGTGAGTCATAGCCTGAGTGGTATGGTACCATTTTTACTGGGATTTTGAAAAATTACTGTCCTGGATTGTGGCCAGAATGGAAATTTATGGATGACTAAAGTCAATCATCTAGTGACTGTATAAACAGTGGTCCCACATGAGACCCTTTGAGCTCTCCTGGACCACAGGTGACTGCAACCAGCATCTCCCTCTGAGTGAGACACTGCTCAAAGCTCATGAACTGCTGAGTTTATGATATCAGGGGGGGATGTTGCTTAAAGCTGACAACAGAGGCTTATACCCCTGGACTTATACCTCTGCTCCTTGAGGCTCAACCCTTCAACCACTGAGGAATGCAGAAGGTATTGGGTATATTTCACTGAACTTGAGGGGAACTTTTAGTAGGTATATACCTTTGTACATTCGTACATACATAACTATACACCTATCCCTTCGTGTTTGTGCCCCTGCGTGCATGTATTGGTTTAGATACCTCATAACCAATATTGCATAAGTGTTATCATTTTGGATCCATCATTAAATTACTGTTATAACTGAAGCAA
The DNA here is from genome assembly GCF_017639655.2 of Falco naumanni. Lineage (NCBI taxonomy): Eukaryota > Metazoa > Chordata > Aves > Falconiformes > Falconidae > Falco > Falco naumanni. The sequence goes on along the minus strand of NC_054055.1, from coordinate 100,708,552 downwards.
ATTATATTAAATCACTTTGTAATTGTTAAATTAATTGATGATTCAGAGCTGCTACAGTTTTTCGATCAACCATAAACTGTGAATAAACCCTCACTCTCTATATATCCTGACATATAATCCATTGTCGAAGTCTGAGAGTAGGATTGGATCCAGCTGCACTTAACTCTATGAAGAGTTTAGAAAGCAAGGAGATCTGCTCTGAATCTTGTGACTCAGTGGAAGGATTTTTCTTACCCTTTATATTCCTTTAGATATAAACCATTGCCCAAGTCTGAGACAAAGATTGGACCTAACCACACCTAAACTCTGTTATGATTTTAGAGAGCAAGGGGGGTCTATACTGAACATTTGACTCAACAGGAGGATTTCCTTACCCTTTACATTTCTCTATTAGATGTAAACCATTGACCAAACCTGAGGCTAAGATTGGATCTAGCCACACCTAAACTGTATTGAGTTTAGAAAACAAGGAGGTCCACTCAATGTCATGATTCAACAGGAGGGTCTCCCTTACCCTTGTATGTCTTTGATCCCTGTGTAAAACATTTTGGTTTAAGTCTAACTTGATTTTAATTTGATTTTTCTTCATGTTCCATCCATATAAGTAATAAAGTGAACCTTGCCATTGAGATTTGTGTCACACTCCCACAAAATGAATATTAAAACCATTTCACTCATATCTTTGAGGTGATTCTTTAAGTGACCTAACATAAACAACCTATTCAAAACATTCAGTTATTTTAGGCTTTCACTGTGACCTTATTGTGGCCTTTAACACTTAAAGGAGAGTTAAAAGAAAGATGGGGGCAGACTTCTTAGTAGGGCCTGTTGCAATAGGACAAGGGGTAATGGTTTTAAACTAAGAGGGGGTAGATTCAGACTAGATATAAGGAATTTTTTATTTTTTCTTTTACAATGAGGGTGGTGAAACACTGGAACAGGTTTCCCAGAGAGGTAGTAGATGCCCTATTCCTGGAAACATTCAAGGTCAGGCTGGATGGGCTCTGAGAAACCTCATCTAGTTGAAGGTGTCTGTGCTTATTGCAGGGGGGTTAGATTGGATGACCTTTAAAAGTCCCTTCCAACCCAAACCATACCATGATTCTATGAACTTTCAAAAGTGATTGTTTTGGGTCTGGCTGGCCCTCATAGTGCTGTGCTTTGTTTCAGTAGCTGGAGAGGTGTTGATAACACACCAGTTTTGGCTCCTCTTGAGCAGTGCTCACACAGCTTCAAAGCTGTCTCTCCAACATTCTCCCCTAACCAGTAAGCTGGAGGTGGGCAAGATCCTGGGAGGGGGCATAGCCAGGACAGCTGACCCAAACTGACCAGAGGGATATTTTGTACCATGTGACATCTTCTCAGCCATAGAGCTAAAACAAAGAAGGAGGAAGAGGGCATTCATTATTTTTGATGTTTTTCTTCTGGAGCAACTGCTACACATACTGAAGCCCTACCTCCCAGGAAGTGGCTGGACATTGTCTGTTGATGGGAAGTAGAGAATAACGTATTTTGTCTTGCTTTGCTTCCATGTGCAATCTTGCTTGTGCTTTATGTAACTGCCTTTATCTTGACCCACAAGGTTTTTTCATCTTATTTTCTCCCATCCTGTTCTGCTCAGAAGGGGAGTGTTAAAGGGGCTTGGTCCCACCGCAGTGATGTATCTAAGCAATTTCTAAGGATCCAAGTGTTTCATATGTATTTGGGGAGCAAACAAAACAACAACAACAAAAAACCAAAACAACAACAAGAAAAACCCTGAAAACCAAACTCCATTGTAAATTTTGTTTGGGGATTTGAAAGAATTACTGTGCTTTCTGATCTTTTCAGTTAAAAGGAAGGATGTAATATGTCCTCATGTATCACATATTCCAATATTCCTGGTGGATATTATTGGTCTGTAAGTATGAGAAAACAGAGTGTTAAGTAAGCAATGGACAAAAATAAATCAAAATTAAGATGAACAAGTTCTACTTCAGTGTATAATTTCTACTTCAAGTATGTGTTTGGAAGTCACTCAGCCTTACAAACAGATTGTGTTAATGTCTTCAGAGTTAGCAAAGAACAAATGTACAGATCATGTCAAACTATATTAAATTGTTTGTTACGAGTTAAATGAATGACAATAAAACCTTTAGAACCTTTAATGCTTGAGCAGCTTTTCATCTAATTTCTTTCTTACTTTTCTATTTGGCAGAATGACAGCCTAGCTCATTACCTTCTTCCTCATCACCTTTGCCCTGTGATGTGAAAGCAAGCTGTTTAATAAAGGTCAAGCAAACTAGAAACTATGGACATTAGATCAGAGTGTAGATTTATTTGACAAATTTACAAAATAATTCTACAGTGAGATTTTCATGGGCAAAACTGAGAAGAAAAAAAAAGTATTTACTTATAAATGTTTTTAAATCCTACAATTTAGACTTTCTTCAACAGTTAGCATTGGAGCAGTTGGTCTTAGAAGAGCCATACTACTTGCAGTTTATTTAAATGAGTGGAAAGTGGGCTGGACAGACCACACCTCTGGGTTTTCATTTCAGAAATGTACTTTGATTCTATCTGTCACACAATCTCTTAAACCAATGTTGATGCTTCATATGAAAAGTTGAAAAAGTGGGAGTTTATTACATTAAATTTATTACATTAAATTTGATCTTCTTTGCAGGTTCAGCCTTCTGGGATTGTACACTGTTTGCAAGGGAGTCTCTGTGTGTCACAGCTGGATACTGCTGACAGAAGGTCTCTCCCAAGACCACTTTAGTTGATGGTGAATGTAGGCACAATCAAAGTTACCTAGGGACAATGTTTTGCACCATGGCCCTGCTGATTTCTTTGTCTCTGCCAGGGCCTATGTTGTTACTGCTGCAGAAGCTGCCGGGAGACATGGCCTCCACAGAAACATCATTCTCCATGCTCCTTCTGCCATTCCTTTGAAGGTAGAAGTTCAAATGGGCCTTTATGACTCTGTCATTCCTTTTCCAGCCAAGGTGCTTTGTCAGACCCTGCTTTTGTTTTGTATGAAATGCAGTCTCCACCATGGGAAGGCAAATTTCAGTTTTGCCCACGCTGCTGGGAAGTGTTGAGCTGGATCTACATGACTCTTGTTTCTTCTAAGATGCTTGACTCTGCAGTTTCACAGCTGACTTTATCCATGTTGGAGATTCACTGATTGTCTCTGTGAAAGCAAATATCAAAGGCAGTTTGCAGTCACCATACCAAAAAAGCTTCCACCTGTCAGATGCTCCCAGTCTTCTTGATATCAGTTGTGCTGTTAAATTTAAGTACTGATTAATGAATGCACTTAGTAAAACACTGGCAGTAAAAGACTATGTTAAACTAAATGTTCATTTACACTCCCTTATTACCTGAAAACATTATACATTTTCTTAATAAAGTATTTGCTATTCTTATTCACTATCATGTACAAAACAAGGTTTATTTCATAATAGTGATCAGTAGTGCTGATTGTGGATTAACACCAAGTGGTAACTGAGTACCACACAGCAGCTTGCTCACTCCCCCTCACCCAGAGGGATGGGGAGGAGAATTAGAAACAAATGTAAAACTCGAGAGTTAAAAACAGTTTAATGAGTAAAGCAAAAGCCACACAGGCAAGCAAGGCAAAACAAGTAAAATCATTCACTACTTCCCATGGGCAGGCAGGTGTTCAGTCACCTCTAGGAAAGCCGGGCTCCAGCACGTGTAATAGTGACTCGGGAAGACAAACACTGTAATGCTGAATGTTCCTCCCCTTCCTTCTTCTTCCCGCAGTTTATATACTCAGCATGATGTCATATGTTATGAAACATCCCTTTAGCTCGTCAGCAGCCCTGGCTGTGTCCCCTCCCAATTTCCCGTGCCCCTCCAGCCCTCTCACTAGCAGGGCCTGAGAAACTGAAAAGTCCTTGACTTAGTATAAACATCACCCAGCGACAAACAAAACCATCCGTGTGCTATCAACATTGTTCTCACACCAAATCCAAAGCACAGCGCTGCACCAGCTACTGAGAAGAAAATTAACTCTATCCCAGCTGAAACCAGGACAACACTCTGAATGAGTTTAAGACCTTTTTAAAACAGCCAAGATGTGCTTTACCCTGATTTTTATATTACTCGGTCATTTAAAAAGAAATTTCTGTAGGTAATAATACTCCTCCCAGTGACTGATATTTTGGTGATTGTTGATATGCAAGTTTTTCAATTGTTTAGGAACATTCATGCAGGAAATAGATTCCTGAGTATTTCTAAACTTTATATTTAAGCCATGTCTTGCACTAATCCAAGTTTGTTGATAAGAGCTGGACTTATGTTCATGATTACCCGAACAGTATACTGTGGGTTTTTTTAATGTTTCAGTAAATCAAGATAGATAGATAGCTGTACCCCTCACTGGGTGCTCTCCAAATTCCAATAGAAGCAGAAAACTCCATTCTTCACTTCTCTTTTTATTTAATTTTCAATATATTTTTAAAGTGTCTATCCCTGTGGACACCATGACCAATCACTTTGAATGTTGTAATCAAGACCTTTCCAGTCAGATGAACCTTTTAAAGGCCATCTACTCCACAAGTTTAAACCTTCATTGCTACATCTATCTGTGCAACTGAATATTAAAACTATCCTAATATTATGCTAATTGGATCATCACAGCCCACTCTGAAATATTAGAGCTCCTTTCAAGACAGGTCCCTGTTCAAGTACTATGCAGAGGATATCATAACTCATTTGATAAAGCACAGTACTTCAGCTTTGTCTATACACAAGCACTGAACATATCCAACTATTATAGCATGACCAAGATGCTAAAGGGCTATTTGTTACGTTACTAGAGTTCATGCTATTTATAAAGGAACTTAAGACCTGAATGACAAATTTTGCCTGCTTTTTATTTTAGGCAATTAAATTATAAAATTTTAGGCACCTAAATTTGAAGTGGCAGTGTCATCTTAATTGTTAGCATTGATCTTTCACAAACGTTATAAAACAAAAGTATCTTCTCCCTCATAAGAAAATTTTGCAGTAACAAAGAAGAAGCAGTCAGTCAGTACGTACACAACAAGAACAGCGAAAGGTTTCATAGGCTGCATCTGTTATATTATTTATTCAGTAATTTTCTATCAAACATCTTTAAGCATGTTCTGTACCAGAAGGATGGAGGTGCAGAGCTCTTTTCAGATCCAAATAAAAGAAGTACCACAGCAAGTATGGTAATAAACTAATAATAAGATAAAAATAGGAAAATAAATAGAGATAGTAAGTAAATCTTCCATCCTTCAGATGATGGGAACCCTGCTTTCATGCAGCATCAGATGGACCTCAGGTGGACAGCCATGAAATGCTGTGCTGAGCCCATTCATGGGAAATTTAATCTTTCCTACGTAGTGGGTTCTCATATGTAGTGTAACAAACAGAATTGTAAATCTTTTTTTGTCAGGTAGGAATGTTATCTCTTAACGTCCACCAGAGCGAACCTAGCTGCACATATCTAGGAATGATATCTAGGAACAGTGTGTAACCAGGGTATTCTAGCACAATCTCTTACATTGTTCTATATGTAGGATTATACTGTGGTCACTCATTATATGTTTCTCAAGTCTTAACTACAAGATCTAGTATGGCTGACATGGCTTGCTCTGTGTGTCTAGCTCTTCAACCCCAATGTTTTCTGCAAGGCTCCTAATATGTAGCATCAGTAAACATTACTTTTTTCCAAGCATGAATTTCATGCCCTTATTTAAAAGTAAGTCTGAGATGGTGTCTCACATAAAGTCATTAAAACTTTTGTTAAAAGTTCAGAATTGCACACTACAGGGATGTACTGACTTCTTTAGAAATGTTTCCAGTATTGTTCTTGTTTATAATATTGGCCCCAAGAACTGCAAAAATGTCTCAGTTTATCTAGAAAGACACTTCCAAGAAAGAAAGTGAGGTTACTAGCGGTGAGCCATACTTTTCAATTTTGTTTCTTCCTGATGGTGTGATAGAAGTACCACAAGGCAGGCAATGGACAGAAATTTTGGTACTAGCGTTCAGATTAAAAGACATCTATTCTTGACCAATGAAGAAGTTTTTTATAGCAGCTTACTTGTTTTTATTCTGGAAAGTTCTAATGTTGGTGTGCAGGACATTGCTTAGCTTACCCTGATTGTTGAATGATGTTCAATGATGACTGAGGCTTGCAGTTCATGAAATAAGATGTATGTCACTGGTAAATGATGCTTGCCATGTCACACGACAAACAAAACAAGCTGCTTATGTTTGTTGTCTTCATAAAGATCTGCAAAGTTATAGAAGAGGTTTTCCTGGTTCTGACAGATTGTGACCTTTCCCATTAATTGTGAGCATACAGACACAGCAGGCAAAAGCCTGAAAAACTTTCTGGCTAGGCAAAAAAGAAATAAGATAAATAGTGTCTAGATTATACACTCCTGCTCTTTCTATGTATTAAATCCTTGACAATGGTAAATTCTTTTCTAGAATTATTTTCTTCAGGTATCTGTGTAGCATTGTCTATCCCTGTCCTGAGGTAAAGCATTGTAAAAAGCTTTAAGAGTCCACAGATGACAGAGGATGCAGAAAGCTGCAGAGACAGATGATAAAAGAAAATGAACCAACCAGAAGACAGAGACAGCACACATAATTTGTAATATATGATTACCTGCCTTCCGGGGCTGTACAGAGTGTTTTGTCAGGGATATACCCTTGAAATTCAAGAAATTGCTCATGATGCATATTGACACACTGCCAAGAATTCTATGCTTCAAAACAGTGAGATCAACTGCTCTTAACTTGTAGAATATGCTCTTTTGAGAAATGAGGACATTGCATCCCAGCCAAGTACTTCAAAGAATTGTTTAAGTAGCTGGTATAGAGCAGACATTCAAAACTGACAAAAGATTCTGGGAATTAATAAAAGAGGGAATTGGGATACTTATTTTAAACAATACCTCTCCTATATATACTTTTTTAAAGGTAAAGAACGGTCTCTGTGAAGTGATGATAGTAACATAAGGAATATAAGCTTAATATCCAAGAATATGAGAATATTATATTTTTTTTCTTATGAAATATGATGCATAAAGTGTTGTAACAATTTGAGAAATGACATCATGAAACTAAGCCCTAAACACTTCATTTGTGGACTAGAACAGTATACTTCAGTTGGAAGGGACCTAAAAGGACCATTTAGTCCAGCTGCCTGACCACTTCAGGGCTGACCAAAAGTTAAAGCAAGTTGTTAAAGGCATTGTCCAAATGCCTCTTAAACACTGGCAGGTGTGGGGCATCAACTACCTCTCTAGGAAACCTGCTGTAGTATTTGATCACCCTCTCGGTAAAGAAATGCTTCCTTATGTCCAGCCTAAACCTCACCTGATGCAACTTTGACCCATTCCTATGCATCCTATCACTGGATCCCAAGGGAGAAGAGATCAGTATCTCCCCCTCCGCTTCTCCTCCACAAGAAGCTGTAGGGAGCAACAAGGTCAACCCTCAGCCTCCCTCTCTCCAAACTAGACAGCTCCAAAGTCCTTAGCCTCTTCTCATAGGACATGCCTTCCAGCCCTTTCACCAGCTTTGTTGCCCTCTGCTTTACTCATTTAAAGATCTTCACAGTCTTCTTAATTTGTTGTGCTCCAAAACTGCACCCAGTACTCAAGGTGAGGCCAAACCAACACTGAATACAGCAGGATAATCGCCTCTTCTGACCAGCTGGTTATACTGTGTTTGATGCCCCCCAGGATGTGGGTTGCCCTCTTGGCTGCCAGGGCACACAGCTGACTCCTATTGATCCTGCTGTTGACCAGCACCCCCCGATCCCTTTCTGCAGGGCAGCTCTCCAGCCACTCCTCCCCCAGTTTATGTCTGTGCCCAGCATTACTCTGTCACCGGTGCTGAATTGGCATTTGGACTTGTTAATCATTGTCCAATGCCCCAATCAGTCTGGATCCCTCTGCAAGGCATCTTGTCCCTCAAGAGAGTCAACAGCACCTCCCAGTTTGGTCTCATTAGCAGACTTGCTAATGGTGAATTCAACTCCTGTGTCCACATCATTGATAGAAATATTGAAGGGAACTGGCCCTGGAACTGATCCCTGAGGAACACTGCTGGTGACTGGTCACCAGCCAAATGTAGCCCCATTCACTACAACCCTTTGAGCTTTGCTCTTCAGCCAGTTCTTAACTCAGCACACCATGAACCTGCTCATCACACAGCTGAACACCTTGTCCAGAAGGATGCTGTGAGGGACAGTATCAAATACCTCACTGAAATCCAGGAAAACTGTGTCCATCCCCTTCCCTTCATCCACTAGGCAGGTGACCTTATCATAGAAGGATATCAAATTAGGTAAATTGGACTATCCCTCTGTGAACACACGTTCACTGTGCTTGGCGCTTGCATTATTCTTTAAATGCCTTTCAGTAGTACCCAGTAAAACCTTGACCATAATTTTCTCATGAACTGAGGTCAGACTAACAGGTCTGTAGTTCCCTGGGTCTTCCCTCACATGTTTTTTGTGCATTGGAATAACACTGGCTGGATTCCAGTCAGGAGGGACCTCCCCAGACTCCCAAGACCTTTGGTAGATGGTCAAGAAGCATCCTGCCATAACATCCTCTGACTCCTTCAGAACTCTGCAGTGAATCCCACCAGGCTCCGTGGACTTGTGATCATTCTTCTGAAACAGCTGATCCCTGACAATTTCAGTGTCCACAAATGGAAAGTCACTGTTCCCACACTCGTGGTCCCCTGACTCAGGGCACCAGGCAGCCCAAGCTCTACCAGTATTACCAAAGACTGAGGCAAAAAGTATGTTGAATGCTGTTGAATTCCTCTGCTTGTTCTTCATCCCTATTATTCAGCTGACCATCTTCAATAAGTATTGGTCCAATGTTTTATTCAGAACTCCTTGTGATATTAACATACTTCAAAAAAAGTCTTTCTTGTTATCTGACACAACGTTGGACAGTTTCAACTCTAAATGAGATTTGGCCTTTCTTGTCTTCTCCCTGCGTAAATGAACCACAGCTCTGTAATCCTCCTGCAAAGCCTGGCCTTGCTTCCAGAAGTGATACAATTTCTTTTTCCTCTTGAGCTCCATGAGGTGTTCCCTGTTCAGCTAAGCTGGCCTTCTGCCATGGTTGCTTGACTTATGACAGAGTGGAATTGCTGCTCCTGCTTCTAAAAGGTGGTTCTTAAAGAGTGACCAGCACCTGCGGACTCCTAAGCTCTCAAAAGCCATCTCCCAGTGTGCTCTGCTAAATAACTCCCTGAATAGCTTAAATTTTGGTCTCCTGAAATCTGACCTTTTTTCTCATTACAGCAAAAATGTTAAACACAACTATTTCATGATCACTGAGGCCAAGACAGCCACCTACCATTCACATCCCCCACGTGTCCTTCTCCATACACAAATAGCAAATCCAGGAGGACAACTTTCCTAGTTGGCTCATTGAGTACCTGTGTTATTTCTACAAACTTCAAGAATTTCCAAGACCTGCTCATCACAGCAGTATGATATTCCCAGCTGATCTCTGGGAAGTTGAAATCTCTGATATGGACAAGGGCTACCAGACCTGAGGTTCCTCTTAATTGCCTAAAGAATAACTCATATATGCTTACATTCTGGTTTAGTGATCAGTAGTAAACACCCATTACAACATGTCTTTTGTTTTCCATCCCCCTAAATCCTCACCCAGATGCTCTCAACCACAGCATCACTAACTGTAAGGCTGTGCAATCAAACCTCTCCTTTATATATAATGTGACACCTCCACTTCAATTTGTGGAGGATCACTTGTAGCTTAGTGATCCTCAGTCTGGGTACTGACATTTTCATCTACATTGAAAAAAGGGTTGTGTAAGAAGGGAAAGAAGGAAAAATAAAGCAGTCCAAAAAACAAAAAGGGAGATCTCACAGCCATAAGGGTTGGGATTTTTTAAGAGTGAGGAGAAAGTAACTGAAATAAGAAGGTCAGAGAAGGATTAGAGAGCCCTTCTCAGCAAGAAAAACCCTCAGGTATTGCAGAAAAAAATCCTGGAAAATGCTTGGAAAATTCTACGTTATTATGTTTCTGTTTCCAGCCCTATTTGGGCAATGAAGTGCTTAATGGTTTGCTAGAAGGAAACCTTTTTTTATTTGGAGGTAGGGTGAGAGAGGAAGTAATTTCAGATTTACTGTTTACCTTGAACTCCACAAAGATAACAAATCCAGATAAATGAAAGTTTGATTTCAAATAATTTTTTGTGATTCAACAAGTTCGAATGTCAGGAGTTTAACTACTTTGGAAGCTACTATTTTCAAGTACCAGGAAGGTGGTGAGGCTTATTTGTAGTAAAAGGGGACTTGGCTGTCCACAATGTCTGGTGGAATTAGTTTATTAAAATGCTGGTACATCCATTAGTAATGTTTAGGAAACAGAAACAGAGAATCATGCAGTCAGTCATGTGAAAGAGGAAAAGGTGAACGGGTGCACCTAGCATAGAATAATCATGGGTAAATCCTCCTTGACAAATTGATTGTCTTCTGGCATGAAATCACTGGATCTGTGGGAAAGGAGAAAGCAGTGAATATTGTCTACCTTGTCTTTGGCAAGTCTTATAACACGATCTCCAACAAAATCTTTGTATGGGATGTTATAATCTAAATTTATATCATCTGTTATAATCTAGATGGCTGGATTACTAGGTAGGGGAAAATATGGCTAGATTATCTATCCAGCCACTACTGGCTGGACAGTGGTTAAACATGCATAGTCTACCTGGAGGCCAGTTTCAAGTATCTCAGGAGCCTATCCTGGGATCTCTTTTGCTTCATCTTTACGAACAGCCTGGAAAAGGACTGGGGGTGGACCTTCAACAAGTTTGGGAGGGTGCACAAGTCAATACTTTTGAGGTCAAGGCTATTATTTCAGGTGATCCTGACAGGCTGGAGGTATGTGGCAGAAGGAATACGGGACAATCAAGGAGAGTTGAAAAGCCCTGCACATGGGAAAAACTATCCCTCTCTGGTGGTGCAGTCTGGTGTTGGAGGGGCAGGGGAGCAGCTTTGTGGGAAAGGCCCAGGGAATGGCAGGCAGCAGACTGAACGTGATCCGATGGTGTGCCTTGGCAGTGATGAAGGTGAACAATATAATGGATATTCTGGGCTTAGAAACAGGAGCATAGCCAGCAGATGGTGGAAAGTGACTATCCCATTTTTCTCAGTACTTATATAACCACATTTGAAGTAGCACATCCAGCTTTCGGCTCTCCAGACTCAGGTTATTCAGCCACACACAAATGGCATTTGGTGCAACCTTCAATGTTTTCAGATGAATCTACCAGTGTTTTGTTCTAAGTAGGATCTCCTGCGTCTAGGTAGCTGAGGTGACCCTTTGATCTTCACTGGCTATAATAGGAATTTAGACACAGCTATCACATAGACACTATGCTTAGATGTCTTAATCTGGAGCTGTCCCATTCTAGATGTCTTTTGAACAGGTGGCATCAGACTGAGAGTTTAAAGGTTGAAGAACCTAAAGGACAAGAAAGATAATATCCGTGTTCACATTGTGGAAACAGTCACACATGGGGTGGGGGTCTATGTGAGTGTGAAAACTCATGAGAAGCCTGCATGAAGAGCTGAAAATACAAATATCAGCCCACTTGGTCTTGCTGTATTGATGAGTAAAAGTTAAATAAGTTTGCCAATCTGGACCATGCTACTGACAGAAGGATTGAAATTTAATTGGAATTTGTTCAATAAGTTTGTGAATATGTAGAAGAGAAGGTGGTTAGCAGCATGCAGCTGCTACTAAACTGCAATGAAGCTAAAAGATCGATGTTGTTTGAGAAAGACAGTCTGGAATGGTAAAACAAATTAACAAATTAATATTAAGGTTCATGTGGTAAAATAGATGTGATTTTTCTTCTGAAAAAAAAAATGCAAAATGCATTAATGCAATTACTTCTATGTGGGAGTAATTATAAATGACTCCTAATGGTCACACTGACACAGTGATAAAATGGACATCTAACAGTTAAAAGCATCCTTTCCAATGATGATAAGTATATGCAAAAGCACATAGTCATAGGGACATAATAGATAGAAGATAATTATGATTCATATGAACATGGAATATCACTTTAATTGCATATTATGTGTTGCTGAAAGATAATTAGTCCAGTGAAAAATTCTAATACAGATTAGATGTGCTGGAAGAATTGCCTCAAAAGTAGAGAATGAAGACTTGATGCTCTCTGCCCAAATCCCATTAATCTTTTGAGAATCAGTGTATATGGACATGTATCTTTCAAAAGCTCCTCTGAAAACTCAAATATGTCTTGGATGTTTAAGTGAAGACGACAGAGAAACATAGTTATAACCTGACACAGAACAGAGAAAAATAAGAACATCCACAAGTATAAAGAGCTATTAGAAGACAAACTTAAGGAAATAAATGTTTAATCTGAAAACAAATGCTATTCCTAGATAGTGCTTGCTGGTGTGTGAAAGACAAGGAAGATTTTTAATCCTGTACCCTATTAAACATTAAAAATACAATTCCAGTAGGAAAAAAAAAAAAAAATCATCCTAGTGTTTCTTTCTTTCTTTCCTCCAACCTTACATCCCTGTGACTCAATACTGGTTTAGGAATAACATTTTAGTTGTATTCATATACTAGTTACTCAGATGGAAAAGTGAATAAAAAGGTTTTTAATTGTATTAATGCAATAGTATAGTTTGCATCTACAATTACAATGTTACTAATTGAAAGGTGTTCATATTCCAATATTTTTCATCCAAAAGCTATTTTATTACTGATAATCTTATGGTCTGTGTTTCTGTTATTTTTGAGGTTAAAAGCTACAGTTTTCATCACATATTCTGATCATTTGCATGATTGAAGCCATAGAATAAGCTTTATGTCCCAGCTTCTAAGCATTGCTGCATTTTTAAGCACCACACTCTCATGAAAAGCCATGAACTGCATGTAGTTCAGAATATGTGAAGGACTGAAGCTTCACAGCAGTCAAAATTGCAGTCTCGGAATAAGGAAATTCAGACTCTAGGTGAATTCATAGTGGATTGTTTCACTCTTCCCTTCTCCTTTTGAAGAATTATGAGCCTTAAGGAATACAAAAGAGAGCTGTCTGTACTCTTCTGAGTAATGTCAGTATGGGTATTCTTTTTTTCTCTGTAGGAATGGCTTCTAGAGGTTTTATACCCAGCAAACTTCTTTTATGTGAGAACTTTTTGCTGGCTTAATGGACAGAGAATATATGATTGCTGTAAGAAGGTGTACCACTATTGCTGGGGGTAAGTGCTGTAACTTGTGCAGTTGCACTAGTAATCTGTTAACACAAAAGTGAAGTCTTTGGCTATGCTTGTATCCAGAATATACAAGCCTATAATTTTTCAGTGGAACCATCATGAAGGATCTATTTGGATAATGATTTTCCACATCCTTCTTGATTATGCTAACAAAAATTGTCAGGAACCTTTTTATTCTCATTGTATTGCATCGTGTTGTACAGACAATATACTGATATCAGTCACTTTGTAGAAAACTTGAAGTGAAAACAGTTTTCTTTGGTTTTATTTTCCTTTGAAATAAATCTGATTTATCAACTGCATTAGATGCAAGCATCTCTGGTGAGAAAATGTTGTCACAAATAAACCTAGTCAGGTAACTAAGTCACATTTTCATTTACTTCCCAATATTAAGAAAGGTAATTAACAAAGTCATTACAGGTAGGTCAAGTAATTTGTTGCTCAGCTGTACCACTGCTAAGAGCAACACAGAAACTCAGCAAGCAATTTTCAGCCAAACTGAATGACATGTGGAAGAGTTTGGGAAGGACCCACACTGTATGCCCTATGGCTCAAACATCCAGTTTTACAAGAGATGTCAAGCAGAAGACTCCATGTCTCAGAAATGTAAGCAATTCCTCCCAGAGTATGTTGATTCATTAAGTCAAAGGGCAAAAGGGAACCACAGTTTTCATCCAGTCTGATCATCTGTATACTGCAGGCTGTTAGGCTTGCCTTAGTTCTTCCTAGAAATAGAGCAGTTCTTAAAAATGTGTGAAGTCCAAACCTTGTAAAAAGATAGCAATGCAATGAACAAAATTTGCTCTAGCTTTGAATAAGTGAGAATTCATCAATCAGAAGTAATTTCTCTTCTTTTGTAAATTTTCCGGATAAACATTGTGAACATTTATGTTCACAAATCGGCAGAAAAGACAAAGAATTAAATACCTTATAATCTTGAAAAACACTGTATGTTAATGGCATTCCTAGACAAAGTTTTATGTTTTTCCTGAGGAAATAATGTTTCTGTATTCTGGAAAGGAGAGTTTTGTAACACAGGAGAAAAAGCTTTGGTGCTGCTGTCAACTCTGATGAAGGAGAATAAGGGATTTCACCTTCAAAGCCAAGAGGGAGATGAATAGGTAGTGATAGTAAGGATAAATGAGAAGCCAATGCAGACATACAAACACTCGTCCTTATAGGCCTGACAGAAGCTATTAGGATTCACCCCACAGTTCTCATTTTCACGCTAGCAGGGTGAGTGAGCAACAAAGGCTCATGTAACAAGCTATCGATGCAGCCTCCAGGCATGGGCTTCACCAGTAGCACATTGTGTGTTATGGATTACCATTGTGATGGCTCTGTTGTGAATTGCAATAAAATGTATCATGGAAAATAACTTGGGGGGTGTGGGGTGGGGTGGTGCATCTGCTCCCTATATTAATCCCACACATTCCCAGTCTGCTGTCAAAGAATCCCACAGCAATAAATGATTGAAAAATTAGGTCATTTGATACTGCCTCTCCTCAATTTTACATTGCAATCCTCTATTAATATTGCAAGAAAATGCATGGGAATATACATTTTGGAGGCCAACTCTCAGCAGTCAGTCATGCTAAATCAGCAGAAAACTTGACCCTTTATTCTTTATAAATATTCTAGCTGATTAGCTTGACCTTCCCATAGTGATCAGGGTCTTAAATAGCAGTTCTCTTATTTGGCAACATAGAAATCCAGAAAGATAAAGCAAAACTACACAGAATAAATTTATAGTAGGGACAAGATCTCATCCCCAGTGCCATCCTGCCTGGTCATTCTTTTTTTTTTTTTTTTTTTTTCTTCCTACTCTCAGGCTTATTTAATGAAAAAAAAAAAAAAACCAAAACCAAACCACAAAGAAAGTTCAGATTTTGATTATATTTCCTCTAGCAGAAAAATCACACTTCTCATACTATAATTACTGTGACATCTATTTCAATAAAAGTTTGGCACACCATCGCTTTTCCACACATGTAGGATACTTCTGGATCCTGGTTAACAGTGAGACACTGCCCTTGAAGCCCCATTTGACACTAATACAATGATAGTTATTGAACAGCAGTGTGGGGTTGGCTGCAACGGAGAGATGAAATGCGGAAGTCATACACACAAAGTTTCCTCCAAGTTCCTTAGCCCTCTTGCCACTGTGTATTACTGATTTTCAGAGGATGTTGCTGCTGCATGATTGGACTTTTAACACTTTCTTTCAATTTGTGTTTCTTCAAAGCCTGAGACTGAGTCACAAGCAGTCTTTCTTCTTCAAGAAAGACATTTGAACAAAATGTTTCTGGGATCAGATTAAAAGAAACAGAGAACAGAGACCTAACTCTAAAGTAGTTACACCAGAAGAAGAGAAGCACATTGGGATTACTGGAACCACAGGCACTGCTGAAAAACTTGAACAGCCTTTTCTAGAATAAAGTCTTTATTGTTACTCCACATATGTCTTTATCCCAGATTTTTGGTCCTGCTCATACAGGCTCATGCAAAAGCACCTCAAAATTAGTCAGCTTCAAGGGTATCTTCTTTGAGTTTTTCTCTGCCAATTTGTGGGATATTCATTCATTCATTCCTTCATTCATTCATTCATTTATTTATAAGAAAGCCGTGATTTTAAGCTGCAGTGGTTAAAAACTTTTCAACAGAACTTCCTGTTTTCTTTGACAAAATCTGCTATTTTGGTTTAAAAAAAAAATCAGACATCAATAAATTCCAATATTCCTTTTTTTTCAGGAAAATTTCATATTTCGAGTGTGCAATTTTTGACTGGCAAATAAATGAAGGTATCTCAGGCACCTAGTTGTCAGGCATATGGACTTAAGCACTTCTTGCCAGGTAGAGCCTCACTAAAGCTAACTAGCTAAAGGTCACAGTGCTTCATTTCGGTAATTCTCAGTAGAGTTCCAACACATAACAAAATAGTAGTAGCAGTAGTAGTAATAGTTACAGTAATAGTAATAGTAGTAGTAGTAATAATAACAACAACAACAACAACAACAATAATAATAATAATAATTTATTTTGCAAGCAGTTTTAACCAGCTTGTTTAGTAGCCATAGCCTATTCACTTAGGGTGATGATGACTTTTTCTGCTAAACACTTTTCATTTAACCTGCCAATTCAGTCTTTTGTCCACATTACCCCAGTGATTGCCAATAGGCCCATTAATGAAAATGTATGAATATCTTCTTACAGCAAAATTAAATAGAACACACATGAATATGCACCATATATATACATATATATATGTATATAAAACACTAATAGAGAAGTTACACCATACATATATATAAACTAATTAAAAATTATGCATTGAAACTCTAAATAATGTGACTAGCAAACTGTTCAAGTTTTTTTTTTCTTTTTTGTCCTTTTCTTTACACTGATTTTGTTTCTGAATTTCTTTTTAAGCATTAGAAAATTATGCAGTTGGATTTAACTTTGATTCAATTTTCAGAGTTTAAAAGTGCTTTCCTATACTATTCTACTGCTTGGTGGCTTTAAACTGACAAGTGTTTTTTTTTATTGTGAGACAGTGGCATTAACATAAAGAATCATTTTTCAGCCCTTTTTGCAACTGGAAAAAGTCATACAAAGAATAAATTTAAGAGGCATAAATATCCTCTTTGTTACACAACTTTAGAAGTGTAAAAAAATATAATCCAATGAAGTTAGTGAACTTGGATTACTCTAAAAGCAAATTAAATGCAACAAGCTTTTTATCCTCAGATATTTGAACCTTGATAGCTAGCAGTTCAATCTCAGTGATCTTTTTTTCATATATTTAAAATATTGGTGTTTATTCTGTATGACCTGGATTATCCAACAGGCTATGAACAATGCAATATACAGTACTTCTGTTCTTGTGCCAACTGATATATTTCATTAGTCAATTGTAAGTATTTGCAGAACCAACCAGATACAGTTGGGTCAGTTTTCAAAGCAAACTATCAGCTATTTCATGATTTTCACAGTTCAGTCTCTTGAAAAGCACACCTGCAGGATAAAAATGCTATGAAAGTCAGACATCTTTAATCAATTCTGTTTCTTCTTAATTTACATTTGGGAACCATTATATAAAGTAATTACATTTTAATAATTTAACTATTAAGTACGATGAAGACTGTGATTTAAATATCTAATGTATTACAAATATTCTTGGAAACAGACTTTGTCTTAAAACTCAAAGATAATGGTTTATTTCTGGAAAATATTTTTCCAGTAAGACAAAAAGTATTTTTACTTCTTCTCAAAAAGTTTAGATACGGCACAGCATGAAATCAAACTCATCTTGGACTTCAGTCATTAATTTTCAAGAATATTAATATGGTATAAAACAAGAACAGATAATTTCTCTGAATTTCAGCTTTTACTCCCACTGTTCCCAAGCCAAAATGCTTATATTTCCTGAGTATTATTCCAGACCTAAAAGTGCCACATCCAGACTTGATACATATCTCTCCATAATGCATTCACAACAATAACTACAGCTTGTCTGGCATTTGGATCACTCAACAGTTCTTATAGTTTCATAAAGACATAGGTTGTCCACTGCACCTGAAATGTCCAACCATATCCTAGAGTTGCCCACTCAGTGGACATGGAGAGAAAATAATTCTTGTTTATTTATGGTTTTCTGCACAGGTCTCTTAAAGAAACATGCCTGACAACAGTCTCAGTCTAGGGTATGAGAAGAGCAGCCAACATTAATTTCTGCCCTCAGGAATATGCTATAGGAATAGTTATCTCATGAGCTTTTAGCTTCATTGATGCCTAAAATTCCTTAGTGTTGTCAGCAGCCCTTTTTAATTGGATGTTTAAGTGCACTTCCACCTCATCTTTCACACAATGTCAGATATTTCCCCCAACACTTCAAGAGCTAGTGGGAAAGTCTATTAAATAAAGCATTAAAGTAAACCCATGGTTTCCAGGTCTTTTCTTTCTATAGTGACTGTTTTAGTGAAGTGGGAAATTCAGGCTTCCTCACAAGGGAGGCAGATGCAGTTTTCGAACTAGTTTTCAAGTAAAATTTAGGTTAAAACTATTTTCTTCTTTTATGTAAGAACATCCCATTTTTATTCACTTGCTCGCTTTCACACACATAACACATAACACACAAAGAGTACAGTAAAAATCAAAACAATCCAGTTTTTGTTATTTATAGAGGGACTGTAGAATTTTCAGATACGAGGGTTGACACAGAAGTGTGCATGCACTGGGGAAATGGACAAGATTCTCATACTCCTTGTAAGAAGGCTGGATGCAGAGAAGCACATAGATCCTAGGAAATAAATGAGAGCAATGTGAGCAGGAGACTAAGTCTGTATGAAGTCTCAGATGCATCACTGGAATTAGAGATGTGACGGGGTAGTTTGTGTGACTGGAAAGCTGCAACAGATGATTATAGATTCTAAAGGAAAGAATGGCAAGGAAAGTGAGGAGTGGGAATGAACTAAACAAATGTGAAGCTAAAATTCATGGACATTTGTTCTGAATGGGCAACAGTCCTTTGGAGAGTTTATTTGTGAGGGTCAGCTAAGAAACCTGCAAAGTGGTCTGGGGGAGCCATGCATGGCGGGCATCTGCTGCAGACACTCCAATCAAGAAGAGGAAGTAAACAAAGCTTTTTTAAAGCAACTGGAAAGAATCTCACAATTACAGTCCTTGGCTTTCATAGAGGACTTCAGCAACCATAACATCTGCTGAGAGGGCAACATAGCATGGCACAAACAATCCAGTGAAATAGTGTTCTGTTTTGATGCAGATTTTGCATGAGCAGACTAAAGGACAAGCTCTCCGTGACTTGGTACCCAGAAAGAGAGAACTGGTTGAGAATGTGATAGTCAGTGGCATCTGGGTCCAAAGCAGATAATGAAGATGTTAAAAGCCTGTGAAAAGTGAGGAAAGCAACTAGCGGACCAAAGCTCTAGGCTTTCAGAAGACCTCAACCTTTTCAGTAAACTTAAGATCCTGAACATCACAGCACTGAATGCACTGATCAGCTTTGCCTGCCCATTACCTCTGGGGTCTAGCTGCCCACACTCACAACAGCTCTGTGACAGCCCAGCTGAGTGTCATGGGATCATTCAGTTTGGAAAGAGCTGGAGCAGAAAAAGCTGGGACATGGCTCATGAGGTGATGCCTCTCACTTTGCTTTGGAGCTGTACTTAAGCTTAGATCCTATCCTTTGTTCCTTCCCTAAGCTGCATTGCAGGTACATATTTTTCCACCAAGTACCTCAATGGTCCTTACCCTGACCTTCCTATTTGACTCCATAGCTGGATCTAAGGCCTCCCCGTCAATGCAGTGATCACTGGGCTCAGGACATGACTCCTCACTTTGTCCATTTTGATAATTGCTGGGCGATGGCAAGGTCCTGTCTGTGTATCAGCCCTACTGGGGTACTGTCAGAGGATGCCCTGTCAGTGGTGGCATTGCCCTGCCAGTACAGTGGATGCCTGTGGCTCCCAGCTCATCTTCCTCTGTGGGGCAGCCCCACTCTGACTGATCTTGACAGCTGAAGTTACTATCTCTGTGAGTGAGAGTAGTGGATTTTTGTTTACTTTATCTTTAGCCAGGCTTTTGACATGATCTACCCATAACATCCTTGTAAAATTAGAGATGTAGATTTATTGAGTGGAAAACTAACTGGATCATCAGTCTGAAAAGATAGGGGTCAACAGTGAAGAGTCCACTGGATCACTTGTTTCAAGAAGAGTTCCTCAAGTGACAGTAAAGGACTGATACTGTTTAAAGGCATCATCAGTGATATGGATGATGGACCAGAATGCATCCTCTGCAGGCTGAAATAAAAACACTGGGGGCACACTGAGGACAGGATTGCCATTCAGAGATATTTTGATGGGGTGCACAAATGGGCCACCAAAATTCTCATGAAGCTCAGCAAAGGCAAATTCAAAGTTCTGCACCTGAGACATGAGAAACTATGTTTCATTATAAGCTAGAGACTTCCTGGATAAAAAAAGTAGCTCTGTAGAAAAGGACCTGGGGTTCCCAGGGGACAGCATCTTGGAAATGAGTCAGCAGTGACAAGGGCTAACTTCATACCGGTCTGCACATCAGGCTGCAAGTCTGAAGACAGAACACTGAGGAAATTTATTACTCACACTTCTCAGCACTGCTAAGACTGTACCAGCAACACTGGGCTCCTCCAGTTTTGAGTCCACAGTACAAAAGTGATTTTTACAGAATGGAGATAATCAGGCAAAGGGCTGCTAAGCTGGCTGGGAGACTGAAGCATATGATGTACATAAACTGAGGAAGTAGGATTTGTTTAGGCTGAAGAAGGGAAAGACCCAGGGGAGTCTAATTGCAGTTTGCCACCACGCTCCAAGGGTTTTGTGTGGAAGAGTTTTCTGAGAGAGAAATGCTCTTTCTCATAGAAAGAGAAAGAAATGAGATGCTACTTGAAAAAAAGGAAATTCATATCAGACATACAGAAGAGAATCCCTCTTCCCAGTGGAGATGGTTAAACATTGCAACAGGTTGCCCAGAGAAGATGGTAAACTCTTGGAGCTTTTCAGAACTGAACTGAACAAGGTCCTGATCAAACTTTGACGTTAACTCCTGTTTTCACCAGGACCTTGGACTAGATGACACCCAGACATCCCCTCAAACCCATATTTTATCTTGATCCTATGGTCAAGGTCAAATTGCCTTAACTGTAAGTACTGTTCCTTCACTTAAAAGGGAACATAATATTCCTGAGAGCTAATGAGCCTGTTGCCATCTAGATCTCTTCAAATACATCTGGGTGTTCATGTGAGTACTAGAAATGTCTGACAGCTTCAGTCTAATACTGTAGAAAAGAGACAAATTTTTGCATTTAATTTTGTAGCTATATAGCTCAGCAACAGAAGTCATTGGGCTTGATTGACCAGGAAGACTCTGATGTTTGTTTGAGCATTAGTGAGAGATAAAACAGAATCCTGTAAGCACTGTCTGTACTGGAAAAAAACATGTTTGATTGCTTACATGTGGACAAGCAGCTATTTAGAGAAATTTATCAGCAACAGACCAGGTTTAGATGCAATTTAGAACTGTACAAAACAGTTTTTTACAATTAAAGCATCATCAATTAACCCCTTTAGTTTAGAGGAAGATCCTGAATCTTCTTTGTATGTAAAGGAAAATGAATGCTTTTATAAGAATGTAAGTGACTCTTAATGAGTCTATTTAATTTATAGTGAAATCAAAGCAGTTCAGCATGGTTGCTGCCAGTGTTGGGCACTTGTGAAGAATCAACAAGATATAAAATTGATTTCTGTCTTTTTTATTGTTGGTTACTTTTTTCCTTCCTTTCTACCGCAAGCATGTAAATAGCAGAAAAAAAGTGCTAACAGATACAGTCTGAAGTCTAATGAAATTTCTTTCAAGCTATTTATTTATCATCATCCACTTAACACAACCAAATTGTGATAGGCGGTCCCAGAACTGGTTCACACCTTAGTAAGTAGCAAATGCATGATGAATGAGATTTAAAGCTGTGAAATTAGCAGCTGTCGAAGTCAAAATAAGCAGAAGAAAAAACTTAAATCCAACAAGGAAATAAAAAACCCTATGTATCTCACTTCCATCATACTGCAGCAATAATCAATTTGATAGATGAGAAATGTTTCAAAGATAATGCAGTGACAGTTTCTCAGCAGCAGCTTTAAAGGAAAAATTAGAATTAAGAATGACTTTATGATTATAAACTGCAGCAGTAATCTTAATGAGGTGAACACTTAGGAAGGAACATGGCAAGAAATTAAACAATAAGTTGCATTGTTTTATGGGCCTTTAACTATGGAAAATTAACTTACATTTCTTAACATTGTAATGGCAACAGTATGAAGTGGCAATCACCCTGAATCAAAAAGCTACAGAACTGCACAGTTAATAGATGTAAAGGTATTATCTGTCACATTTTTTCAAAACATTTAGTTAATTATTCAAATATATTCAGCTGTGTCACCTCTTGCCATCATTCAAAAATACATATGGCATTTACTGATTCCCAAGGAAATCAGTAGGAAATGTGCTAATTTTACTCTGGTTTTCCAGTGAGGCTCTGGATTAAATATGTACGTGATGACAAGAATAGCTTTTAATAATGTAACTGCACACTTGAAGATGCAAAATATTTTAAGTACAAGATAAATATCTAGTAGACATGGGAAATGGTGTTGTAAATGCTTACAGCCTTAGAATCGCAAACTGATAATGCTCTATTTAGTGTTTTTGTGGGGCTGATTAATTTCTTCTGTTGAAGAAGGAAGGAATAAAGGCAGAATCCAAGAAAGAACAAAGAAAAGTGCACATTATACTTACTTAGCAATAATTACAATATTTAATTCAATTTATCTTGAAAAAAAATCAGCAGACTAGTAAGTACAGCCATATCTAGACTGTCTTATTATGACGTCTGTGAGATGCTTTTCATTTTCTATTCCTGATACCTTGATTCCACCATACCAGTCTATGGTCTCATGAATCTTCCCCAGTTAAAATGCTAAAGGAAAAAAGAGTAGCTTCAAGCACTCTGTATGACCTAATAGCTGAGGGTTACCTACTCAGAATAGATGTAGTCTGCCAGCACATAGATTTGTTGGGAAGACAGCATGGTAGAAGATCCAGCTTCTCCATCTTTCACTCATGACATAACTCTTCACAAGCTGTATGGCTTAGGCTGGATGCTTAGGTTGATACACTCAAAATCTTCATAAGAGCATAAAGAACACACCTGAAATATAAAGTCAATAATTAATTATTAGTATAATTGAAATCTCAGGAGTTTAGTCAAAGAATGATTATTAGTCCAGTTTTCTGTTGTTGTTTTTTGGTTTTTTTTTGGTTTTTTTTGTTTGTTTTTTTTTTTGTGTGTGTGTGTGTGTTTGTTTTTTTGTTTTGTTTTGTTTTGTTTTTAATTAGAATAAATAAATAAACCTAAAGAAGATAATACTATTTTTGAAAAAAAAACAATTAAACACAAACTCCATCAGGTTGGAACGGGCGTGTATTGCACATTCTTATTATCTACCCTCTTTTCTGGTGTTATGCTTACCCTTATGATGTCTTTTTCAATCATGAGGCAGACAGCAACAGTCTTCCCCAGCAAACATGGGGATGGTTGAAGCAGGTGGTGAGTTTTCTATGTTCTTCACCAGTTTCTTTCTCTTCTCCTTTCTCCTTTCTTGGGGTGTTCACCAGGGTCTATTTGCATGTGGTTTTTAAAGTGCTTCTAAACCTTGTTCTTCCTTCATTGATGTGCAGCTCCTGGTCTCATTTCTATAACTGACCTTTGGTGAGCTGTTGATAAACTTGTGGTCTTCAGTCTCATCCTGTGTTTTGTTCCTTACCTTCCCATTGCTGTATTTCTGTACTCTACCGCCTTGTGTCCTGAATTCTCGAGGTCTCTGCTGTCAAATAGGATTGTATTTCTGTATACTGAATTATTATGTTGCAGTCATCAATACCTAATTTACACAGAACAGCTACTTGACGTCTGTCTGGGTATAAACTATGGTTGTAACACAAAAAAATGGGGTGAAGGTGGGAGTGGGGTGGGGAAAAGTAAAAACAGAATGACTTTTATAGCAACCTAAGCATCAGAAAAGATCAAGAAAAAGTTAAACAAAGTAAGCCTAAGAAACTTCAGTCCTGAGTCCTTGCAGACTCACTCATGTCCTGGTAGTAGCAATGGCAATGTATCACTGGGTTACAGAGGCAAAACCATCAGTGAGACATGTCTTAACTACACTTCTGTTCTCTTCTGTGGGCTGCATGACCCACTTGCCCTGACTCTTTTTCTTTCTGTCCAAAGTCTATTTCTTAGGAAGAATTAGGCCAGTTAGCTGACATTTTTTTGCTGCAAGCATATTTCTTGGAGCACGTTCATTCAACATTCAGGTGAACTACAGTCAGGACCTGCAGAAGATATTGTTACTCGAATATTGAGCAAGTTTCACACTAGAAATTCCTCTCCTACTGTGTTATAATCATCTGACTGCCACCCACTCCTCAGTGCCACCTTATTATTACTTTTTTTTCTACAGTAGATTTTGGGGGCTCTTTTTGCTTTCTTTATCTTTTAATAATTTGACACCTGCCTCCTGATACCCTTCCCCTTGTCCAATAGTGGCAGCATACACAGACTACTGACAGACTGCTCTTGACCAGCACTGGTAGCATAGACAGACTCAACACCTTGACCTCTTAGCAACATTAACAGCATAGGCAGGATACTGCCCACATTAGCCATGTGAGTATGATCCTCTCAGATCACACTGCCATTGCTGGAGCCAAGGGGTGACATGACTTTTGTGTGCATTCAAAAGTCATTCGCATGACTGGTTGTTGCTGACATAGGCCCTGGACACCACGTGTCGCTAGGTGTCCACCAGAGCTCTGGCATCACTTATGATGCTGTTTTTGCTGTCGGTGGTCAGGTGAGTCACTGTATGGGAGCGGTGCTGCTCATCTTTCCTACTGCCTCAATAAAATTTTGTTTTAGAACATGTTTTATAACAGACTCCATTACTGTTTGGACCACATAATTCTATCTGAATTAATAATGGTTCTTTGATTAGACCGTTAGGACTTCAGTTATACTAAGAGTAATGTCCATAAGATGTATTTCCTTTTTTGCTCATAAAACCACATTGAACACAACAGACTGTGGAAGCCTGTCTCCTTTAAGCTCTGAATGGGTCTTATCATGGAGTTGTTACTTAAAAGATGATACTGGCGTCACCATGAGAGTCGTCATATCCTAATAATACCTATGTGCTGAAATTTAAGGTTTTTAAATTTAAAAAATTTAAAATAAGGTTAATTTGAATTGGTACATTCTGGCTTGATACACATACCTCAGAAGGTGGGGCAGAATATGAAGGAATTAAAACAGATCCTTCTCTGGTTATTTCCTCTTCACCTTCTACTTCACATCAGACTTAGGAAAATTGGTTCTGAGATATGAGCTTTTCCCTTGCTAAAAAAAGGGAACTTTTGTTCCAAAGCACCATTTTAGGTATGAAATATTAAAGAACAGGTTGTTAGAATCTGGACTTTGCAGTGATCAAGTTCCTTTACCTTAAGTTCTTGCGTTTGTGGGTTATACACCATGATAACTTAAGGGAGTGCTTGCTTGCCAGCCAAATTATTCCTAGTTTTGCAGGCTTATTTTGTCATCTAATAGAAAAGTGTTGTAAAAATGAATACTGAGTGGCAGTGTTGAGTGCCAACAGAACATGAAGTAGTGGCTAATGTGATATGAAAGTCTTATAACATTAATTTTCAGTCATGTCTTATTAGTCTTGGACCATGTTGAGTTAGCTAGTATTCTTTAATATGACTTGAAAGTCAGTAGTGGGATGAGAATTTTCTTTTACCATAACAAAAACCAATGCAACACAATAGTGATAGGACATGATGTAAAATTACTAACAATTACAGTCCCTTTTCCTAAAAGAACACATTTTTTGAACAACTAAACTTTTACTTTTTCAAGGTCACACTTGTATGTTCCTCAGTGGCAGAAGAGAAATTATTGCCAGGAAGACAGAATTGTTTTTCCCCTTATGAATACTTTTGAAACCTATTTCAAGTCTTCTTTGTTTTTTTTTTTTTTGTTGTTGTTTTGTTGGGTTTTTTTTAATTTATTAACATCTTAATAGTACCTATAATTATTTCTTATTATTATGATTACCCAATTGCAAGATGTTAAGAGTTATGGAATGGGATTGTCTAGTGAGTTCCAGTATACCTACAATATTTAAAAAAAGTGATGCAGAGCAAGCTTGATTAAAACATTTCCTTGACTTTGAACATTTGATTTTGCACCCTTATTAGTTTCTGTAATTAAGACCATTTTTTTGTGTGTATATTCTATAATTAACAACAAATTTTCTCTCAGTGTGAAAACCTGTTATGGCATGCATATATATGACCCAGTAATCCTGAATTAATACTACATAAAGAAGTTAATACTTTTAATTTTATTTCCATTACTTTTCATTTGAGAAATAATTATTAACTTTTATAGTATAGTACTTGTAATATTAGATTTGTATAGGTTTTTCTTATGGAATTGTCAGCCAGACATACTGGTTAATCAGCACCTTACCCATGGGATTTAAGACTGCATTTGAACTTTCAGAACCTGTCTTTAATTTTCTTAAAATAAAACTAATTTCTTGACTGTGATCACTTCTTTGATTCACAATCACCATGAGTTGATCAGAGAATTCACAATGGTATTACCAATTTAGTTATCACCTAAATTAAGTCATTATCAAATGCCATCCACTTCCAAGCAGCCAGACAAGGATAAAAAGAAGATACTTTAATTTCAACTAAGCATGGAAAAAAGAAAAATGGATAGAACAGGGAAAACCAGGTGATAGAAATTTTGCAATGAAACAGGTTAAATAATCCACAAGATATTCTCATCATCATTGATATAATTTAAATATTTTAATTATTTTTACTTTTTATTTGTACTTGTGAGATTATGCACAGCAGCATTTCCCTGAAGCAAATATACCACCATAAATAAAAATGTAACTAAATAGCTGAATGAATTAACCAAAGTTCAGAAAATTTGAGAAATCCTACTGATGCCTGGCATCAAATACTTGAAACACTTGCAAAACCGTAGGAGGTTTAAGAATGAGATTGTTCTGAGCCACCCAGTATCAGATGTAGCTCGGGTTTATGGAGGGTAAGAAACTTGCATAATGTATAGAGTCAGTGCTACAGCTGTGGCCCAGGGAATATCACTGGAAAGTCAGTTGAGTTGAACTGCTGATGATGAGGAGCAAGTGGTTGAGCTGTTCTCTATGAAGTGATGGCTAGAGTAGGAAACATGGAGAGATTACTTCTGGAAGGGAAAAGAAGGCAAGGCAAGGAAAGGCAAAGCAAGGCAAAAGAGGAGGGAAGCAGAGCAGAGAAAGAAAAGCAGAGAAAGAAAAAGTAGTATCTACTTCAAAAACTCGAAAAAACCAGTGCTTTCAAGTTGATTTTGGCTAGCAGTATCTGAAATAACAGCTAGACATCCAGTCTCTCAGACACAAAGTCCTTCTGTAATTCTAACCCATAAGTGGTTTTCAAAATCCCACTAGGCACTTACCTTCATCTTCAGCTGCCTACATACCTTTAACACAGCACTCTAAGCCTCCTTTAATTGCTCCTCTGAGTTTCCTACCTCACAACCATGCTGACTGAATAAATTGTATGGAGAATTTGAAGCAGCCTGATACCTTGGTAATGAGGGAAGAAGGAGCATAGAAATATCACAAATGGACAGATTAAAGAAAGCATTCTTAACTGCTTAAATGAAGCTTCCTGCTTTAGACCACCAGTAGTTTTAATCTCTCAGTGCTGTCAGAAACACCAATAGCCCTTTTGATCTTCTAGTGTGTTGCTGAGTGAAGTTACTACCTAATTAATGCTGATGAAGGATAGTTTAATTTGGAACAGAAGGTTTTGTGTGAATGATATAGCCCAAAGGAATTAGTTGTCCAGGATTTATCTTATAAAAAATTTATCTTATTTAGCTTCTGAATGTTTCCTGAAGGGTTTAATTATACTGTATTACTATATAGAACATAATAAAATAATTTTTCCCACTAAAAATACAGTTTTGATATGAATTATAACAGGGAGGGAAAAAAAAAAAAAAGGCAAATGGGCTTTCACAGGCCCTGGCCAGCTATAATAATACTGACAAATGCTGTAGAACTAGAACACAAAGCCAGCAGGTCATAAAAGGCTTAAAAAGTATGGTCTAGCTTGACTGAAATTAGACATATCTTAAAAATCAACAACAGCAACAGGAAAATTTTAGGGCTTGCAGGATCCATCTATCTTAATGTTAGGTGTCTAAATCTTAGCAAGTCAGTCAAGGTTCCCTTTGCTATCTATAGTAAGAAATGGGAATTCTTAAATAATATTTTACCAAAACTGTTTTGCTGGTTTATGTAAGAATAAGCTAAACTGCACTCTGGAAGTTCTTCTTCTCACCATGATCTATCAGGTACTCTAGGTGAAATGTCAAAACTGGGAGATTTGAGACCATCTGCTCTTCCCAGACTTGAGATCCCACACTTGTTCCCCACCAGAATCTTGAATCTGTGATAAACACCGAAGCATCCTAGGTTATGTGCACAGTGTGTCGATGAGCCTGAAAAACAAAACTGGTGCAAAGAAGCCTCTCTGAGACTTTCCCAAAGAAAAGCAGAGTAGATAAAATGAGGGTTTCCAGGGAAGCATTTTCATTCACAGTGAAATCTCCTCCTGAAAAAAGGTGTGGTACTGAGTTGGTGGACAGTTTGCTGTCCTTCCCAGAATAATACAACTTCCTTTATTTTAGTAGTAGTAGTAGCTGAAGACATAGCTGAAGACACAGAAGATATGAGGACCCAAGCCTCACTTACTCTGAAAAGGTCCAAATAACTCTTTCCTACTTTATAAGAGTCTTTCCCAGACACTCATTTACAGAATAGTTTGGATGAGTGTACAGGAGGAAGATGGGTATCTTGTATCCTTCGGACTGACCTGGAGTCACTATGCAACCAAGAACCTGAGACTAAGACTCAAATGGAGAACAAGCAGAGAAGAATGAGACTACTTCCCACTGGATCTCCCCAATCTTTAGTTGATTTTCTTTCTCAATTACCTCAATGTAGGAATAGTCTAAGGAGCAGAGATTGGTACCCAGAACTCCTGCTGTTAGCATTGTGTTCTAGCCTGAGAGCTACAAAAGCCCAGCTTCTCCTTCTCTGGAGACATTCAAAACCCACCTGGACTTAATTCTGTGCAGCCTTGTCTAGGTGAAGCTGCTTTAGCAAGGGGTTGGACTAGGTGACTTCCAGAGGTCACTTCCAATCCTGACCATTCCGTGATACTTCTTGTAGGCCCACAAATAGTTTTTTCAATGCTACAAAAATTTCTTTCAGTATTTCATTCCAGTCTCAATAACAAAAGTTTTCCTTTCCATTTTCTCGTTCATCATGTCCCCATTTTCCTTGTTTTTTTTTTTATTTTCTTTTTTTTTTCCCTGTTGATTTTTTCCTCAATAGTTTCACTAAACAGTAGAACACAGGGTTTGAAATACAATTATAGATGCAATGTACATTTATAGCAAGGCATATATCCACTTCAAATAAAAACTTTTCCTTTCCTTTTCTAGCAAAAGAAAGAAAAGGGTGTGTTTCAGGAAAGGGTTCTCCTCATTTTTTACCTGCAACACATAGATTGTTTTAGCTACAAAAACTCTGCAGTAAGAAAGCCAGCTTTCATCTTCTAAAAAGGCTTATGTAATGTTCTAAGACTATAAAGCAAATGAAGAAAGATTTCATGCAGTATTCCAAGGTTAGTAGTAAGATGTAAGATCTTGTTGTTTGATGTTGGCTAGAAGACCTAATTACTTCTCACCTACTGCCTTACTAATAACATATCATCACACCATTCAAGTGAAACCTCAATAAAAAAGAAACACAATATTATCTTATTTCTAATTTACTATACTGATGTCATGAATATGCAGTTTGCAGCTTCTTTTGTAATTGGGGGGATTTTACAAGTGACAGAATGTTTTGGGGCAGAAAATGGAGAGATGCCTTTGCAATTCTCCTCACTTCTGCAGCAGATCTAGGTTGCCTCCAGTAAGAACATAGTTAATGCTATTTGCAAATACAGTTTTCTAAAAGTCCTTCTCAATCATTTCTGCGCAGACATCAGTCTCGGCAGGGTATAAGACAAAGCACTTTAACCCTTTTGGTGGACACCTAATTTAAAAAAAAAACCAAACAATTCTCAAATGCTAAATACTCTTCTGAGAACAAAATATTTAGAAAATATTTAACTTGTCTATCTCTGCATTATTTAGATGCCCCATATTACCTTGCAGGAACTGCTTGTATTTTTATCTTTTGCTAATGTCTGTCCCACTATTTTCATTCTTTCTTTTCCTTTCTCTCCTATATGCTTTTCTTTTGCTCTGTTTTGTGAAAGCATACCCCTGCCAAAAGACTAAGCATAAAGATTTGAACTTAAACCCAGAAATCTGGAAAACCTGTGGACTTAGCCTTGGACATAATTTGAAGGATTACTTAATAAAATAAAACAACAAATATTTGGAAAATGGCGATAATTGTTCATGACCAAAGTCTTTGGAAGTTTCATTACCAATGAAGCACATCTTAAATTATTTTGATGGAAAAATTTACTAAGTTAAACTGAAGCAACAAAAACTAAACTAAATTGACTAAATCAAACTAGTAAGCAAAACACTGGCTCTGTGTGTGTGCATACATGTATATATGTATAAATAAATAAATATTTGTATTATATATAGATTATACTTTGCTGATAAATGAAATACCTTTATGATTCATTTTCCAGACCACTGGAAACAATGTAAATAAAACATGTTATAAAACTAATATCTATATATCTTGCACAGTTATCAACTATATCTAGAAAGCTGAGATTTAGTAACTTGTAGACTAGTTTTCTGAAGAAAGTGAGGAAATTCATCAATGAAATATGTAAAGGGACAAAGAAAAGAGTATTTGAAAACAGACTATACAATCTGTCATGGGGATCAAGCAGATTACCCATCTGCGGATGGTTAGGTACTTTTCTATAATTTTCAGTCACAAAGTGAGAGAGAATGTTTTAAGCACTAATATTTCTGTGTGAGTGCATTACTTCCAAAATAATATACATCTGTTCAAGCTGTGTACCTCAAAGAGGATAAATATGTGATGACCTTGAGAAAGTACTTCTACCCTGTCTTATATAGCCCTGTAAGTGACTCTGAACTGTGGCAACTTTTGAATTATATTTCTAGGGCTTCTTTAAAACCCTTCAGAAGTTCTTTGTTTCTACTTTGTAATAGATTAAAAAAAAAAAAAAAGTCAGGATGTTTCACTTGCTGGAACACTCAACAGTCACTTCCAGGTACACTTACTCTTTTCTATTCTTAACATTTGTTTGATACTTTTACTCATTTATTTAATGACTAGCATGGCTGCAATAGATCTCATGAAATATATTGTTCACAGACTGCTAGAGCTTTCCGGTATGTGTGGACCACATTCAGCACCTGCAGAAATCAAATACAACGTCTAGCTCTTGTTTCCTATTTTTGTCATTCCCAGTTCTCAGACTAGAAAAGTATTTTCTAGCATATAGAATATTTGGGATGATTAAATCTCAGAAAAGGCTTGTGAGGAGGTAAAAGCTGACTGTGAAAAACAATGTTAAAACATCTTCAGAAGAATGGTGCTATGACCTGAAATAGAAAAACCTGTGACTGTGTAAGTACACTGTTCTGGAAAAAATAATTTGTAAATACGGAAAGATAAGGTCACATTTAAGGCTGGTGATAAATATTTTGTTCCAACCTGAAGGATAATAAAGTTCTACTCTCCTTTAACAAGGTTAGACCTGTTTGTTTTTTCCCTATGTGTGCTCCACTGAGGTCTTGCTGTGAGTTTACACACAGTTATTTTGAAGAGTCATGCTTTGTTGTCTGACAGTGATGGAAAACTTGCATGAAGGTAATTGGTAAACAAGTCATTAACTCTGGGTAAATTAAATCTGAACACTGTTTAATTAATGATTAACATTGTTTATTCTTTATCTTCATGTTTCCCTGCTTTGGGGATCTTCAAAGCAAAAAATTAAGAAAAATTGAGATTTTTAATACAAAATGTACTATAAATTCAGTACTGTCATATTTAGAAAATGGGGAAATAGAAAAATGTTTTGAAAGCTTTTTTATTTTCTCTTTTCCATTGGATGGGATTTTGTTCATTCAGGGAATATCATAGAACCATCAAACCCCCCCTAGCACAGGCTCTTTTTTTTTTTAGCAAACATGTTATAATATCCATAGGCTTTATTCTGTTATCTACTGCAGTCTTTACAGCTAGCATTTAACAGAAAGTAGAAACGTCCTCTAAATAAGATTTCTTAGCACCTCCTAAAGTAGTACTTTCCTCAACTTTTATTAAAAGGGTTTAAATTTCAAGCATTATTGAGTTTTATAGGCATGGAAAATGAAGTTGCAAAGGCTTTCTCTTGAACAGATGCTTCCCTGCTTATACACAGTGCAGGACCAGGAGAAGGCCTATGTCCTAAATACACAAATTGAATGTGAGGGGTTAAACATACATTGCTTTTTAAGAAGTAGTCCTGTTCCCATATATACAATGTTTATCTCTCCTTTGATAGTGACCTTTTCTTGTGCAGCTTTCTGAAACTTCTGAAAAAGAAGAAACACAACCGAGATTACTGTTGTGTTCAAACTACATGAAAATAAGTAACATTTCAAGAAACTTGTAAAAGACTACTTTTCTTATTTATTTATTTATTTTCCCTTCAAAGTGTTTGTGTGTGTGTCCTCAAAGAACTCTCTGGTTGAGAGCCAAAAAAAAAAAAAAGGAAATATTTCTCAAATAATGACTTTGCACAATAGGCACTGAAGCAGCTATTTTCAACTGAGTTGCCTCCCTAGAAGGTTAGGTGTGCTAGTGCATATTTCATTTTGATTTCTCTTTAGGACAAGTTCATACATATATGGCATAAGTACTTGGCGTTTGTTAGTTTGGATGAAGTTACCTCTCCCCTGGTAGACAAGAGGGAATGATAGACATACACTGTAACTGGTACAAAAGCACTGCTAGACAGTCAGCAAAAGCAGGACTGAGCCACAGGAGAGGGTCAGCAACACGTGCCTTAAGGCATGGTAAAAAATAAGCAATTTTTTTTTTTTTTTCCAGTCAATGAGACCAGGGCAGTTTCCAGAGATTCACAATGTATATTTTTAGATTCCAGATGTTCAATAGCAGTGTGGATTACTGAAAGAATGCTGATGAAATGTATAAACAGCTTCCTCATATATTCCTGTGCAGATGTCAGTCTGTATCACAGACAGTATGAGAGAAGATGTATCTTTCTGGCAGCCATAAGACATTGCCAATATGTGATATATATATATATATATATATGTATGTATGTATGTATGTATGTATGTATACACACACTGTGTTTCAGGGATTATTTTTTGAAGCAATTCAATGTTTTTCTACAATTATCTGACTACTGAGGACAAAAGAAATGGAATCATTTGCATTCACGTAGTGATGCCTTTCTTATGCAGGCACCATTTATGTCTTGCAATAAAGCATTACAGACTGACTACTGTGATTTTTTTTTCCCCAGAAACTTAAATCCAGAATTGTAGATAGAGCACTGCTGGGGATTATCAGTGGGATGGATGTGTCTGGCATGAGTGTTATTCTTGGTTTGGCTTCATTAAATGAGCCATTACTAGGAGAGACAAGTTGTTGTATGCTTTTATTGCCTTCCGTTGTTTCCTCTTTCAAATCAATAAGACTGTTTTGTAACTTTGGTTATAACACTGGTTCTAACTCAATTTAATGACTATTGGAAATAGTTCATTAGCTTTTAAAACGACATGGAGGAAAAGTGCCCTTGAGCTGCAGAAGTGGACTGTTACTGTTTTAGAACTGTGAATATACTGTATTCTATACAGAAGTAAAGGTTAGTAAATAAGTAAAAAATATTGTAATTCTATTATAAGTATTGTTCAAAGACCTTAGATTAAAAATCAAAACAGAACAAAAGAAAAAAAAAAACCAACCAAACAAACATCAAACCATGGGTAGGTTCTAGACAGTGACAAGATTACTGTCTACAGAGTGGTGTAATTAAATAAATTACATGTTCGGGAATCTCTCATTTTGCCAGCTATTTCTTATCATATTAATAATTATTATGCCACAGGTCACTATCAAGTTATGTCACTCTATGGGAAAAAAATTCTCACATCTATTATATACCTCAGAAAAAAATGGTTAGATTAATATGATTTCCAATTTTCCTTTGCATTTAAATGGATGGGTTTTGGAGATGTCCTTAACGAGTGGCTTACGAGGAACCATATCTCTCATCTCCTGATGCACTAACACCATCTTGAAGAACTTATTCTCCCACCATATGACAGAAGAGAGAGCATGTTGTCACTCTATCTCTTGCCACAGCAGACATCTCTAATTCATTGACTGATAACATCAGTAGTACATTAGCAGGGTATAGTTCATGAGTGTATAATTTGAAATACTGTTCAGTATTTTTTCAAATCATGTCCTGAAATTTGATTATGATAAAAGAATTTTTGTTTCTGTAACTCAATTGTAATTAATCAAAACTGGTTCTTAGAGCCTGACAACAATTCTTTCATTACAGCTTATTAAAATCAGACTTTTTTTTTTTTGAGACTTTATGTTCTAATATTTTCAAACAATTACTAAAAAAGTATTTCACTAAACCACTACAAAATACCTGCAATGTGAAAAAAATCCCTACCTTTTTTTCCCCAATGACTTGACAAAATATTCTTACCATTTTCCAAGTTTAAAATATCTCAGTTAGACCTCCTGTGCAGAACAATACAATAAAATATCATTTTGACACTACAGGAGTGGCATAGAAAAATTAATACCAAGCTCTTTTAGACAAGTCGTTTGAAATATTTTCTTCTATTACCTCAGTGTGACAGTGAGTTCTACTTCAATACCACATAAACTATAAAACAGCTCAATAAAATGTGAATGGATGTTTCTAAACTTCTTTGTGCTGAAGATTAAATTCTGTTGCTACATTGTTTAAGCTGGCAGACAATAGATGGTTGCTTTGTCAGATTCTTTGGCTTTGATATTCCTTGCCATTATTTAAAAGATGCATTTGTCATATCTGATAGTGGGGTGGCAGTGAAGCTGGTGTTCCTAGAGTTTCACAGTATTCCTTACTCAAAAGTTTATCAGAATTCAGCCATTTGCAACAAAAGAAAGTTGTGCCCTAGTTAATTTTTTTATAGTGTAGGTGTCATCTTAGTAATAAATAAAAAAGATAATAAAACTTACCTTTTAAAAGGTAAGGAACCTTTTATGTTGGTAATAATCAGAAGGAGTCTCAGCTACTCTGATTCATTTATTCTGTCTACCACAGGTAGAGATATCACTGCAGAAATACCAGGAATGTTAACACTGACTTCTGACTGAAGAAAGACATATTGGCTATCAGAGATAGTTTTCTCTAGACTTGCATTTTTTGCCTTCACACAGTTTACAACATTATTGCAACTCCTTATTTTCACATTTTTTTTCAAATTTAGGTACCATTATTTTCAAATTTCCCTTTCACAGTTGGTATACTTTTTTTTTTTTTTTTTCCCCCCACTTAGGAATTGGATCAAAGAAATGAAAGACAGCAACTTTTTTGTTCTTCTTTGAAGCAAGTTGATTATATCACTTCTGCAATAGTCTT
Source organism: Falco naumanni (assembly GCF_017639655.2). Taxonomy (NCBI): domain Eukaryota; kingdom Metazoa; phylum Chordata; class Aves; order Falconiformes; family Falconidae; genus Falco; species Falco naumanni. The sequence continues at coordinate 100,672,857 of NC_054055.1, read as the reverse complement.
TGCAGTAAAGTCAGCTAAAACAGAAGACGAATGTCTCACTTCACCATCAAAGAGCTGGCTTTTAACTGAAGAACTGTAGGAGTGGGCTAGGCAAATAAGTATCTGTATACGAACTTGGTGCACCTATATATACTTCATAGTAATGCAATGTAAGTTGATTAGCACTGTAGAAGTTAATGTTTTCTGTTTTTTTTCATACCTCTATCTTCATCTTTCCAGGGTATTATATAAGAAAGCTTGGCAGTTGTCACAAAAGGAGAAAAACATCCCTGTGTCATGGGAAAATGATGACATATCAAGAAAAAAGCTACATTCTGTGCTAAAGCAGTACTGAAACTGATCCAGTAAGAAATCACAGCTTTTACACTGACAAACATACATATATACAGATTTAATTATGTCTTACATTAGACCATGTAGAAGACACACACACATGTTTTCACCATGCTTGTAATAACATCAAAAAACTTCTAAAACCTGCTAGTAGATGCCTTATGATATTTATTGACTAATTTAGATTATTCTTAAGGTGTGGATGCAAGAGGGAAGTCTCCCTGAAGAAGGAACTCCTCTCAACTAAGCATTCTTCACATAACTTTACCCTTGAACATGAGAGGTCAGAAGGCCACATCAACCCTAAGATTCATTGTTTTCTGTTTAGTTGAATGAGTTATTTCATTCAAATCAAATTGTCTCCTTTATATTACAATACATTTAAGATGAGATCACTACCCTTGTGAATAATTAGGATCATCAGAAACAGCATGGAAATGGTTCCAAGTGTAAAAAAGCCACCACAGAAGCATTGTAATTGAATGGAATGCTGATGAATGTCTGGTGAAGAATGAAGGCCTACTTCTTCTGGTATTTTGAGTTTATGCCAAGTTTTACCTACTTAACAAGAGCTTTGAAATTACAGTCATTGTGTATCTTTTCCAAGAAGTGAATTCTGTCAAGTACCTTGTTTACATTTGCCAATTTCATATCATGCTAAATTTAAGGCAATTTAGAGCCAGTTTCCTTGCTCTTTGACAGCTAGTGTCCAATAAAATGCAGCTGAGAAAGATAGACAAGAGGAACTGTAGAGAGTGGGAGGCTTGACCAAGGCAGCAATTCAGTGAAGAGAAATGGAACACCTGCACTGAACATAAAAAAGCATAAAAATTTTGTTACGATGTTCAGCGTTTCCAGCTGTTAGCATGTATCCTTCACTATAACTTATGTATCCACCATTTTATCAAGGAACATACATTCTGGTATCACAAAGTCATGCAAGCACAAGAACTCTCATTTTGATAGTAGTCAAGAGAATATGTTATTTCAGAAGATATTCAGCTAAATAGTAGTGTGTTAGGCAAAGTTTTATGGCATATCTATTAGCATACAGCATTCCAGAAACAGTAACATAAGACACAGGTATGTCTGACTTGAATGAGGAAGGAAAGGACGAACAGGTTTCCGCAAAATGGCAAGAACGTATCTGATGTAGTACCAAAAAAAGCATGCAGCCAGATCAGCCCAATGCTGTTTCTCAGAAGGCTTTGTAGCCTGGTTACAGTGCTGCGTTATCACAGCTTACATCGTTTCCAGAACACAAGTTAGTGTTTTTGCCTAGCTGCACTTCTCTTTGACATCCCACAGCTTCATATTAGCTCAAGGTTCTCTGTGCCGAATTGCTATAAAGAGACAGGATTGCAGGCATGGCATTTTCAAAACACCAGCTGAAATTTGGCTTCCTAAATACAGCACACACAAGGCAGCTGCTGCCTGAGAGTGTTTATGGCCTAAAAGGCAAAGCTTGCTTCCTCAGTCCTACAGTGAGTGCAGATGTGCTGCACTGTATCTCCCTAGGCTGAAAGTGGCAGTGCCTTGTGTGCCATCTTCTGCCTTTGTTCCTGCGCTCACACTAAGCTGCATCTTAACACTAGCTAGTTGATAGAGGGTTTGAGGATACACTTAAACCTCTTCAGCAGTGCAAACAAATGCCATACAAAATTATTTTTCAAACTTACTGAGCCTGACTTTCGGAAAGCAACAAAATTTGCTCGCGAGACATCAGTTTGACAGGTGGGCAATAATGACTACCTCCAGCCACCTAAGAAAGATCATCACAAAGTATATCTCTAAGGATTTACAACCTAGCTTGTGGGTCAGTTAAACCTTCCTCTTATATAACAATGTTTCTACCCACAACTCAGCAAAAAAACCCTAACCAACCAAACAAGAAATCCCCCAACGAAACAAAAACATTCTCCAAAGCTCTCCCTCCATGTGTTGTCCAAATCCAATACCATAAAGAGTTTGCAAATGTCATGTAATGTAGATTTTACTGAAGTAATCTATAATGCCAATTTAAAGAAGCAGTCTTGCATCACAGTTGAATAATACATCTTATTTTTTAAAAAATCTATTGGACAATGAATGATCTCTAACCTGATTCATATGTTGTTTCTGGAAACAGTTTTTTTTTACTAAAATTTTTAAGTAGAAGGCAGCAAACCAAAGAGCTTAGCTAACATCCTCATATTCTAAGTGTTTTCTGTCAGTGAAAATAGGGCTCTATAACAATAAAAGTCTTATACAGGGTGTGAACTCCTGGTTCTTGAATGAATGTAATTAGGTTGCATTGCTGTGTCTGATCAGTTAGTTTTGTAACCAATTACTTTGATGACATTTGAGTAGCCAGTTCACCAGGGTCCTCAATTAGGCAGCCAAAAGTGAAAAGAGGATTTCTAGTAGATGCCTATGAAAAGATTACTCATACCTGAGCAGAACAACTGGCTAGAACATAAGTTTCAAAAGTAGCAGACTTCTCTCTTATAAGGACATTTTTGGTAACATTTGGTCTTTGAAATTGTGTTCCCTTTTTTTTGTACACTTAAGAAAGGTCATAATGAGTTTAGGTAATGAAATGGAGTAAAGCAGCATATTTTTCCTAGCATACATAGTGGTATAATTTAATCATGATTTGAACACCAGAGATTTTATGTAAATATTATTATTAGTGTTATTATATTTTAGTTATTCTTGTTATTGCAATCTGTATTTGCATTTCAGGAATGCTAAGGAGTTCCATTCTTGGGACTGACTATGGTGGCTACTCTCCTAATACAACCAGAAATGATGGTAACTGCTCCAGGGAGCTTTAAACCTAGGTATAAAACCAGAAAAACAGGAAGAGAAGAAAACCAATGCATAATATGTAGCAGCTTGATGGATAATATTTTCTGTAGGGTACCAAGTTAATTATTTCCAAATATAAATATTATGGACTGCATGAGTGAAGGAATGAAGTTGTTCGATGAGAAACCTGCTGAGGAAGTGAAAGAATACAGGAGCCTGGGCTGACTGAAGGGAAATTTAATCTCTCAGTGATAAATGAAAGATGGTAGAGTAGGAATAGGCGATGAAACTGAAAACACATAAGTAATGGTTGTTCTGAGAGACAGAGAGAGGTGAAAAAAAAATATAAGCGAAGAGGAAGATCTGTAAAGCAATATTGTGAATGAAAACGAATGGGACAAGGCTGCATTTTTCAGAACAAGTTGCACTGAGTAAGCTATGGCAAGATGGTTCAAATTCTAGTGAACTGATCCCTTAACTAAGCCTTAAATGATCAGATTTTAATGGCATTTAAAACTCTAGGGAGTACTCAAACCATCTAAATTTAGTGATCTTTAGTTTTTTTTTAGGAATTTTAAAAATTCTTCTTAGAGGAACAATTTAGATCTATAGGCAAGTTTTCATGTGTTTCTTACACAGTCAGGGTCTGCTGCCACAGGTTATTCAGAAGTTTTACAGTAAGCCTAGTTGGTCTCTCCAGTGCTGTAACAGTGCCCTGGAAAAAGGCTCCTCTCTGTTCCTTGTTTAGGGAACCAAATTTTCTGGCTTGAGGAAGATAGGTGACAATAGCTGGGTCTATTGGATTCCATCCACATGGTCACTGATGTGTGTTAAAAACGTAAGACCCAAGAAATAATTTTAGAAGTTAAAAAACAAGGAAGATCTAATTAAAATTTTAAATTTTAATCTTTAAACTTTAAAGAGTCACAGGCCTGTGGAAGAGCTTATGGTACGCTTTATTTTAGCATAAATAATTCAGAAAGTTGATATGGGTAAAATTAAACTTGGAAAATTTCAGTTTTTCTGGTAAATGGTTATTTGGCTCCCATCTGTGTCCATATGCTTCTTTATGTTACTGTGGAAATGCAACTTGCAAAAGAACAAAAAGCCCTAAATCACATATTTTTTTTGTAGTTTGGCAAGAAAATTGTGCTCCTGTGTAACTGCAGTGATCTTCCTGCCAGAGTGCATAGAGTTTTGCCACTGGTACATCAATCACACAAACTGCTGAGCTGCTGATGGCTTCACAAAGCAATGTTTTATTAATGTTAATTAATCTGTTCATTAACTTTGAATATCCACTAGGGGGTAGCACTCAAAACGTTGTCAGGAGGCTATAGAAAGTTCAGTGACAATATTGATGCTGTCTAATGTATTGTTACGGAAATAAAAAGCTAAAATGTATTAAAGTCATTGATAGTTTACAGTGTGCTTATATTTGCATTTTCGTAGGACTGCATAATTTAAATCCAGTGCACACTGAAGAGGACAGTTGAATCTCTACTGTTAAAGAAAAATAAAATGGTAATATAAACTAACTAAATAAAATTCATAAGGTAAGCATTTTGAGAAGAAATCTTCAAGTGAAGATGTGAACCTGCTAACTGAAAAGTCATCCATTCTACAACCAGTATATCAGTTTTCTGTGAGAAATCAGTTCTATCTTGTCTAAGAGATTAAAAAAGTGACACTACAAAATGGAAGGGTTTTGCTTAATGTCATAAGTGTTGTGCTTCATTATGATATGAGTTTAATGATATTTTAGCATTTATTATCATACTCAGGTGCACATACAGCAGTCTTCAGGTTCCAGAACTTTGCTTTATTTCAAAGTATAAGGCTGCATTCTATCAGAAATCTTGCTAAATTGGAGAGAAAATAGCAATTATTTTGATTGCTAACTTCAACAGATGAAGAAAAGATCTATTTAATCAAATCATGTGGGCTAAATATGGAATTCCAAACAATATCTTAAAAAAAAAAAAAAAGGGAAAGAAAAAAAAATGCAAAACTCTGAGAATTTCTCAAAGCAGATAGCTACATTAACCCTGGAGGCTGCCATTTTTTGCTAATAGCAACAAGAAATACATTTTTATATACAGTTTTGTGGGATTATTGCCAGACAGGAAGCTATTTATTTAGTGGTCAAAAACTTGCTAAGTGCTTCACAAACACATTTACTTTTTTAAAAAAAGATACTAATCTGGACTTGAAAAACTGATGGTATACTACCTAAGAGAAGAAGCCAACAAAACAATGATCTGTGATATCCAAAGCTATAAGAAGATGAAAATGGAGAACTGATATTACAGAATTATATTTATACATAATCAGACAACGTTTTCTTGTGCTTGAGGTCTTAATGATTCTGCTGAATATATCAATGAATGAAAAGAGAGATGTAAGGATGTATGGTGGAGGTTTGTGGTTATTGTCAGAAGGCACTGAACAGGAACCTTAGTTCAGTTATTTTGTAGTTTTTATGTTCCTTAAGCATCTGTAGAGATGGAATTTTAAAATTATTCAAGATGAACAACTACATAATGCTAATATTTCCAATCAGGAAACACAGACATACACATAAAAATGTACACACACAATAAAAGCCCCACATGTGGCCAGGGAACTGTCCTTGAAATATTTGGCATTTGTTAAATTCCTTCCTTTTCATCACCCTACTGGCAGTGTGGCTATGCCTTAAGTCATTATTTCTCCTTCTGTATTGCCTTGCCAATGTGTGTAAACATTCTGGATTAGCAGACTGGAAGTAGCTTAAAGTTATGAAGAAAGTGGCTCACAGTAATCAGATTAGTTCTTTTCAGAGGAAAAGAAATCCGACATAAAATGAAAATCTATCCTGTCCTTCCTTTTCTAATTCCCAGTTTTCTGAAAGGAAAAATGTTTTGAGATAGCTGTGAGTGCTGAAAGACTTGACCACATAGTTACTGTGGGCAAAACTGTCACCCAGTGTTACGTGAACTCCTCTATTTTCCACCATGGCAGTAGAAAACCTCTAGCTTTCATTACAAAATCTTTGTCAATCACAAACTAGTTATATTTATCCTTGGAAAACATAGTTAAACTGTTGGGCAAAGTGGAAAAGAGTGGAGAGAGACTGAATATGCAGGTGGTGGTGTAGCCATGAATATTAGGTTAGTAGCAAAACTCCATGGGCTTAAATTTCACAGACTTGCTCCAGTCAGTCTGAAAGAGGAAAACCTCCCACTCATTTTGCTAGCAGTATGTCTTCCCAGCATGGTCTTATGAGGGGAAGTCTAGCTCTGCCTAAAGATCCAAAGACCTTTCAGGAAAAGCTGATTGCAGCTGCTTTTGGCTAAACAGTTCTTTCTCCCACTGGTGGAAAACCTTAATTTTCCATAGAACTGCTCTCTCCTGACATGCCAAAGCAGCTTTGTTTCAGCAGGGTGTATGCATAGATTGTTGCAATTAACTGGTAGTGTTTAGCTTTTAAGAAGTCTGAAGGCAGCATAGACGAGACTGTAATATGTTGATCCAGAAACATTTTCACAGAAATGTTCTGGAGAACATTAAAAAAAAAAAAAAAAAAAAAAAATCCAAGGCCACATCTGTACTAAAGTCTCTTTTGATCTTCTGAGATGAATGTTACCACAAGAATATTGTTTCACAAGATCAACATGCAGTAAACAAAAGCCAACACACTCTTACATAACGGACACTTCTTTTACAATAATTGTTCTATGTATTTTCAAGTATTCAGGAGTTGAATCTCTTATATCTGTTGTATTGCAGTCATGATATTGGAGAAAAATAATTGCTTAAGTTTTATCAGTTCCTTATTACTGTTTTTCTCTATGGAAATATAGGAATGGCACGTATCAGATAATTCCTGTTCTCTCTTCATTTCAGAAGACAAATGGTTATGTGTGCATTGCAGACTCTCTTGAAATCTTTGATCTGTCACAACAATCAAGCAAGATTCATTTGAGCAGGTCCAAGGCCAGTGATCTAATGTAAACCGTTTAATTCTCTCCCCTTTTACACACTGGTCCAGATCTTCAGCTGATGTAATCTGGCAATAGCTCCATTGATGTCAGTGGAGCTCTGCCAATTCATGCTATTGAGGATAAGTCCTGTTAAGTGCTGCTCTGTGCCTTGAATTGTCCTCATCAATTTCAGCAACTCTGTATACTGAATATGGGTCAGACCATGAGTATTTTCTTCCCATGACAAGCAATTATTTTTTTACACAGATAATCTCATACTGATGTGAGATATGCCTCTTCTGTAGCTGGCTCCCCAATGTGAATTGGAAGACCATAACTATGGTAGAACCTAATACTTAAATAGATAATAACTAAAGCAGAACATAGATGTAATTAATTTTTTCACTTATATTGAGTGAGATCAGAATCTGGCTGAGACTGTTAAATATTGAAGACTTGATGTGTAAATTAGGATCCAACAACAATGGAAAAGTACATCATAATCTTTCTTTATAAACAGTATAGGAAGGTAGTTAAATAAATAAATAAAGAAAGAAAGAGAGAAAAAAAGAAAAAGACCAAAACCAAAACCAACCAAAAACCCACAATGTTAATCAATATTAAAAAAATGTAGGTAGGTAAAAAATGCGAGGCAAAACAGAAAGCAAAATGAAAGATTAATCTGCTAAATAAAAACAGAAATACTATCTTCAAAAAACCCTTACAGGTGAAGAATATAGTACCTAACGTTTTCTGAAAGTATATTTAAATAATTTCAGGTTTGCTGAAGTTAATAAATGAGCTATCAAACAGGTTAATGATTTACAGATCATTGACAGAAAATTGGCCTAAACTACTTGTCAAGAATGTTTTATGGGTGTGAGTTTGTTGTAGTATAATGTATTGTCTTGTTTGTGCCTAAGTTTCTGCATTAGGGCCCTGATTTAGTAGAATTTTAATTATATTTGTTTCTAATAAGATATATTTATCATTATATATCACTGTAAGAAAGACTTTAGTGCCCATATCAAAGCTCATACCCTGAAAAACATTGGACAAAAAGTGATTTGTGTGTCTTAGAACATCTACCTTTCAAACAAGCATGTAGACAATAGCCCCTTTGCAGCAAAGGGAGATAAGATTTTGCTTGTACAATGTACTAGTTGTGTAAATTTTTAATGCAATACAAAAGATTGAGTACATTGTCTAGTATTAATAATTTATAAGGAATCTTTTTAGCCATCCACAAATTGGCTACAGATAGCAACACAGAAATGGGCTTTCATATATCTGTGTGGATAAACATTTCTAATTCTAGCTTCTTGGGAGATATCTTCTCTGTAGTTAGCAGACTTTTTGCTGGATGTTACATCTGACTTGACTTTGATTTATAAGGATTTATTCTGTTTTGAGTTAAACCAGCATAGGCTTACTGGTCTGGGTTCAGCCAAAGAAGGCAGTTTACTAAAACATGAAAAAGCATCAGATGTGACCCCAGAGACAGGGGATTATTTCAGTGTACTTGAACTAGACACTAAACTGTTCAATCTTGTGGAAGTAGAATGGTTCAAAAAATTGCTATCAGCAGCTTCAATTTTCCCATGATCACTGTCAGATCATGTTAAGGTGTGTGACTGAGCAAAGGACAGCTCCTCTTCTCCAAATGACTCTAAGGCTTAGACTTGGAAGTCCTTGCTCTCCCCTGGGCCTATAAACCCTATACTCAGAAAACCCCACTGAGCCTGCTGTTGAAGCATCCTTGTCATCCACCCCATATTGGTGAATGGTTTATACTGTTTGGATGGCACACTCATGCCCACAAATCTTGGGATATCTTATATGACTTTCAGTGTTCCTCTAGGCACAGTAAGTTACAAGTTTGGTGTTTGTTTTTTTTTTTTTTGTGTGCTGTGCCCACTTGTGTTAGGGCTTTGGCTAACACTGGAAACCAGATGAATTAATTCTTCTGTGAGAGACCACTCTTAAAAACAGACAGACTCCTCCATACTTTTCCAAAGTTTTACAGTTCCCTTGCTTTACTCTTAATCTTGGATCTTTTCTTGTTTCTGTTCTCCTGTTAGACTAGTTGAGCATTTCCTGTGCTGTTAACAATAGTCTTCACAGAGCAGGTGAGCCAGGAATAGCCTCCATTATGTCTAGTTTTTCCCTTTGCATGTTGAACTTTCAGCACCATGTGCCAATCATCTATTTGTCCCTTCCTGTAACATGTTTACCACTTCTGAGGACAGTGTTATGTTATAAAGTGAAAAGATCATGGAAAGAGTTGAAGTGGCCTCTGTTAATTTAGCAGAAGGTGGGAGAAAATAGTAAAAGTAGGTTAGAATAGGAACATTATTTCTTTCCTTGTACCAAGGGTCGTACTAGCCCTGCTCTACTGCTAGTCCAGGCATCTTGGCTTCAACTACCTGGACCTGCTCAGCTCTGACATGTAAGGATGTATTTTCCCTGAACCCACTGAAGAACACACAAGAAGCAGTAGTCAGATATGTAAGGATGTCTGAAAGCTTTTCTTGCAGGGCAACTCAAAAGACTGGAGAGCAAGCAGGAGATACAAGTAATCTGAAATATCCTTGTAGTCACTACCTGTCATATGACATTATTGACATCTACAAGGGTAATACAGGGAAAATTCCATTGGTTCTTTAATTATGTCTTCTTCCCAGGAAGCAACTGAAACACAGAAAGTACTAGTGAGAGCTGCTCTGGCTCTCCTCTCCTCTCCTCTCCTCTCCTCTCCTCTCCTCTCCTCTCCTCTCCTCTCCTCTCCTCTCCTCTCCTCTCCTCTCCTCTCCTCTCCTCTCCTCTCCTCTCCTCTCCTCTCCTCTCCTCTCCTCTCCTCTCCTCTCCTCTCCTCTCCTCTCCTCTCCTCTCCTCTCCTCTCCTCTCCTCTCCTCTCCTCTCCTCTCCTCTCCTCTCCTCTCCTCTCCTCCCCTCCCCTCCCCTCCCCTCCCCTCCCCTCCCCTCCCCTCCCCTCCCCTCCCCTCCCCTCCCCTCCCCTCCTATGAGTCCAAACCCACTCACCCAGTCCCAGAACATCTGGAGGAGACTTGTGGATGTCACTGTCTCAGCTATCAACTTGTTCACTCAAGTGGAACCTTACTTAGAAAGTTTGTCCCTTTTCAGGATGACAGAGGAGTGACAGAATCATACTGTCCTCTTTAGCCTTTTCTTTTACTTCCATTTAGCAGTTGTGCATCTCCATTATTTATCCAGATAAAGAAGAATTAGGGAGAAAGACAAATATTTATGGTAAACTGCTTGGTGCTTGAGACATGTTAATGAGGCTCATGTCAGTTTTAAGGCAGAAGACTCGTTTGTTTGCCTTTCAGCAGATGAGTGGTTACCTTTACAAGCACAAGCCTTTCTCAGGTCAATGACTGAGCATTTTGGTTATCCTGGAGTGATGGCAAATCAAGACCTTGTGACAGTACTGGCTCAGCAGCTCTAGTTTTCTATAGAGAATTTTTGCTCAGCACTTCTAATTAGCAGTCCTGATGTCAAAGAATAGACCTATCAGCAAGATTTTGGATCAGCATATCCAGTGTATTTAAATGATGTCAGAGATCAGGCCACTATGGGGTTTCTGGTTTAGCACATCCTCTCACTGGAAAGAGACCACAGTATAAAATGTAAGCAGCGTTTGCGATGTGGTATTTGTGCCCAGCATTGGCATTGCTCGTAAGTTTATATTCTGCTGCATATCATATGATTTGCAGAACAAAGCCTAATTTATTTTTTAATGACCAAGAATGAGAGCAAGGCTGTTAAGTCTCATACAAGTAAAAAATTTTTTTTGTTGTTTTGGTTCTTTGTGTTTTTGTTGTTGTTGTTGTTGTTTTTTGTTTTTGGGGTTTTTTTGGTTTTTTTTGGGGGGGGTTTGTTTGGTTTTTTTAAACACAAAGTAGATTGTGAATGTCCTGAGGTGAGAACACCCCTCTGGTCTATTCACACTGCCTAGGGAAATGGGATGCTGATCCAGGACAGTGGGTTTTGATCTATGGGACTCAGATACTGCAGTTAAGAGGTCCACAGAAGGTGACCAGCATAGAAAGCAGTCTTTATATTAGCTGATGAACATAGAAGGATTCCCACTGGATATTTATTTTGTACATCCAAAATGGAAGTCAGCTTTAAAACCACTGATTCAGGCTTGGCATCTGTAAACATGATCTCAACAATGAAAAACAACATCTCAGAGACAATTTATTTTGTTTCATTTTGCAAGGTAGATTCCTCTAGAAAGTCGGCAGTCAGATAAATTCACTATTTGATCATCAGTTAAAATGCACAGATTTTAGTCTTTTAGTACTTCACTAGACTAAGAAAAACAGGAAAATTACCACCATACTACAGATGAATCTGTAGTGTTCACTGTGACAATGGCACCGCAAATCAATGAACTGAAATACCTGGTACACCAGCTTTCCTCAAACAATTTTGTAAGGATGACTTTACAGATTAATTCTAGCACTGCATCTTAGGTAAATTTCACTTACAGTAGCTCTTCAGCACTATTTAGTGAGTCGCTGTTACAGTGATACTACTTTTTTTCTTTTTCTCTTAGAATAAACACTCAAACATTTTATTGAACTACTGCAGAATAGCTACTATAAGATTATTCAATGAGCAGAAAGTGTGAAGCCCTCTGTATAGTGAAAATACTTCTGCAGTTACATATACATTTTTCTTGGCTTTGAAATTTTCTAAAACATATAGACACTAAAACATTAGATTTAGTATACATTCATACCTACAGCATTCAACATAAAGACCTGCGATAAGCACTTCCTTATAATCAAAATGATTCCTTAAAACATCATTGAAAGAATTCCTTGGAATAGAAATTAATCCTTCTTCTTTGTGCATAATAATTTAATTCTTACATATTGATCATGATACAGAAACTAATGAAACACCATCATAGTTATATTTATTCACCTGTAGGTACTATAAATCTGCACTCATATTCTAGACTTTTGATTTCAGAGTTACTGCTATAGGTATGTTATACAACTATTAATTTGTGATATAACCTTTCTACTTGCAGAACTTTGCTCACTTTTTAATTTTCTTATCTTGCTTACAAGGACAAGCTAAAGACTTTGGGAGACTTTTGTTTGGAAACAATTCAGTTTTTCAAATTTCGGTTTTCTAGTTTTCAGTGTTCTGCAAGTTTTGTTTTACAGTTCCTGCAATACTACATGGGGTCTTTATGTTTGGAGCTTATCTGGTGCAAAATGTCCAAGATAATGAGGTAGCATGAACTTTGAGATGATTCAAAGACAGCAAACAGGAAATCCATATAAAAACTCAGCCAGCTTCCTTAATCTACCCCGGCGGATTAACAGCAGATTCTGTTTCCCACCCTTCTTTTCCTCCTCCAGAGAAAACCATATACTGAGAAGATTTCTTTGCCTAGAGACAATACTGAAAAAGCTATTTTCAGGATATTTTTTTTTTAAGAAGAACAACTAAGAGTATTTAAAAATATGACTTTGAATGCCTCTTTCTTTTTCCTACTGTCCTTGAATCTGTGTATTGACTATTTGCTGCCTCAAAGAAAATAAACTGCATCTAGCTTAATTCTGAGTTATCATGTCTCAGTATCTCATATTACCCCATGGACTTTAGCCAAATTTTGTCCTAGCTGCTATGGTAGAAAAGGTCAGTCTGTTCCTGATAGGACCTTATTTTGTGAAATGAAGCCTGAAATTATAATGAACAATAGAAATATATTTGCATGTAGTAAAGATGGTCCTTGAAAACATTTTATAATTTTACAGTGTCTGGTCATTTTTTTTATGTATTGTGTATAAATTAAAATAGCACAGGCCTCAAGAGTTGCCTTGTTATAATATTGCTATTCAGCATTTTCCTTTAGAAATGCTGATGTATTGTCTTAACCTTAAACAGCACAACAGTGTATAAACTCACCTGAGAACACACATCCCAGTTTTTATCCTGTGCTGTGTATTTTCTGCCTATTATTAGTGACTTGTTTTTCCTTTGCTAGCATATTCTCATTACCAGAATGAATGACTTTTGGTAACAGTATTTCAAAATCCTCTCAGAAATTGTTAGTCCAAATACACTTACGTGTTTCACAATATTTTTTGTAATAACTGAGAAACATCAATACGTGCAAGGCAGTTTGGTCAAGAACCATTTGGGATGAAGTAATATAACTCAATGGCATTCAGTACCTTTCAAGTACATTTGGGAAGAGATGAGAAGAAAGGGAAGAATATGGACACTAATTAAAGATTAATTTAAATGAGAAATGCCTTGACAAGCTCTTTTGCGGAAGAAAAGAGATATTGGCATGAAAGAAAGGGAGGCTGCCTGAGGTAGAAGGTTACATTATGAAACTTGAGCCGATAACAGCTTCTAATACTTAACATCATTTGCAGCATCACCACCATCTGCTTCAAAATGAGCAGACACTTCTCTGCAGAAAAGTAATTATCCTCAAGCTCATGCTATATTTGTGGTGAGCTGACTGTTCAATTCACATGAGCCCAAGGTTTTGTATTTTGCACAGCTTTATTTAATCATGTCCTGTGTTCACATTCAGTGCTAAATTAAGGCTGCAGAAAAGGCCTTTCTCTCCTCTCTAAGATTCTGATAATTTTTGCTAGCACCAGGGAAAGGAAATGAACATAAGCATAATTCTGACACCAAGAAATCTGTCTGTCTCTCTAATCCACCTAATCTCTTTTATTTCTCTATACTTTTATCATCATGGTATCCAAAGAATATCACAAAAAAAACCCCAAAAAACCAAACAAAAACCAAAACCAAAATAATAATAATAAAAAATATTTTTAGCTATATAAATAACAAAGAGAAAAAGGACGGAGAATGGAACACAGATAAACGATAAAGGTGGCTGCTGAATGGAATTAATACTTTACCTCATTTTCTGATAAAGGCAATGGTACTGAACGTGGGAGAAAGGCAGGAAGGCTCATGACAGCAGGAGCAAGGAAACAGAACTATCAACAGAGGTGGAAACAAAGCTTATACTGCTTAGTACACTCAGGTTGAGGAGTCCCAATAAGCTCTGCACAAGGGCTAACAAATGACAGATCAGGCCTGATAGTAGTTATTTTTAATAAATCTATCAACTTTAGTGTAATATTTTGAAACTGGAAGTAGTGAGTACAGTATTTCTTTTGAATAAATCAGAAGGAGAATGATAAGGAGAGGGAAGGAAAAGACAGTCAAAACACAGTAACATGATCTTAAGGATAAACAAACATGAAATTGGAGGTTGGATTAAGAGTAAAACAAAGAACAGCAAAAGACATTTCTGTAAAGAAAAAAGGTGCTTAAATATAACATGGACTTACATAGATTGGACTGAAATAAGCTGCTGTCTTCCTCTGATAAAGTGATTGATTTTCTACAAAAGGGAAACATAAATATAATCTACCTGGAGTTTACTAAAATATTTCATTAAAATATTTGATATGGTGCTATTAGAGAAACTTACTTAATATGCAAAAAATGAAATTAGCAGAAAAATAATAAGCTACTTTAGGAATTGGTTGAAGGGGAAGGACTAGGAAATAATATTGAGAAGGAAAACACTTGTGAAAGGACGGGTTACTCAAGGATCATTCTGTTTTCTTATTTAATATTATATTTTCAAAAAATGACCATGACTTGAAAGAAGTATGCTAATAAAATGTACTGATGAGGAAGTCAAGGACAATTATTAACTTAGGAAAATGAGAAAGAACTGGGTGGCCCTGAGGACTGGAATTCTAAAATTGGGAATAAATGCAGCCATTAAAGATACAAGATGGTACATCTGTAATTTATTTTTTTTTTTGTTATAACCTGGGAGTTCATCTGCTTTAAATGACTGAGGAAAAGAAAGGCCAAACTGGACAAATCTGTCACACAAAAAAAAAAAAAAAAAACAAACAAACAAACCACCAAACAAACAAACAAATAACCCACATGAGACATCAATGTAATGCCCTACAAACACCTCACTTTTGATCCAACAGCAAAGGGTTTCTGGAAGAGATTGAAAAGTACTAGCCAGTGTTCAAAGCACTGATTTTGCCACATCTGGAATGTCTATAATAAAGAAAGAAGGAACTCTAAGTAAAGCAGGTGAAGAAATGCTAAACTAAGGTAATTAATTAATGGTATGTTTATGTAGCTGGATGCTAGGCCTGCATACAGGCAGACCTGAGAGAATATTCATCAATTTCATTGAGAAAACACATACCAGTATTTATTTTCTCTTCTGTGGTTGAGAGGTAGCATTGGACTGGGTTATACCCACCGTGTCAGTACTGGTGGAGCTAGCATGAAATTTCAAAGATCTAATTTTGTACATGTGCTTTAAAAGTTCTTGGCATCAAAAGGGGAAACCATTCTGCCTGCTGGCCCCCTCTCAACTCAGAAATCACAAAATAGAACCAAGGGAAAGAAAAATAGCAAGAGCAAACAGGAAGAAGTGACAGAAGAGTAGCAGTCACTTAACAGTAGCATGAAAGAGAAAACCCAAATATTATTGCTTGTGGCCTTTACTGAAGAAGCACCTTTTGGTTCATTCTTCCATCCACCCTCAACATGGCAGACCAAATGCAAACACTCTGTGTGCCTCACAGAAAGACTTGGAGAAATAAGATGAAACTAACTTTGCTATGTACTGTCATTCCAAGATTCTAAGTTTCTTGCTGTCATGACCAGAGAGTTCAGAAAAAGGTTAGGAATTGAAATAAACCATATGCATGCTGTTTTTAAAATAAAAAAATAAAAAAGGCTTTGCTGACAGTCCATTTCTGAGAAACAGCAAAGTATTTGCATGTTTTTTCTTGTATTGTAACTGGCTATACTTCTTCCATAACATAATATTTCCATATTTCCTGGTGTTATCTGGATGCATTTTAATTCAAACCTGACATTTCTTCCTTGCAAGGAGTTATGAAATATTTATGGGATTATACCTGTACGTTTCAGCTGTGATACAGGGATTTAAGAACAGGTTGGCAGACAGATGCCCTATGTTGTCCAGTGAAAGGTCAGTGTCAAGTGAAATGCATCTCATTTATGCCATCTGTTTCCCTCCAACAACTAGAAAAAACAGGAATTACATTTTCACCTGTTAAAGAAATTGAAGTGCTGCAAAAACAGTTTGCCAGTGTAATTTCCTCAGAAGATTATATCTCTCAAGAAATGTATTTTTTTATTATTTAAACCTGGTTTCTTACCATCGCCGTCTTGCTTTCCACAGAGTAAGATTTGGCATCACAGCCTGAAGAAAACACAAAATCATTTACATTTATCAGTTGTCATGCAACCTCATTTAGACTTTAAAATCTTTCTAAGACTTCACCTTCAATTTTCCTGTTCAGTTTAATCCATCACTTCAACTACTATATTACAGGCTTTACATTTGCAAAGATGGGGACATGACTGCATTGGTGAGTTCCCTTGGTCTGCAGAAAGGAAAGTTGAAACAATAGTTGTGTGGAATGTGCACAGTCATGTTGTACTCATTAACTTTTTTATAGCTGATCATTTCACTCAAATAATAATAATAATTTAAAAACCTCAAACCAAAACAAAAAGCAATAACAAACAGCTATCTGGCTATTGTGCTTCTATAACGCTCTAGAATGAATTGGTGATTTATTTCTAACCACTAAGTGGCCTTGATCAGTTTTCTCTTTCTTTTTTCTTTGGCTTTCAGGACTCCATTCAATTTTTTGGGGAAAAGAATCACAGAACCATAGAACCATTTATGCTGGAAAAGACCTTTAAGATTGTAGAGACCAGTCGTTAACTCAGGACTGCCATGTCCACCACTAAACCATGTGTCTGAGCAAAACTTCTACAGTTTTTTGAACACCTCCAGGGATGGTGATTCCACCACCTGCTGGGCATCCTGTTCCAATGCTTGACCACCCTCTCATTGATGAATGTTTTCCTAATATCCAATCTAAACCTCCCCTGGCACAACTTAAGGACATTTCTTCTTGTCTTATTGCTCATTATCTGGCAGAACAGACAAACACCCACCTCACTACAACCTCCTTTCAGGTAGTTGTAAGAGTGATAAGGTCTCCCCTGAGTCTCCTCCAGACTAAATAGCCCTCGTTCCCTCAGCCGCTACTCATAGGACTTGTTCTCTAGACCCTTCACCAGTTTCGTTGCCCTTCTTTGGACACACTCCAGCAACTCAGTGTCTTTCTTGTAGTGAGGAGCCCAAAACTGAACAGAGTATTAGAGGCACAGCCTCACAAGTGTCAAGTACAAGGGGACAATCACTTCCGTAGTCCTGCTGGCCACACTATTGCAGATACAAGCCAGGATGCTATTTGCCTTCGTGGCCACCTGGGCACATTGTTGGCTCATGTTCAGCCACCCGTCAACCAGCATCCCCAGGTCCTTTTCCACCAGGCAGCTTCCCAGTCACTCTGCCCCAACCCCATAGTGTTATGTGCATTTGCTGTGATCCAAGTGCAGGACCTGGCACTTCTTGTTGAACCTCATACAATTGGACTTGGTCCATTGATCCAGCCTGTCCAGATCCCTCTGCAGAGCCTTCCTACCCTCAAGCAGATCAACATGCCTGCCCAACTTGGTGTCACCTGCAAACTTACTGAGGATGCACTCAAATCCCTCAATGCATTCAGATCATAGATAAAGGTATTAAACAGAACTAGACTCAATACTAAGCCCTGGGGAACACCACTTGTGACTGGCCACAAATGGATTTAACTCCATTCACCACCATTCTTTGGGCTTGGCCATCAAGCCAGCTTTTTACCTAATACAGAGTACACCTGTTCAAGCGGTGAGCAGCCAGTTTATACAGGAGAATCCTGTGGGAAACAGTATCGAAGACTTCACTAAGGTCCAGCTAGATAGCATTCACAGCATTTCCCTCATCCACTGTTTAGGTCCCTTTGTCATAGGAGATCAGGTTAGTTGGGCAGGAGCTGTCTTTCATAAACCCATGCTGACTGGGCCTGATCACCTGGTTGTCCTGCATGTGCTGTGTGATCAGACTCAGGGTGATCTGCTTCATAACCTTCCTTGGCACCAAGGTCATCCTGACAGGCCTGTAGTTCCCAGACCCTCCTTCATGCCCTTATTATAGATGGGCATCACATTGGCTGACCTGCAGTCTTCTGGGACCTTCCCCATCATCCAGGACTGCTGATAAATTATGCAGATTGGCTTGGCGAACTCCTCTGCATGGTCCTTTGGAACCCTCAGGTGGATCTCATCTGGTCCCAGAGGCTTGTGAAAGTGTAAGTGGAGCAGCAGGTCACTAACCATTTCCTCCTGAACTGTGGGGACTTCATTCTGCTCCAGTTCAGGGGGCTGAGTACCCTGAGGATAGCTGATTTGACTATTAAAGACTGAGGCAAAGAAAACATTAAGTACCTCAGCCTTTTCCTCAGCCTGTGTAGCAATGGCCCCTCCCCACCTACTCTTCCCACCCCCCCCACCCCCCCACCCCCCCGAGTAAAGGATGCAGATTATTCTTGGACGTGCTTTTGTTTCTGATGTATTTGTGAAAACATCTTTTGTTGCCTTTTACAGCAGTGGCCAGCTTAAATTCTATCTGGACCTTTGCCTTTCTGATTTTCTCCCTGCTTAACCTAATGACATCCTTATAGTTCTCCTAAGAATGAACTACTTCTGTTCTATTCTCCCATGCCAGAAACAGCTGAAATGCAAAAGAAAAATTTGATATGACAGGCCATATATATTTCCAGTAAAAGATAAATTTTGATAGCATAAGGCAAAACCATTCTTTCCTCTAAAGGTGTGTCGTGACCAGTTGACCTTCTTCTAATTGTGGCTGGCTAAGAAATAAGTAAAAATCATCCTTTTTTCCCCCTTTCCACTCACCAGCCAGTAGGGGGGAAGCAAAAAGATACTCTCACTGTAAAAACTCCTGGGACAGTAAGAGACACATTCAAAAGGAAAGAATGGTCTTTGCATTCTGTGAGGGTTGAACAGTAGTTTAGATATTACTGTCTGAACATGCAGAATATGATGCGGTGTATAATAGCAGGGATATAGCCAAGATGGATTACAAAGAGAGCTATTTTGTTATGAATTCTGTCCCTCTGACTAATATTAACCCTTTGGATAATCTTGATGATATATGAGGTAAGAAGCTACAATGTAGTGAGGAGGAAAGGATGAGTGAAAGGCAGAAAATATCTGAGCACCTGCATGGAAGGTGGCAGCTTTGACTACAGTGCAAGAGACATCTGTTGAACTTCTAAAGTGAGCTCTGTTATACTTGGTCCTTTCACCTTCCGAGTTAAAAGTGGAAGATGAGGTCTTTCCAGTCCATCCCCATATGAAGTTATTCTCAATCCAACAAGACTGGGTTAGAAATAAGCTAATAGTTAAGGCCTTAGACAAGGAAGAGTTTATATAAACTAAGACTTTAGGGAGGGATATAATTTTAAACTACCAGTCACCACACACATTTCAAATAAATTTCATTGTTTTCCTTAAATTAAAAAGAAGAAAAAAAACAACACAAAACCTACCATAATTAATAGTTCTCCCATTTGCAAGCAATTGGATAGATACTTTTAAGAAAAAGTTTGTTACATGTTCTAAAAACTAGTTGTCAGAAGAAAGATATCATACATATTGCACACTACTGGAATTTTTTAAGTGCTTGAGTTTCTTTTACTGGCTTCCATCCTCATTTAACTACTCAGTGTTAAATTTAACTGCTCTCAGTTGGACAGCAACTTTACAGTTTTGAAGTAAGTCAAGTTGAACTCACACTAGGTACAAAATGCTTTTGTTTAAAAGAAAAAAAAAAAAAAAAAGAGAGTCCAAGGAAATACCAAGTTGCTCAAAATCTTGATAATGAGTATCTTTTTTTTCAATTCTCATTTCAGCTTGGTGGAAAGTTTTTGCATTCTTTCAGAATACACTGTTGTTCCCTTCCTAGCAGGGCAATAACTTGCTAGGAAACAGCTATGCAATGAGGAGTGGTACTTAAAAACTGTGTAAATAAAGGAAAACAATTAAAATAGAATGAGAAGGAATTGAATTCCAACACTGGAGACACTGTTATTTATTTTCAATGCTTAAAGCCCATCAGTGTCATTGGAATTACAAGAAACATTGT
Source organism: Falco naumanni (assembly GCF_017639655.2). Classification (NCBI taxonomy): domain Eukaryota; kingdom Metazoa; phylum Chordata; class Aves; order Falconiformes; family Falconidae; genus Falco; species Falco naumanni. The sequence goes on along the minus strand of NC_054055.1, from coordinate 100,652,607 downwards.
CTAGGGATGATTACCTGAGATGTGCAAATGAACATAGCCATATAGCTGTTAATATATCTTCAGTTAAAACTATATCCTGAAAGCATTTGGTATGCTGTGCACCAGGCAGATTTTTGTTGTGCTGGGGTACAGAAGTTCTGAGGGACTCCATGCTTTTCACCCGGAAAAGTATGTTCCTACATTCATCGTAGTACTGCAGTTATTTCCTTGACTACTGCAAGAAACGTCTACTCTGACAGGAAGAAGAAAGTCAGCAAAATGCACTTTATATCTTTGTAAATGGAGACAATGGGACATTTATGAAATAGAAGTACTCCAACACTTTTAAAGCACTGTTTGATGCTACCTGAATAGTATTGATTAGCACAGAGCTCACAGGATCAAACCATGTTTTGACCATGTTGGCGCTATAGCTTTGTTGCTTTCTACCTCCAGCATGGTCATTTTGTATAATGTAGGTAGGATTTAAAGGAAAGTCAAAATGTCACTAATCACAGGATAAAGAAAGGAGGTCAGAAGCAGAAAGAGAATAGCAAGAGAGCAGAACAAGTAATGGAAAAAGAAGAAATTATCTACTGTAAAATTGCAAGGCACCCACTTGTTTTTGATGAGTATTTTTCTGGGGAAAAAAAAAAAAAAAAAAAAAAAAGTCTGATCTTGCTTTAAGCACAAAATTTATAATCCAAGGAACTGGATGTCAGAAAGGCAAAGTAAAAAAAAAAAAAAGAAAAGAGAGAGAGAAAATAAAGTGGAAACCCAACATATTTTCCCAAAAGTTCCCCTGCAATTCTTTCCTTTCATGTAAATGCCAAAACTTTAATTATATTAGCGTGCACCAACTGATGGTCATGGAGGTGACTTTCCATCAAGCTGAGATTCACTGATCATTTCTGTCTTAACCCTGAATCTTAAACTTACAATCCACTTGCTGCTGTAGCCTCTTATGATCCACATTATGAGAGATCTCCAGCAAAGGTTCTGTGCACACTGGCAACGGAAAATCTACTAACTGCCATCATCTCCTAACAGTTTTTTGGCATTTAATACCTTTGTTTTTCGGCATGTTTCCTAGCAAACACGTAGATTGTGAAAATTCATTTCACTCTGGTTCTTCACTTTTCTCATGTTTGATGAGACCTGTAGCATCCTCTGGCAAATGGAAAACATGGCAGAAGCAATCTTGGACTCTGATTTCCATTGCTTTAATATTCTTTGTGCATGGCTCTCCAGTGAAAAATGAAGAGGTGGTCCCTTGAACACAGGTCTCTCCTTCAAAATATTCCCTCCAACTATATATAATTGTCTGATTTCCTTTCTGGTTTTTTTGTATAGTATACAATGATGACAAGAAGTATGGACAAAAATGTTCCCTTAATGCCTTGCAACTAAGATGTTCTCTTGGAAAGTGGGAATTTTATGTTCTAACTCCTTCCATTAGTGGAAGATGAGGAAGATATTTTAACATACACAGAGACTGGGCCTCTGTAGGTATTTCCCTCCTGCCTCTAAATCACAGTTTGTTAAATATTTCTCACCTCAGGCTGGGGAAAATCTGTATCTTGTGAGGTAGCATTCAGACTTCTAAGAAGCTTTTCAGTCTGCCTAGGTTTAGACTTCTGATGATCAGATAATCAAATGGTAAGTAGGGTGAAGTAAGGCCTTAAATTTCACTTCACATTGATCTAGGCAGTCTCACAATATTTCTTGGATATTGTAGGCACTTATTGTGACAACCTGGCAAAAAGAATATAAAATACTATTTCTATATAATAAAATAAATTACTTTCAGGAAAAAATAATCAGACACTGGAAAATAATTTTAGTCACTTAATAAATATTTCAGAAAAAAATGAAGAGTTAAGAGAGAGTAAAGATGACAATTTTTTATATTTAAGCTTTAATTATTTAATATGTCATACTCTAATCTTTCAGATATTGTAATATCTCAAAGACATTTGTTTCCAGTGAGGATGTTCAGCATCTTCCGAAAACTGCCTTATTCCAAGCAGGACTGGGCATCAGAGTGTTTTCAGCTTGCACTTTTTCAATTCCTCCATCCTCTGAAAGAAAGCCTACATTTAGAAATAAAACATCAATCCATTTGCTGTTTCAATATCAATTAGGAGTGTGATACTCGGAAATAAGAAATTTGAGAAAGGCAAATGTGTATTACTTATTTGTTTGTCAACACAGAAAAAACATGATTATTTATTTTGCACATGGAAAACAAGAATTACTGAATATCTTACACAGTCATACTCAACACACTCTCTGTCTTCTCCTGTTTTCCCTTCTACATGTGTCCTTAGCCATGACAGTAAATTCAGTTATGATTTGAATTTGAAATTACGTTACAGGAAATAGAAGTCTTTGCTTATCAGTATTAGTCTAGAACAAAATAGATTTTTCCTACTGTTCAAACATAAAATATACCAGGTTTTGAAACAGTTTATCCCTTCTCTCATCTGATCTTTTAAGCATTCCTTCTAGAAGTTCATTTCACTTAGAGATCAACTATCTTCTCTGGAGAATATTCTCTATACCCAACAATAAGAATTCCATACTGGTGGCCAAAATGTCCCTGAAATTAGAGTGCCACCGCTTTAAGGTCTTGCTGTAATTTTTCCCTGTTAATGATTCAAATTAAACACTTCGTTTCTGAGATATTAATTATATGCACCTTGCTGGTACACTTTGAAGGTTATATTATATTTTGAATTCCCTGACAGAATTTTGGTATTTATTCACGAATTGTAGACTTCTAAGTGTACTGCCTCTAAAATTAAAACTTAAAATCACACATATTTTTAGGTAATACTGGCTAAAAATAAGGATATATTGTGTGAAATTTCAAACAATTCAAAGAAAGAACGAGCAGATAAAGTTCTTTCACATAAGCATTATGTCCAAAATCCTTAGCTATGACTTGTTTCATCTTCCACAACAATAACACTTCCTGTAGGCAATGGAACATACAGAAGTTAGGGTATATTATTACATCTAGTCACCACATATAGGTATACATTTATAAATTAATAGGTACCCAAAGGTCACAGGCAATAGTCCTTGTCATATGTTTAGACCTCAGGCTCCAATTGGAACAAGGTGTGTTATCTTCCCCTCCCTACCCATTATGTAAACCTTAATTATTAAACCATTGATCCATCTATCTATCATATCTATCATATCTGTTTGTTTATTTTTTGTTTTGGTATTGGGAGTTTTTCTGGTTTGTTTGGTTTGGGTTTGGTTTTTTGGTTGTTTTTTGTTTGTTTGTTTGGTTTTTTTTCTGTATGTATGCATGTTTAATGGTTAAATGGAAACACAGGTGAGCTTACAGTGTCTATTTATTGTGTGGTGCCACCTGTCACTAAAGCCAAATTAGTAAACAAGGCCACATATGACTGCAGTCAATAAAATCTTGAAGCATCAATGTCTTCATTTTATCACTTCATTAATGTGTACAAACCTATGAAATGAGAAAAAATATACAAATTCCAGTTCTGTCATGTACAGAAATGTCTGCAGGCTTACAAAGACCTATTTCATAATGGATAATAAGTAGTACCAGAAATTGTCAAAATGCCACTGAAAAGCAGGCACGTTAAATGACTCATGCATTTATGAGTGATGCATTCAGGTCTGTAATTCCGGAATCAACCAATGTTGATTCAACAGAAAGTAAGAAGTGTGGTAAAGACAGCAAAATCAAATGCTGCTCCTTCAGAATTAAGGAATCAAAGTCAGAAGGTTATTAGTAAACCTTCAAGAACAACATCAATCCTTTGTCTTAGCTGTACAGAGAAGGTTTAGCAAGAAGGTTTAGCAAAGTAAACATGGGGTAAATGACTTTTTAAAAGGAGGTCACAGGAGGAAGGCAGACATAACCAATCCATGAACTAAGCCCCACAAAACATCTTGTTTCACAGAGAACTCCTTTCACAACCAGATCTTTTGATCTAAAGTATCTTTAGGGGAGCTAGAAGCCTAAATGGGTATGACAATTAAAAGATTATGTGGATCTCACTGAAAACAATTGTTTTAAACTAATATGGACTAAGGATACAATTTTCTCTTCAGTTTTAAATATTTTTAACATCCAAATAATTAGACTAGGAAGTAAGGACACTCATTGGTGCAGAATTCTGCAGAAAGAGAATTGAAGATTCACAGAACAAGAGAAGAACTTTCTAGTCTAAACGTTAGAATAAAGGTAGTTCAAGAAGTTTTACTGAAGAACACTGAAAGCGTAAACTCAGATTTTATCTGGCTTTCATACGGGAATAAGATTTTACCACGTTACGTGTTAGTGCCTGTAAATAACTTTTATGTTCAACTTTATATGTTTATATGTTTAAGGAAAATGAAAAAAATTCAATTTTTCTGAAATGGAATATGAAAATATCTTATGAAGTCTTGCAATTATTTTTTTTTTGTGCAGCTTCAACAGGAAGGTGACTTTCCAAATAAGCAGAAATTGCAGAAATTGTTCTTGTTTTCTGAAAATGAAATCAGTTTGGAACGGCAATTAAATTTCCTGCTGAAGCCTATTTCTCACCAAGTACCTATGACACATAAGTTCAGACATGAAAAGTACATTGCTATCTATTAATTTAATGAAAATTTTAACAACTGTAGTCATATATTACTCGGCCTTTATTTTGTGGGACTTTGTTTCTAATTCTTTAAAGTAGATTTTACTGATCTGTAATATTGCTAATACATTTCATGGGAGTAACATATCTGCATACATGACAGTTAATTAGCCTGTTAATCTTTCCAACTGTCTCCTGTATGATAAATTAGTTGTTATTTTCACAAGGCAAAGGAACAATGATTTCATGAGGTGCTGGAACCAAAAGTATGTAATTAGCTTGGCAATTGTGGCACAGAGAGTAAGTTGTGCTTCATTAATGAATAGTAAAATAAAGTACTAGCCATACTGGACTGATATAATACTGATGTTCCAGGGCATCAGGACTTCCCTCTTTGGTCATAGCTCAATTTCTCTGGAGGTGTCTTCAGGATAGCTGTGTACCAGTGGAGTGAAACTGATTTTTTTATAAAATTCAGTGATATAGGATGCTGAAAATAAACCTTGAAGAGTTTAGAGACTTGGAGGATATTCCCTGAAAGAAGAATTAATACATTTCTGTGTTCAAAACCTCACCCTAATAACTGATTTCAGGGATGTTCAGCCTCATATCTTCTCTCGGGCAGGTGGAATAAATTTTGGCCTGGGCTGGTTTACTGTCTATGTATTAGGAGTTGTGGTCTTAATACACACAGCTACAAATGGTAGCAGTACGGTTTTTCTTGCATCCTTCTTCACTAGGTGGAAGAGAGATTAGCAGTGACTTCCAAGTAGTGCCTGGTTATTCTAAGCAGAGTTCATTGCACAGAGTTTTTCCTTTTCCATAGGTGAAGAAGAGACAGGAGCTGCTGCCATCATTGTGCATGAGGGTAATTTCATAGCAATAAGGGTAAATAAAGCACAGCTTGGCAGCCTAATCAATATAGCCACACACTGAATTGTTTCTAGATGCACATCATATTTACACTCATGAGAAGCAACATCCCATTCTGAAACCTGGAAACTAAATCCCACAACCAAACAGAAATAGTATGTCAATTGTTGCTAAATCCAATTTTGCCATCGGATTAGGGCATACTTTACCTTCTCCACAGGGCTGTAGAAAAAGTACAGAAGTACCTGTTCAATAAACTCCAGCTTTATGTATAATAAATTTTCTTTATTGCATGGCATGTCATATTCTATTTCATATGAAAATCATTAACTGCCGAGTAAGAAAACTCAGAGAGGTTCAAAACCATTAAATTTAGAAATTTTACACTTTCAGCCCAGCTCTCTGGGTAGAGCTGTTATGAGGACGCTGTAGTCCGACAGGCCATTTGTTGTATTCAGTGTTCTTGAACACTGAAAGTAGGGTGTCAGTTTCATTTGGTGGTGAAAAACTTTCTAAGGCAATCAGTATTATCTATCAGTACTTCACCAACAGTTTTGGTTTATGGATTAGTAAAGTCATGAAATAGATGGTTTAGATTTCGATATTCTAAATTAACATTATTCTTAATGTAAAGAAAATATAATTTCCCTCCAAACTGAAATTGCCACCTTCATATATCAAATTTGCCACTCATTACTGACACAGTATCTATAGAGACCGGTGAATAACTTTGCAGACACTGTGGTGAAAGTTTCTTTTCTCTAAAAAGGAGTATGCCCCTATAGAACTTTTGCCCTTCACTAATCTTCCTCTGAATAAAAATCCTTATTCTAACATTCATATTTTTAATTTCAGTAGAAAAGTCAAACACAACTTAATGTGAACAAAGAAATAAAATCTTAGTTTACTACTTTCTATTCACTAGAGTATGTATAAAATCTTGAAACATTTTTGAAAGGAAGTACTGCTAAAACACGATTAAGAAATTAATCTTTAATAATTTTGCACTTGCATGTGTTTCAGTTACAAACAGGCAGTATAGATATATACCTTTTTTTCAAGAGAGCACGTAGAGTTCTAAGTTAACGATCTGTGGGGTTGGAAAATTGTATAAGACAGTGATGGAAATGTATTTGTATTCTTACAAAGCAATAAATGATCTGTCATCATTAATAGCCACAGGAAAGGGCTGTTAACTCAACCAGAATAAATAAGAAAAGAGCATGACAGCCTGTCACTGCCTAATGAACCTGAGACTTAAAGGTATTCAATCGTAGTATTTTACCAGTACACCTGGATTCTCTTTATTAAAAAGGCATTTATCTAATGATGCATAGTAAGGTATTTCCTGACGGAAAGTGGATGGCAAAGAACCAGAGGAGAAATTATGCTGTATTACATTGCTGCAAGGCCTAGACTCTGAGTGCTAGTCCTGCACATTTTTGTGCACACACTCAGCTTTGTGCATATGAAGAATTCAGTTGTATTTTACATAGGGCTATTCATGTACATAAAATTACCGGTAAGCTTAAAATAACTGGGACTGAATTTTTGCTGTATGTGATCAATCCATATAAACTTGAAAACCTGGGGGATATATTCCTCAGGTACGATTTCACTGAGAAGGTTTGTCGTCTTCAGTGAAAATGCTTCCATGTGCTTCAGAGGGATTCTGTTCTAGACAGAAATAAATTCAAATAAATTAGGAATGGCTCATGGATTTTCCATAAGTAAAGAAGGAGGGAAATTAATCCCATGAATTACTCGCTGCAAATTACTCACTCAGCTCAACCACACTCAACGAAATTGGTAGTCAAAAAAATTTATAATTATTCTGTGATTTTTTTTTCTTGCTTATTGAATGTGAGAAAAATATACACCCTAGAGTGGTGCTGTTCAGAATCTCTTTATTTGGATGCAGCAGGAAATTCTGGTGTTGCATGCTCCCGAGGGGATAATAGAGAAACCTGACAAGTAACAATAATGGGATTTGTCTGACGCTTGCACATTCACCATGCTAAAAGGGGTAAAGAAATTAATCTTCAAATAAAAAAGAAATTTGTATTCAGATAAAATGATAACTTTGGAATTCCTGTATAGAAATTTTTGTCTGTTTACTTTTGTAATTTAATACATAGATGAAAAAGAATAATTTTGTAATTCTTACAAATTTGCTTTAATCACACTTCTGTTTTTTGAGTTATTTACCAGGAAATAGAGTACACGTGTGTTTAAAATTGCTAGTAACTGCACAAGAGAGCAAATTGCAAAAGATGTCTTGAAATTGCATGGGTTTTGCATATATACAAAGGGTGAAGTAAATATGAAGTAAATATTCAGAAGAATTCTTCTAAATTCTATATAAAATTACTTGTTTGTACATTCAAGGTCAAAAGATGGTGATATAGCATCATCCTCTCTTCCCTCCTCACTAGGACACCTTAGTCTTCAGACTTATGATGAGAGGCTAAAAACTGACTTATTTTGGGTTTTGGACTTCTGTGGCCTATAGTGTCTCTGGGCTTTTCTTGTCATTTTATCAGTAAGAGACAGACAATTCCTGATCACAGAATCTATTTCCTGAGAGAAAGGCTGATGGGAAAAAAAAAAAAAAAAAAAAAAAAAAAGGAAAAAGAACACTTTTAGCTTCATTTATATAAATTCACCTCCCTTTCCCAAAACAAAAATAGCTGACAATTACCAATAAGACAAAGGGTATGCTAATATCGCCTTAATTTGAGTTTTGCTAATTAGTTTTAAAACAAGTAGTAAGCAGTTTGAGTTTAGGCAAAAATAAAATAAACACAAATATCTTTAAGCTTCACCAGACATTGCTGATAGACAACGGAAGATAAAATATTTCATTGTAGATCTAGCCTGTGCATTAACATATATTGCATCACTAACAAAGTTGCCATTTTTCTACAAGCCGCTCTATTTTTTCCTTAGGACAGCATCCTTGCATGAGCTGCTTGCACTGGTCTGCCAAATTTTATTAATTTGAAGCAATTATTGAAGGAAGGTCAAACTCTTACTTTTAAACCTACAAAAACCTTGCTAATAATGTAATATGTTAAAAAAACCCCACCTTGGTAAATATTAGATATGAGAAAATTTAGAAGATCTACATATTAATCAGGTGGATTTCTTACAAGATCTCAGGCTACTGGTAACTGACCTTACCCAGAATACTTGTGAGATGAGAGATACACCTCGTTTCATCCTAAATACGCTGCAAGGTTAGCTCACGTTACAAGTGGTAGCTTATTATGCCTGCTACATTAACTAAATATAGTTTCATAAAACATGACTTCTAACCCAAACCTTCTGAAACTGTGATTATTAGCATAATATGGCAGGTAATAGTTACTTTAGAAATCTTCATACATGTTAAAATTTCAGTTCCTGAACACAGTAGAGTCTTAGTTGCTCAGTAGCAATGTACGCTACTTAGTTCAATTTACAGCTGTGGAGTACGTATATTTTTATTTCTTCAAACTGACAAGTAAATTTCAGGTAAAAATTACTGAAGAAAAATTTCAAATATATTTGTTGAAGAAAATGTATGCCATTGCTACTTTTTGTTTTGTTCTTCTAGAATGCTTTTGAAAGAAACCTCTTAGGGTTTAATATATAATAAATTTTGAACAATATCACTTCTCAAGTGAGTCTTTATGTCCTGATATAATACTATGAATAATCCTAGCAATTTCATCATACTTAGTATGATGTAGATTCTTAATAATTAATACATTACATTTGTGACCCCAGAATATCCATATCACTGGAGTTAATGTATAAGCCAAAATTCATTATTGGATTCAGAAGTAGGTTAATTAAGAATCTAGTTGTAAGGAAATATTTTATTAAATTGCAAAATTAAATGAGAAATTTAATCAATTAATAAAGAATACAGAATACCTTTGATTTTCTTCTAATGCTACTATTCTACTTTTATTCACGGGTGAAGTAATTGGATTTTTTGTAAATAAGTTATCAGTTATGATGATGAAGTCCTTTGTAGATTGATTAAATTCTGTGCATAGTGCATTGATTTTGGAAATCTTTGCTGGGGAATATGATTTCATGTCATCTTACCTATTGTGCATACAAACAAGTCTTCATTCATCTACTAACTGTGGATTTTGCAATTCAAGAAATGCATTTGACTTGCTGAAGGGCAAGCAATGTTTCTGGAGTGCCTGACATACCAGGCAAAACTGAGAGAGCTGGGACTGTTCAGCCCTAAAATAGGGTGGTGAAGGCAAGGCCTTGCTCTTGTCTACCATGACCTAACAAGAAAGTGTAGTAGAGGTGGAGGCAAACTCTTTTTGCAGGTGCACCTGAAAGGACAACAGGTAATAGACACGTGTTGAAATTCAGGAAATTCTTAATGGATAATAAGGAAAAAATCAACAAGGAGGATAAACAAATATTGGAACCAGTTGCCCAGAAAGGCCTTGGAATCCGTATCTTTTACTACATTCAAACCCCGACTGTATAGGGCCCTGAGCAACCTGATGTAAAATGACTGGGTTTTGAGAGTATAGTTGGGCCACATGGCATTTAAAATCCCATATGGCCTAGATTATTTTATAATTCCAAGAAATTAAAAAAAAAAAAGATACTATTTTTCATATCCTTGCACTTCAAAAAAGTAGCTAATAAAGGCAAGGGAAATTGTTCATTCATGCAGCAGTGTACACCAATGTTTGCCAGTATTTTTTTTTTGTTGTTGTTGTTCATCTGCTCTATTTCTTCTGCTCAAAATTCAGTGAGACAAAATGTGGAACATCTTTCTCTGAATCTTTCTCCAATGTTTATAATCTTTTATGTGCCTCAGCACTTAATATATCATAATTGTACTCAAATAAGTAAAGACCTCTGAAGTATCAAGGACAGTCTTTTCATTTACCTACTCTGCTCTGGCTCAGAGATGCCCTTTATCATGATATTGAAAATCTGACATTATTTCCTGTTTTAGCACAATCCATCCTCTCTTTCTATCCAAGCTGTTTTATCTTCCTTCTGTTTTCTTCTACGTTTCAACCTGCTCCCCTTTGCGTCCTAGCTAAGGTCTCTTCCTCTTCTCAGTTTTATCATGCTTTGATTTTAAAGTAGTTCTGTAATAGCATTGTTTCGTGTTCTTGTAGTGCCTTTGTCTTAGTTTGTTACAACTTAGCTACATTTCATTCTTTTACAGTTAGTATGATCTCATCCATTTACAACTTTTACAGAGATTTGGTGTGTATAATCTCAGCCAAGTTGCAGAACCTTCACATTTGATGCTTTCCATCCTGTTTTATAAAGATATTTTAATACCCCATCAGAGGAGGAATGTACGTTTCTTAATTTACGAATGATCATTTCAAGTAGACTGGAAAGTTCCACACACTTATTCTTTACGTTAGTGCAGATTTTTATCTGATGTCCTGTGCAAGTAATTATAGTTTTTATCATACAAAAAAAATGGTGTTGATGTCACATTGTGTGAAACACTGAATAGAAACTTGGTGTATTTTTTTGCAGTTGAATGTCTGTCTCCTATGTTTATTGGAGCATTCTTGATGTTCCCCATAGTCCTTGTAAAGGAGAAAGAAATAAGGTAACAATAAACAGCTTATCTGCAGACCCACTCCCAGAGTTTTTTTATTACAAAAAGAGAAGGTGGTCTTACATAATGCAGTAAATAACAATAATTAAAGCATCAAGAGAAAAAGCAACTTGATTAACTATGTAATCAACAATAATAAAATAATAATGAATCATTGTATCTGGGTAATAAGATATCCCTGTTGTGACAATAAGGACATCCTGCAGCTATGACTTCCCGAGACATCTTTGATTAGTTGAAATAGCTGTATTTCAGACAGGTTTCTCAAGTTCATAGTAATGAAAAAATACCTATTGTTGGGTTTGTTTGCATACAGTTTTAGGCAGTTGATCAAAGGATAGGAGTAGAGTTGTTGAAAAATAAAACTCTGATATTTACACATATTTACTTTTCCTTTTTTATTTAGGAACATTTACTGGAATTTTAAAATATAAACTAGAAAATTATGCAGAATATTAAAGATAATTTTTCCATGTTAACATTTTTGTCAGGATGCCAAAGGGGCCTCATGTAGGAAAGCAACATGGAAGCTGCAGTTCAGACTGGAAGCCACAGCAACTACGGAGTGAAACCATGAAGCACACAGGTTACATTTGTCATAAAACAGAACTGTGATTTATGCTTGAAAAATGAAAGAAATCATTACAGGATTAAATGAGCAGTCATGTAGTACAGATTTAGGAACATTTGAATCATGTCTTCATTCAAATGTAAAGAGTGACAAGTCTGTATAGCTGAATTTTTTGCCTCTAGGTAATCTGCAGATACACAGATGTGATTAGACTTGTATTAGAATTAAATGAAAGACAACTGAGAATGAAGTAGATTTCAAAGTGTTTCTGTTTTTACTGGATCAAACTGGTGAACTATGTTGAAGATCGTGACAATGATGAAATCACTTCTGGCAAAGGCACATGGGAATATTTTTTAATATACCATTAAAAACTCCCCTGCCCCCTTTAAATCAAATGGCTGTTCACCTGAGCTATTAGCTCTGTAAAGATGTTCCGCTACACAGACTTACCTTGTCCGGGTATTTGATGAGGGAGGCTGATGGGTCTCAGCATAGGTTACCGTGTTCAGTGATTTGCATGTCGTAAACTCTCATCTCAACATGGAAATCAAGCCCATTTTTCACTGTCATTCTTTCCACTCTGTGCTCTAACCCTCTGAAAGCATCTTCCCCCAGTGCAACTCTTACCAGCCACTCACATTGTAATTATCTAAGCAGCCGAAAGCCCAGTGATTTATTGGCTTTATTCTAGCTGGGATAAAATGTAAATCTGGATAATAGCTGTCATTTTCAGATTCAGAGCTGGGAATGTGAGATAGAGATTGATTTTTAACTGTCCATTTCCTTAGCTCAGAACATTAGGCAGTGTTTCGTTTCGGCTTGTGCTGAAATGTCTGTCACTGGAGACACAACACCTGACCACATCAGGGTGTCTACCCCCTTGAAAAATGGTTTTGAGGAACAATTTCTGGGACACGCCAGAACAAAATAAATTTAATTTTGGGACTGAATATTCTCAAGACTATATTTAATAGGTTGTGGGTTTGTTGTTGTTGAGTTTTGGTTTTTTCTACGCTCCTCTCCCTTCCCCCCACTCAAGACACTGAAAATTTGAAAGGGAAACAAGTAGATCATAGCCCTGGTCCATAAAATTATCATTCACAAAATCTAGAAAGCTGAGGAATATTAGCTCATCTGATGACATCTTGTCTTCATATAAGTATTTGTTTTATGTTCATGTTCGTTTACACATAGTAATCTTCTCAGTTCATGGTAGAAACTCTTTTTCTGTTTTACTACATATTAAACAAACTTAATAATGCCGTACCAGTTTATTCTGTATTTGAACTGCCAATATTAAATATAGATGACTGTAGTTTGACATGATTTTATTGCAATGGTGTATTATCCAAATTGGATTTCACATAAATGGTAGACAACATGGAAGAAAGCTGTTAATGCCCATGTGTTTTATTGATGTCACTGATCCTTTCTACATGAGATAATTTAGCTAATTAACTCTTCCAGTTTGGTGGTGTTTTTTTTTTTTTTTTTTTTTTTTGTCTGAAGCAGAATTTACCAGAAAGCAGTCATAAGGCCTCTTCATACACACACATCTATGAGTAGTAAAGTAATTATTTCTAAAATGGCATAGATAATATACAGCTCTAAAAGGATTACTGCTATCTTCATAATTTCTGACAAGTCTGTGTTTTACTTAAATGAGAGTGGAGACTGAGTTTGATTCTTCCCAGAGGAGTTCCTTGATGGTAGGACAGTTGTATCTCAGGCTATTTTATTTTGTTAAAACATGTTTCATGGAACTAGTGAGAAACTGACTGCAACAATGCTGTTAGACTAGAAATGATATTATCCACCTGCAAATATTGAAAATCTGTGGTTTACTGCAAAAAAATACAGAAATGAAGCAATGCTTGTTTTCATTTTGTTCAAAAAACTGAAAAAAAATAGAGATTAGATGAAGAGTGAAATTACAGAAAGATACCACATCTGAAAACAAGCATATATTTATGTGAATTATTAATGTAGAAAGTAGATATTGAAAATGAGCTTCACAGAATGCAAATATAAAAAACTTTTTACTGATAATAGAAAATGTCTATTATTTCCTAAGTATTTTAAATTAAATGCAACCTTTATGTAATAATGTCATATCTGGCCATGTTTTATATAAGAAGCAAAGCACAGCATTTGAGCAAAATAATAATATTTAAAAAAAAAACAAAAAAAAACAAACAAAAAAACCCTCAAAACACTCACAATGGTCTTCCACAAATAATAGAAACTCAGAGCATATAACCTATGTAGCAGAATTTTTCTGTAATTAACCACAAGAATTAATTTTTCATAATCAAAGCTTCCTCGTTCCCACTGAGATATAGTACACACACATGAATAGTCAAAATCTATTAAATTTTACGATCCTTTAAACCTACCCATCTTATTCCTACCTATCTCCATTTTACATTATGCAGTGACAATAACTGTTCCTGACAAGAAGTCTGTGCAGTCAATAATATTCTAGATGTTACCAATTCCTTGATGAAAATGTACATGTTTAAAATACAAATAATACTTCTTCAAGCTTGCAAAACAAGAATAAATTTTACACAGAAGTGCATCAGCTCTCCTTTTAAATAAGAATTAGTTTAGTTTCTCTTCAAAATACTATTTCCTGTTTTTTTTTTCTTTTTTTAAATTGAAGTCCATTTATGTTCTGGTTTTGAATGTAGTCTGGCAAGTAACAGAGTTATAATACAGTGATAGTATTAATTATTTTATTCCCCACTTACTACTAGAAGCAATTGAATTGCTAGTTACTAGGGGATTTGCTATTTTTAAAATTTGATACCATGATTATACAGAATGATCAAGTGAACCTTATCAGAAGTCAGAGTAGTAGAAATTCTTTTCCATTTCATAGTGTGTGCTTTGATACATAATGTGACCATTTACTGTTCATGGACAAATAGAGTTCCTCTTATATTCATCTGAATCTGGAAATTCTTTTTTTTAGGTGAGTGGTCCTACACCTCACTGCAGTTACCTCTATGTCTATCAGTAGTCCATCATTTCCTAAGAACTAAGAACCTTCTGCTGCTGACAATTTGTGTTGCTCCCTGTTCACCACTTGCAGACAATTTGAGAAAAAAAAAGCATTCTCTGCTAGGTACTTTTTGTTTGGGTTGTTTGTATGTAGAAATTCATTATGTGCAGTGTAATGAAAACTAATATTCTGTTAGGGTAGCCAGGAGCTAATTATTTAGCCCTTTACAACATAATCATAGCATCATAGGATCATTTAGGTTGGAAAAGACCTTTAAGATCATCAAGTCCAATGTTAACCTAGCATTGCCAAGTCCACCACCAAACCATGTCCCTAAGTGCCACACCTACATGTCTTTTATATACCTCCAGGCGTGGTGACTTAACCACTTCCCTGGGCAGCCTGTTCCATTGCTTTCAGTGAAGAAATTTTTCCTCATATTCAATCTATACTTCCCCGGCACAACTTGCGGCCATTTCCTCTCCTCCAGTCACTTGTTACTTGGGAGAAGACACTGACACTCACCTCATTGCAATCTCCTTTCAGGTAGGTTTAGAGAGTGGTAAGGTCTCCCTGTGCCTCCTTTTCTCCAAGCTAAACAACTCCAGTTCTCATAATTTTTTGAGATCAGTGGCTTCAGTTCTGAATAGTGGCTCCACTCCTCTGAATCAAAGTTTTAGCTTTGCAGATCAATATAGAATCACAGAATCATAGAATGGTTTGAGTTGGACGAGATCATCTAATTCCAACCCCTCTGCCATGGGCAGGGACACCTTCCACTAGACCAGGCTGCTCAAAGCCCCATCCAGCCTGGCCTTTAACACTTCCAGGGATGGGGCACCCACAGCTTCTCTGTGCAACTTTTCCAGTGTCTCACCACCTGCACTGTAACAAATTTATTCCTAATATCTAACATAAATCTACTCTCTTTAAGCTTAAAACTATTCCCCACTGTCCTATCACTTCATACTCTTGCAAAAATTCCCTCTTCACCTTTCCTGTAGTCCACTTTTAGGTACTGGAAGGCTGCTAAAAGGTCTCCCTGGAGCCTTCTGTTCTCCAGGCTGAACAACTGCAATTCATAGAAGAGGTGCTCCAGCCCTCTGACCATCTTCATGGCTCTCTACTGGACTTGCTCCAAGAGGTCCATGTTCTTCTTAAGTTTGGGGGCCCCAGAGCTGAATGCAGCACTACAGGTGGGGTCTCACAAGAGCAGAGGGGAGAATCACCTCCCTTGACCTGCTGGCCACGCTTCTTTTGATGCAACCCAGGATTTTGTTGGCTTTCTGGGCTGCAAGCACACATTGCTGGAACTTGTTCAGCTTCTCATCCACAAACACCCCAAATTCCTTTCCTCAGGGCTGCTCCAAATCAATTCTCTACAAAGACTAAATTGATTCTGGGCACTGCCCCAGCCCAGGTGCAGGACCATGCACTTGGCCTTGCTGAACTTTATGGAGTTTGTACGGGCCCAGGTCTCAAGGCAGTTGAAGTCGCTCTGGGTGGCACCCCTTCCTTCCAGTATATCGACCACACCCAACAGCTTGATGTCATTGGCAAAATTCCTGAGAGTGCACTCAATCCCAGTGTGCAATGATAACAAGTCTACATTTTCTTAAGAGTAATCTTTGATCTTGTTGAAAGGAAGATGAAGCTATAATATTCTTAATGTCCTTGTAGAAGCTGACAATGCCATGTAGGATTTCTGTGGTGAAACAAAGGAACCTCTATACATAGCTGTATGGGCCATCAGATGTAAAATAAAATAAATTTTGGAAGCTGTCATCATCAACGTTTCTCCACAGCTCGAACTGATTGCATCTGTGGGCAGATATGTTTCTGTCATTGAGCAGACTCATTTCTTTCATGCATATTTTTAGCTCTCTAGGTCTCTTCAAAAATTCTATTTTTCAAATGTATCTTGAGCATTTCAATTGCAAATGTGGATAAACAGATGGGATAGAAAGACATTGGATAAGGTTTTCTGCACATATTTTTTGTGAGAATTTGCAGGTTTTCAGTCCCTTCCAGTCATTTTTTCAGTGCATTACATGATTTCAATCTTATTTAACAAAAGTCAGGTACAATCTCTCATGTATTTGAAGTGCTTTCTAGTCATAAACACAAAGTTATATCAATTTCTGTTTCTTCAGAAGAACAGCTCTGTTTGTAAATTGGAACAACCTGTTTCAAGCTTGCAATCACCTGGGAGTTTTTGTGTATCGTGTTTTGGTTTTGTTTGGTGGTGGGTTTTTTTAGGTGGTTGTTTGTTGGTTTTTTTTGTTAATGAAACAAGATAGGAATCAGTAGTGCCTAAAGTTTCACTCATGTTTTAATACTTCTTTGGCCACTTTATTTTTATTTTTTTTTTATTTCTCCACAAATAGTGAATGACAATTAATGAGGTGATTTCAATATACATTGTTATTTAGGTCAATAGAGATACATGTATTTAAATTAAGTCTTTGCAGTTCTGCACTATGTAAGACAAAAACTGCACCTGAAAGATTGCAAAAGGACTACTGTAAGCTGGTTTTGGCCCTTTCAGGTATATGCACTAGTGTACTAAGACCCTGAGTGACACAGATATGCAACAATATAACTCTCTTTCCTGTCCCCCCCGCCCGTCTTCTCCCTCTCCCTTCCTTGCTCTTTTTCTTTCATTTATTCATTATAATAGCAAACAGTAACTAGCTTTTACTGTTGCAGCTTTGTCTTAGGCATCCTTGAGGTGTCTGAGCAAATAGAGAAACAACATGGGAAAAGGGTTTCTTTCTTGTTTGGTATTGACATGTGGTCTGTAATTTTCTTTTCCCTCCCCTCATTTTCAGCAAGATTTGTATTTTAAATTGCTAGAAATTTGAGGACATTATATATTTTAGTTAGTGCTGAAACTCTTCCAGGTGTCACACTTCACATAGTGGGTGAATACATGGTAAAATGCCCAACAACCGCAGAAGGATTTTCTGCACATTCCATTGAAGACATGGTCTTCTTTCCTGAAATTAAATATCAGCTTTCCTCCTCATCTTTTGATTATCTTCAGGAAACTTCTGCCATGTTGTCTGTAAATCTAGGCACTTCAAATCCTTTCATGTCATGATGCTAAAAATCTTTAAAACTTTGTTCTTCAACAGCATTTAGTGGGGTATCAAGCACTTAAGCATGTACTGAATTAAAGTTAGCCTTTAAATGTGCACATCTAAGCTTAAAATAGATTTTAGAAAGAAGACTAAGCACTTTGGAAACGTATTTGAAGATTAGGGAAGAATAAAGGCATTTTCCTCAGTCATCTTTGTATAAACCACTTGTTTATTATCAGTAACATCAGAAATTTTTGATACAACAGTGTTTATACATTCTAGTTCTTCTAAATATCTTGTAAAATTAATGGGTTTAGGAGATGGGGGAATGAGATTGGTGAGGTTTATTGGCATTTATTTGTGGGGATTTTTTTCTTTGACTTCCTACATTTTAATTTTTTTCTTTTTTTTCTGACTTATTTAGAGTCACAGGATCATTTGGGCACGAGGGGACCTCTGAAGGTCGTCTGGTCCAATCTCCTTTCCAAAGCAAAACCAGCTTAGATTAGTTCTTTCAATCCTTTCTGAAATACATCACCATTAAGTAATTTTCTCCCTTTCATTTCTGTTATGCATTTCTATTTCTCAGCATTTCTAACATTTATATTTTTAATAGATGTCCTTCTGAGTGTTCTTCAAGATATATTGATTTTCTTCCAGTTCCTAGTTTTAGTGTTGCTACTTCTCAGCAAGACCTTACTAATGTCTTGAACCCAAAGATTAAACCTGCTTTAATTTGGTCAGAGCTAAAATTGGGGTTTTTTGCAGGCTTATGGTGCAGAATGAAAAAATAATCTCCCCTCAAAAACCTAGGAAGAATTTTTTGTAAAATTTATTTATATAATCTTTGTTTTTACAAAGCACATAGCTATAAATCCAGTTCTAAATTGATAAACAAACAAATTAACATATTTGTCTGTAAATAATACTTAGTTTAGCAGATGATTAAGAAACCAACTGTCCTAGGACATTTCTATCTCACGGTATTCTATGACAATAGTGGGCAGTTTTACACCAATTTTCTTCAGGTAAAGAAGTTAAATGTCAGTAAGAATAATTACAGAAATGATAAACAATGTGATAGCAAATTTTATTAGGTGACATAGGCCTTTTTCTCTTTGGCATAATTGTAGAGGAAATTTTGAGATATAACAATACCTATAAAATATTTTCTTCACAGTTTTACAGATTTTTCCACCAGTCAGTCCTAACAAAACTTTTCAAGTTTAAGGATAATGTTCTTTAACAGACTTTCCTACATGATTTAAGACAGCATTTCTTCTGACTTTTAGCTTCTTTTTTTTGTACAAGCTCTAGATACCATGATAAGACTATTTTGAGGACTGGCAAAATTAATCAAGTAGGTAATTTGACCTTTATTTCATTACTCATAATAGAATTATTATGAAAAAAATGCTCTAAAATATTTTTTATGCAAGCTGGCATGCCATTAGGTAGAGAATTCTGGATATTTTTTAAGCATTAACTCAAGCTTGAAACCAGCATGGCAGAAGCTGTAGGTCTTTAGTAGTCTTCATTTATTGCCATGTAATATTTACATTAACATAGAATTTCAATACTATTAGACTTTGTTGTGTCCTGGTGATTCTTAGAGTCTGATTGAATAGAACTGTCATAGCTCACCAAAATAGTTTACCAAAAGTTTCCCTGATCAAAGTACAAATAATTATATGATAGAAATTAGGGAAATTAGGATTATATCAATCTATCAATTTAATTGTCCCTTGAGGATTGTGTGTTCCCTGGAGTACCTAATGCAGTAGCAATGAACAAATCTAGATCAGAAATGATATGGATCTGTGGGGCAGCAATTATCAGCTGTGGATACAAATCACATCTCATTACTGAATAGTTGTTCCAAACTGAAAAGAGAAAAGGAAAAAGAAAAACCCCTCATAAAAATCAAAGAACGTATTTTCAGCAGGGTTCTTTATGTCAGACTAATTATAAAGGGCTAAATATCACCTTAAAGGTGAAATGACACAACAGATTGAAGCTAAGGGCAAAACTCAGCTTGAATTCTGTATCATTAGATTGCATAGAATCATAGAACTGTTTAGGTTGGAAAAGACCTTTAAGATTATTGAGTCTAACTGTTAACCTTAGCACTGCCAAGTCCACCACTAAACCTGGTCCTTGAGCCACTCATCTATACCTCCAGGGATGGTGACTCAACCACTTCCCTGGGCAGCCTGTTCCAATGTTTGACAACCTTTTTGGTGAAGAAATTTTTCCTAATATCCAATCTAAACCTTCCCTGGCACAACTTGAGACCATGTGCTTGTTTAAGTTAAAACTTCTGCAAACACATGAAGAAAAATCCTGAGTGTAAGAAAGAAAAATAGGAAACTAAATTATCCCCTTGGTGACCGGGGTGAATGTTATATTTTAGCTTGAGGAGTCAACTTAAATAGAAGAGTTAGCAAAAAATAATATACCAGATTTATTTCTCTGACTCTTGTTTTCCCTTAATAGAAGCTGAACTTGTAAAATTATTTCCACTTTATGAAATGTTTAATGCATTAATATTTCTTTTTTATGATGATTTAGAATAAACTGAATTCTTGCAAACCAGTATTTACTCAATTAACTACCTGGTGCTGAAAAGTTTCCATTGGATGGAAAGCAATTTCATTTATAGAGATAGAGAAAGAAAGAAAGTGACATATGCTTATAAAAGGAAGCACGTCTGATTCATTTATAGATAACTGCATTCTGTCTGATCTGGGAACATGAACAAGGATTTCTCAAAATTTGACTATTTACTATAGAATTCTTTTTCTGGAAAATCTCTTGATTTCATAAAATAAACACAGAACCAGGTCTACTAAAATACAATGCATGTCAAGTACCAGATAACCCATTTGTGATTACGTATTTCTGGACTATCTTAATGTCATATCAATATTCACATGTGAAGCATAGAGAATCAAAATATTTTATTCATTAAAACATCTACATTTCTTCTCCTCCGCTGACATTTTCACTAATTTCATATAATTTAAGATTAAAAAAAAGGTCAGTTACAATTTCCAAGCCTTGAAGACTAATTTCCAGTGCTAAATATTCTGACAAAACTAGACTGGATCTTGAAATGTACATATCAAATGGAGTTTTAAGTAAGAAAAGTGACTATCAGAGCTCTTCACGACTGTCTGAAATACAAGCTTTCAATAAAATAAAAAAAGTACACTTCTTAAGATTCTGTTAAGCTTTCATCTTGGAAGCTGAAATTCAATTTTACCATAAAATAAACATTTTTGTTCTTTACATCATTATAACCCCATTATATACTCAATTATAGCAAATTAACATTATGGTTTTGTGTTTGGGGTTTTTCTTGGTGGTTTTGTTTTTGTATGAAAGAAACAGCCAGTAATACATAGAAGACAAAAGTAATATTCTCTACTTTTTGGATTTCTTTCTTAGTTCATCTTTCTTCTGTGCAATCTTAGAACACTATAGCACATTTTATATTGTATGTGGGATACTGTTCTTGAGGTCAAAGGGATCTTATAGAAAATAAATGTCGGTTTCAGCAAAATTCACCTATTTTCTCACCCTATTCTTAAGACACTGAGTTATATACTTCAAACATTTTTAAAATAAACATGTATTTACTTATGATATAAAACTAATGCAAGAATACAAAAAAGAAATATATATATAAATTATGAAAAAAATCTGAAAGTCAGATGGCTCTATTCATACCAGCATCAAGAGGTGATAAAAATGGTGCTTATGAACCCATATGCATCCCCAACCACACTGTGTGATGCAGGACAAGCATGGCACTGTTTAACTGTTTCCATATCTCTGTCTGAGAAAACGTGGACAGGCGCATATATGCTGTAAAGGGCAGGCACTACCGAAGCATTTTACCAGTTATACTAGTACTACATTGCATAGACAACCAGCACAGGAACACTTTCTTGTGTTCTGGATAAGCTGAACCTTCAATGTATGCAAAAGTAATTTAGTGAATGCTCAGAAGATTCCAAATGATCCTGCTGGGTTCAGAGAACAAATGCTGTAGTAAGTCTCATACAATTTTTCCCCCCACTTGAGTATATATTACATACAGATTTCTTACCCAATGACTTTAATTCTGACCTTCTGGGCTGAAAACTACAAGTTTATACCATGTGCTGAGAGGATTCTTACCCTGCTGCTGATGTACTCTGCTTTCATTTTCATTACTAAAAGTTATGAAATTCAGAAGTCAGGATATTTATAGAAAAGTTGGGCATCCTTTTCTTTTTGCCTCTATGAATCTTGCATAAACACTAATGTATAAAACCTCTCCTGATTATTTCTTTCGGCTATATAGATAATTATAGAATAGATGCTGGAATAGCATAAAGATTGTCAGAAAATCCTTAGAACTAATCTGAGTTTGTCTTTGTTAATGTATATGCTCATTAGTAGTCTGTCCATTTTTTTATGCAGAAGTTTCTAGGATGACTGCAGCCTGTTCTTACACTCATGGGGTCCTCAGTAAAACTCCAAAGTACAAAACCTTTTTACTTCCTTACTGCATTTACATGACTTAGACTGTTATGTTACTGTCAAACAAAATGTCTCTTCATCATTCAAGAGGTCTAGTACCTCAAACAATTCTTTTAAACTTAGTCTTAATATATGTGAATGGCTATTTCTTATAGAGAAACTATGTGCTTGCACCTGTGTATCTTAGATAACATATATTGTCCATGGTTTTGCTGTTTGTTTTATATGTAAAAATAATTCTTAAAATCACCATTTTCCAATTTTTTTCTCTTGTTTTGACGATGTTTTGCACACTTGATAGTACACTATTTGCAGTGAGGGGTAGGAAGTTATCCCAATGCTGTCCCCTGTGGCATAGAACTTAATGCTGGTGTCTAACAAATAGTAACATCTGGGGCTTTGGTCAATATTGAGCTTTTTCTAGTTTTCTTGGAAAATAAATGTTGGAGTTTATTGAATACAATATAGGAAACACAACAGAAATAAATGCCCCTTGCCACTGTGTTTGTTATGAATAGGAACGTAACAATATCTACATCTCTATTCGTAGTGTCATACACTTCAGAGTTAGTACTGACCTACTTATCTTGTCAACTTCCAAGGCCCACATGGATGGTCATTTGAGTATTTACATCACAGAGGAAAATGTAAAACCACGTTGTGAATTGACTAATCAACTGGCAATGAGTTGGAGTTCCAAGGTATTTGGAAGCTTCACATGCAGTACTTGTACCATTCAAAGCTCCTAATACCTTGTGGGCAAGAATGAGAGCTCAATGGGAACTGCACAGTAAGAAAACAAAGAGTGAAGGAAATTATATGTGACTAACAGTTTGCTGTCACATTTATGGCCAGCACGCAGCTGGTTTATGCACTACCCTAATGAATAAAGAAGACCCTGATCTTAGATCTCCACATACAAGACTTTTGTCAGAAACCCAGGGTGAAATTACAAATTCCAAAGTGTGTATCTTAGTAAAGAATCCTTTGGAAAAAAGTCTTTGTTAAAAAAATACAGAATATTTTATTTTCCCTTACACTCACAATTCTAACATGATACTTTTGAACATCACGTTGCTACAAGAAGTGGAAAAGTAAAATAGTCTTTTTCACCAGCTTTTCATATTATAATGTTAACTTGTGTATCACCATAGCACCTGTGGGTCAAGATCTCAGTGTACATACACATCATTGTATAAAAAACAAAGCTAAGGAAAAGAGGTCCCTATTCTAAGTAATTTGCAATATAAGCAGAAAACCAGATGAATGTGGAGGACAATTGTTCAAGCACAGCAGCCTGGAAACAGTGTTAAGGGTTATGTAAGTTTTACAGAAAAGGGAAGGAAACAAAAACAGAAAAAAACCCCAGAATTTATACAGAGAAAAAATAACAAGCTTGTAAAAAATCTGTGGGATAGTATTATGGTATTCCCAGTGAGAGGAACAGCAAAAGGTGCTAAAGGTAAGTGAGTGCAACAAGGTAATAGAAAGAACCATATCAGAGGATAATTCCAAATGCTGAAGGTTAAAGAGGTGTTGGGTAGGCTGGAGATATCCATGATGTGCTTGAAATTGAAGAGGTTTGCTTGATTCAATGGAGAAGTGGAAGGCAGCAGACTGTCAAGAAGGGTGACGCTGTCAAAGTGACAAGGTGGTGAAAACCTCTGCAGCTTCATTTGAAATGGACAAAAACTGTGAGACGGCAGTTGTCACAACCGGAACAAAAAGGATGTTTTAGCGACTGACAAGTTGACAAGAGCCAGGATGACAGGTTTAGGTATGCAATTGAACAGAAAAGACTGGTCCTTGAAGAATTGGCAAACACAGGAGTGAGGGCCTAAACAGCTTTGACCTAAGTCAAAGATACATGCAAGAAATGGTCCAGAATAACAAGAGGAATAATGCGTTTGGAAAACATGGCATCCAAGAAAAGGGAAGCTAGAGAAAAGAATAAAAAAATGAGTTTTCTGTAATCCATGCTGAGGATTAGTAAATGGCCACAAGACTTCTGAAGTAAAACAAACTTTTTGTCCTGTCTTTGTAAAACACCATTACTGGGGTCAAAGTACACAATAAAGTTTTTGAATATTAAATAATATTTAAGAAAAAATAGCCCAACATAATATTTAACAGAAAAAAAAACCCCAAAATTGCAAGTGCCTTCATTAAGATATCAAGAACAAAAAATAAAACAGGAGCTAAGTTTTCCTTTCCACTTAAATTCTTTCAGCTCCAAGACTAAAGAAACTGTCAGAACCCATCGCAGAACTGGAAAAAAATGAAGTGGCAGTCCAACTTAGATGGTAGTGATCACAGAGGGATAAGTGTAATTCCTATTCTCTGTTGTCTTTACTTGAAGTCTGAGGGTGAAGGCAACATCTAAGAGTGTTACAATTTTTCTTCCAGAGTGGTAGTGTGCAGGGAAGGTTCACTGCTGGAAATTATTTTTAATAATAATTTGTAGTGGGTTTGTCTGGCAAGGTTCTGGCAGCGGGGTGGGGGGAAGGCGCTACACAGTGCCCTCTGTGAGAAGCTGCAAGAAGCTTTCCCCACATCCAACAAAACCAATGCCAGCAGCTGCAAGACGGACCTGCTGCTGGCCAGGGCTGAGCTAATCAGTGATGGTGGTTGCGCTTCTGGGATAGCACGTTTAAGAAGAGGAGGAAAAAATCTGCCCAAAACACCTGCAGCAGAAATGTGGAGTGAGAATATGTGAGAGCAATAACTCTGCAGACATGAAAGCCAGTGCACAGGGAGGGGCAGGAGGGGCTTCAGGGGCCAGAGCAGAGATTCCCCAGCAGCCCATGGTGAATCCCACGGTGAGGCAGGCTGTGGCCCTGCAGCCCATGGAGGTTAATGGTGGAGTAGATACCCGCTGGCAGACCATGGAGGATCCCACACTGGAGCAGGTGGATGCCTGGAGGTGGCAAGCCCAGGCCGGAGCAGGTTTGCTGGCAGGGCTTGTTTACCCCATGGGGGACCCATGCTGGAGCAGTCTATTCCTGAGAGATGGCACCCCATGGAAGGGACCCACACTGGAGCAGTTTGTGAAGAACTGTCTCCTGTGGGAGGGACCCCAGGCTGGAGCAGGGGCAGAGTCAGAGGAAGGAGCAGCAGAGACAACACGTGGTGAACTGACCACAGCCCCCATTCCCTGTCCCCCTGCACTGCTCAGGGGGAGGAAGTAGAGAAATTGAGAATTAAGTTAAGCCTGGGAATAAGGGAGGGGTTAGGGGGAAGGTATTTTTCTGATTCAAATGGTAATACATAAACTAATTTCCCCATGTCAGGTCTGTTTTGCCCATGACAGTAATTGCTGAGTGATCTCCTTGTCCCTATCTTGAACCATGAGCCTTTTGTTATATTTTCTCTGCCCTGTCTGGTTGAGAAGGGGAATCATAGAGTGGCTTTGGTGGGCACCTGGCATTCAGCCAGGGCCAAACCACCACATAATTATAAAATCATTTTCTTGATCTACAAGGAAGAAAGCAAGCAAACTGATTTTATTCATTTACATAACCTTAACAACACTCCAGTATCTTTATTAAACTGTTGGCTATATTGAAATACCTTAGATTTCAGAATTTCTCAGATGAATTGCAGAAGCATAGAGTCACAGAATGGTTGAGGTTTGAAGGTACCCTCTGGCATATCAGCGACTCCTCCCAGTTTTGTGTCATCAACAACCTCACTGAGGATACACTGCCGCATCAACCAGATCATTAATGAAGGTGTTAAACAGGATTAGACCCAGGATTGACCTGTGAGGTACACTGCTAGTTACTGGCCTCCAACTAAACTTCATTACATGGACCATTACTCATGGACATGAGCTTGGCTGTTCAGTTAGGTTTCGATTCACATCCCTGTCTGCTCATCCAGCCTGTACATCAACAGCTTGTTTATCAGTTTCTTACAGGAGATGGCATCAAAGGACTTACTGCAGTCCAGGTAGACAACATCCACTGCCGCCTCAGTCTCAAACTATGACCTGAAACTACTTTTCCTGATCCGTGAATCAGTAGGATCTTAAATCTGTTTTACCTCTTGTACTAATGACTGGGAATATTTTCTGTACAATAGAGTCTATTTAATCACAAATTGAAGGTCATTTCTTCTCTTTTACTGTTACCTCATCTCATGTTGGTAGTTGCTTCCTTAGCAGAATTCGTTTCTCTTAACTGCCCACATTACTCTTAACTGTGTTTTCTGTGAAAAACTTGTAATACAAATCCCATGACTACAATACCTAACAGACCATAAATTATATATCTCAATTATAACCTAAGCACAAAGACATCTATTTATAGTTTTTTAAAAATGTAATGTATAAATAAATATATAAAATATATATGCATAAATATGTGGAAATAAATGTGTAAAATGTATAAATAAATGTATAAAATTTCAGTAAGCAGGGGGTTTAAAGCTCACCCTAGTAAATGAGTCAATTAAATTCCTCAGGTTCTCCCCATATTTCATTATCTTCTCCAAAAGCTTCCATATTTTTGTTAGCCCCACACCCCCATTTCTTACTCTATGTCTGGGTCCATGAACAATTGCAGATTAGGAACTCCATTCTACCTTCTGTTACACCAACCGTGACTTATGTCAAATTCAGCTTAGTATCTTTGAAATTCTGTCCTCATGGAGACAAGGAAAGTGTTGAACAATGACCAAGTCACACATTAGAAGGGAAGTAGTATTTGAAAAACTAGTATGCCTAAGAAAACATGTCAAAACAGGTACAGTTCCTTACTAAGTTTTTGGGATACTTCCGTAAAATATTATTTTTGTCTGCCAATCTGTTTTCTTACCAGAGCTTTCCTGTGCTTTCTGGACTGACCAAGGGAAAAACATCTCTTTGCAGGTACCATGGTTTTACAAGGGTCTGTAGCAATCTGGATTCTTTCTTACTCAGTGAAGCAACTACATCACATCAGCCCAGAGTCTGGCACAAAGCAACATAAGAACCCAGGATAACACAATAAATAACTCCAGCTGAGCTTCCACACTTGGTGTTCCGCTAATAGTCCTGGCATTTATGAAGTAAAACCTGTTGGTTAACCATCAAAGAAAAAAAATACTAGAAAGCTGCTGCTAACTACTAATCATGTACAAATATCCTAAATGCATAGTTCATTAGTCTGTTTAAAAAAGATTTAGTCACATATCTGTATAGGTGTCAGCGAACATGATCAATACAAATGCACTGTTAAACCTTCTTTTCACATGTTCTAATCAATGGCTAGCTTACTTATTGCATTCGTAGAATTATTTTAGACTCAGTTGCAGAATATCACCTCTATGTCTCTCACACCGTCTAAGATTATTATATTTTTTAATGAAGGTGTATATGTACTAAAATTATCCATATCCTCTCCCATATTTCTGGGTTTATTATCACTTAAAAATTGGAGAAAGTGTAACTTGTATTTGAAAATATAAAAAAATTAATAAAAAGCTGTTCTCCCTCTAAAGAATGAATATTTTGCATTGACTCAATATTCAATGTATTCCTAGGCTGTTTTGTATTCATGAAATGAAAATAGGTTTACTTGTTAATATTGTAAAATAGACCATAATCCAATGGATTCTCCCAATTGCCCACACTGGCCTGTGTTGCCATGTCACATGCAGAGCCTCTGGCAATACAAGTGTAAAATTAATTGTGATCAAAGGCAATGTATACTTAGGATATGTTTATAGCTTATCAGATTACCCAGTGAGTAAATATCATCTCACTAGTAAACAAACCAGTTTGTGCTTGCAGGAAAGTATCAACATAAACCATAATTTTATATGATTTAAATCCAAAAGCTTTGATATATTCTAGAGAACATATTTAGTGGTTAGTGAATTTGATGATGGACATTCTTCTGCCAGTGACTATGACTCATATTGTTTTACACTCTATGACAGAATATCATGGGATGAAAGGTTATTGCAAAACTTAATAGTGAGGAAACAGAAATGGCTCTAGAAAGGAGAGTCTTTTATTCCAGAAGTTTTCTTGCACGAATTATCAAGGTACCAACATTCTTGAGCAAGTTCACAGCCTTAAATCCACAGTTCATGAAGACTTTATCTTAATAAGGGAAATTAGGCAATTAGCTGTGAAGTGTATCCAGACAAGGTAATATTTCTGATAGAAAACAGAATGTATTAATCACTGAGATTTTATAAAGCTAAATTTCTTGGTCTCAGTGTTAAAGATACTTTTAAATATATCTCTTCCTGAAATTTATTTAATAATAACTTATTGGCAAAATCCATGTTCTCCAGCCAATTTTCCTATAATCATAGGAAGCAGTGTATATAAGCCATCCTTAGGAGTGGTGAATTGCACTTAAAAATTTGAAACAAGTTTTTCCATTAATGGAAAGCCCATAAAATCCTGAATAGATCTATTTCAGTACCTGTTAACACTGACATGAGAATGATTTTGTCTCTTCCTTCTGTTCTTTTGCTTCTCTTTTTAAAAACTCGATTCTCATAGGTTTCCTCTGAGGAATGAGGATTTAATTTTTAAAACAAAACCTCTGGTGACTGAATTTTCCATTCTACTACAAAGGCACTTTTTATTCTTTGTAGGTACCTCATATATAATGACCTATTCATTTTATAGTAACCATTTGGAAATGTACAAAAATTACCTTTGTGCATCCTCTGGCTGAGGACTTCCCTTCCTTTGTAAGTATTATACAAAAGTTGAGATTTAAAAAAATAAAATTAAAAAAAAAGAACAAACACACAAAAAACCTCACCATCAAACCCAGAAAAATATTCCAAAACATTCCACATTGTCTTCAAACTTCTATTGTTTATACATCTCTCCTTAAAATATACTAAAAGTTTACATGACTCCAGTCAATGACCTTTGGTATAGTTGCAGTCATCAAGCAAAAAAATCCTTCCCTCAGTCCTCCCTGTCTCTGCGATTTGTGGTAAGAGTCTGGGGGGTTGGGGGAGCAGAGGAGGGAGGAGAATATTAATGCATTAAACATTGGTGGTGCAAATAGTTTTACAGCAACTCATTAGTTTAAATAAAATTGCATACATTTTTCTGATTGACTCAATTAACTTACATTCATAAAATAACAGAGGTGTAACAATGCAAACTCAGTTTTCCTGGTTTAGTCATCTCTGATTGTAATGGCTGTGAACTGCAGTCATCTTGTCCATAGGGACAAGAAAGAATGGATGGACATTATGTAGTGCACCCTTAGGAAGTTTTAGAAATGTATCTCCCTCTGTCACTCCTTACTTATTATAGTTATATGCTTATATATTTTGAGCTAGACTAGCAAATTTAATTCAGACTATCCTTTTTTATTAACTTCTAGTTATGTTAGCAATAAAAAACAAACCCGAACTTTATTTCACTAACCTACTGGGAAATTGTGAGACACATCCATGTTAACTTCTGGAAAAGAGTCAGGGTTTTTTGTTTGTTTTTTTTTTCTTCCTTTTTTCTGACTTTTATTCTAAGGCCCATAAATTACCATGACAAACAGATGATTTTTTTTTTTTTTAAAGTCTACCTACTGAAGTACTGATTTCTGCACCATGCAAGCTTGTCGCAGAAGTTCCACTGTTGCCTCCAGGAGATCACGTGCATTGTACTGGTCATGTGTATGCTTCCCTTATTTTTGATAGTGTCATAATAAACCTCACTGAAAATAGACACACATTTACAGCAGAAAATCCCTCTGAAAACTGTAGGTCTAAACCAAGAAAAAACAAGCTCACATACTGAAAATACTGTAAGCAATTTTGCAGAAGTAGAAAATGATATCTTATTTTTTTTTTTCACGAAAATTATTTCTTCTCTGCAGCACTATGATCTGCCTCTTTTGTATAAAACAGCTCTGCCTCTGTCTTACACTTCCTGGAGGCAGCTGATTTCCTTGACATGTCTTTTTAATAGATGATTACAATCAGAGTCCCATGTAATCTCAGTAGCTGTTTTCAAAGAAGAAAGCTTAATCTAATAACTTATTAAATTCTTAGTTCCTGTAGGAGTACTCAAAGTAAATAATTTCATCTTGGAACCCAGTTGCTGGTTACTCTCATCTTTCCTAATGAAAATTTATTTCAGTGTAGCAGTAGATTCACTATTTGTTACATTTTGATATTTTCTGAACGAGAGAATTTGTGTGCGCCTATTACATTCCCAGCAGAGACAACATGACCTGAAACAAATTATTTTCTTTCATTAATCAAAAGGTTAATTCTTTTCTGCCTGAATGTTCTCTTTTAGAAGAAGAAAATATTTAAATGTGCTACAGTTGTTTAGTACCTGAGTGAACTGTGAAAAGAACTTTTTCATTGCAAGGACTATATACTTACCATGACTTCTTAAGAGCTTTCATTTTAAGAAAAAAATAATCTTAAACTTGCCAAAGTTTCTTACTAGATACACCAACTCTTCTTACATAAAAGGATATAATTTCAAGGTTTCCAAGAGGAAATAACTCTTTAGGAGCTAGGAACTGCATGTTCAGGAAGAATTCATACTTCTATTAAACCATTTATAATCAGAATAGGTAGATAGGCCAAGAATGAGAGAGTGAAATCATTATCATAAGAAAGCATTTTTCACTGATGAAATACTTAGTGACTTGAAGTCCCAGGGCTAATGAAATAGCTGGTTTCAGATCTTTCAGGAAATTCTAAAGCTCTGAGAACCGCTTTTAATTTTTTAACTGAAATATTTACCTTTATGTCCCTGCCTCCCCTCCCTCCCTCCCTTCCCTTCCTTCCTTCCTTCCTTCCTTCCTTTGCTTTCATCCCCAAATTCTGACTGTGAAATAAGAGTGGATTTAGCAACAGGAAGTCAGGACTAAGCACCTCTGAGAGTCACTGAAGGGCTGGGACCCTTGGGTCTGGACAGCTGGTCCCCAGGAAAGGAAGGAGGCAGTTCCAAAATGTTCAGAATGGGCCACTGTGGTGTTCTATAGCTTTCTGCTGCAAAATGATACCTGTTCATGACTCCTACTGAGCCTGTGCGGAGCTTTGTGTGCCTGTGGCATCTCAGCCCCAGCCTTGTTCCTGGGTCTTTGCCCACCCTGCTCTGGAGAACTGCTGTGCTTCACCTTGTCTCCTCCATATGCTGTCCACAGGAGCTCCCTGCAGCTCAAAAATTGGTGTGCCCCTAGGACTGCTCTGCAACCACTGGCTTTGAAACCGGCAACTTTTCCAGTGACCTTGAGAAATCACACCAAATGCTGCCAGATCCCAAAATTTCATTGCTAGAAGTTTGTTTAGAGAAGTATGTTTCCATGAAACTTTTATTTATATTTTTATTAAACCACTCTCCACTAGACAAACAAGGAAACTAACAAAACCGCACCAAACAAGCAAATAAAATGCCTGCTGCAGACCTAATCATTTGTACCTGAATAGCCTGTGTCTTGGATCTGAAGTTCTGAGATCCCGGTCAATACATTCAGCATAAGGACCTCTCTTCATTTTGACAGACATTAAACAAACAGGAAATTCCCAAAGGAAGAGTTGTTGTACTGACAGTAATCTGATGCTGACTGTCCCCCTCCTCCAGCCCTCCCTCTTCCAAGCCTTTGCTTTGTGCAGACATATTTTTCCCCACTTTGACTTGAAAAAAAAAAAAAAAAAGGGTAATCAGCACAAAATTTGGTGAAAGCTCTTCCAGTTAGGACTCATGGTCTAATTCACAGCCAGACATTATATATTTCTGGCTTTATTAGTTCATTGCCTGTTCAGGTGAGCTTGCACTGGCTACACCAGGGAAGGATACTATCTGTGTTTGCAGAGCATCCTCTCTGCAGTCCTGTGGCTGCTGTTTCATGGCTCTGAATTGCCAAGTGTCAAGCATACCATGGAGTCCCAGAACAGGAGTTCCTGGATAAACCCACCCTCCAGAAAAAAGAAGCACCATTGTATTAGACACACAACTTAGTGTGTGATAAAACCAAATTTTATTACACTCATAGTTATTTTCCTAAATACTTTAAAGTCAAGAAAGTTCCAAAGGACATTCTTCTATAGATAAACTAATGTTTTCTTTACAAAACACTTTTAGTGTTCAACTATTTACCTTTGTTAGCATATTTATCATCCTTCTATTTAAATACTTTGATGACCTTTAATCATGAAGGATATATATAGATTGATTGACTATTTAGTGTATAATACTTACAAGCAAGCTATCATTTCCACTCTAAAATGCAATAAAAAACCCCCAACATATCACTTAAATTTACATTTAAATCATCATAATTTTATATCTGAGCTTCATAATATGAAAAATGTGGAAAGTAATTTTTCTCATACTTTAAACAAAATATGGAGAGGTAGACCAACATTCTAAAACACAGAATGTGTAACTGACCCAGATATACCTTTCCAGGAAAAGAGATTGGGTTTAGACATAAATTCTGTTCAAATATGCCAAGACTGATCGGTTACATTTGATTTGTTATTACTGTAGCAGACATTAATGCACCCAATGCTGTCTGTGTAGCCACAGCTTCAGAGACCACAGAGCGGGTTACAAAACTTTCTGAGAATTTGTGCACTTTCTTGGCCAATTAGATCAATGTGCTGAGATCTGTGCTGCCATGATGACACTCAGATTTTACGTACACCAACACAGGAGGTAAACTCCAATATTGTCTTCACTGTCTCTCAAGACATCCACCTTACAGGAACTGGACTGATAGAAGCATGTAACATCATCTTTGTTTAGAAAAAATACAAAATTAAATGCTTCCTTTTAAGCCATAAT
The DNA here is from genome assembly GCF_017639655.2 of Falco naumanni. NCBI lineage: Eukaryota > Metazoa > Chordata > Aves > Falconiformes > Falconidae > Falco > Falco naumanni. The sequence goes on along the minus strand of NC_054055.1, from coordinate 100,619,563 downwards.
AATGTTCTGCTTTGATCCAGTGCCTGAGTCAGTGGGGAAAAGAAATCTCAAAAACACCACACATAATGACACTGTGGGTGGACTGAGATTTGTATTTGCATGCTGGTTTTCCTGATATATTATCTATCTTTAACTGCCATGCTCTGCTGTACTGTCTTGCTTTGGGACTGGTTGTCTGATATCAGGTCTCATTGTGTTAAATCCAGGAATGGAGTTACATCAGGTAAATTTAAAAGATTAAGGGAATCTTTAAAGAAGACCTTTATCATCTTTCAGATTTCATACGCTTGCCTGTTTAATGCATTTTTCCTTATGTATCTCTTTGAAGGACTGGCCCTTCATTGATTTGTGTTATGTGTTATGATCCCTGTTATACATACATAAAATAGATAGACATTCTCTTAATACATTTCTTTTTCCAAAGAAAACCATGCCTATTTTAGTGTTTTGTTATTTTGTGGATTTGTTTTTGTTTTGGTTTGAGTTTTTTTCCTATAAAAATGGTGCAGTTGTCTTAGACTAAATGTTAAATGTTTACTGACTTCTGAAGCCAAAGCCTATGATCAAGTATATTCCTGACTTGCTGAATAACGGTTTGCACTACTTCTTAACGGTATGCTCTATGTGCTAATAAAACATATTTTCTGAGACATTTGTCAAACGGAATCTGAATTACAGTTCCAACCTGCAGAAACAGAGACAGTGCATCCTGTTTCAGAACTGATGTGCAGTGGTTGAAGTTTTGATTTGTTTTCTGAGAAGACAATAATAAGTCACAGAGGGGTAGAAATCTCCAGAAATTCATTATTTAGGCATTAACCACTGAAAGCCTTAAAGTAACAAAGCTACACTGCAAAAAAGGGAGGAAAACACATTATTCTTCCATGATTATGTGGGAAAAATACATAAAAAGACTTAACAGGAGGACTGCAGTATGATTAAATAAATAGAATGAGTGTTTAAACTTATATTTAGGGAAGATAATGGTTTTAAAAAAATTCTTTATTTTCATGAATTTGAGTAACTAGAGGAACATATGATCCTCACCTTCCACACAGCAGTTTGAAAAAGCTCTGAAGAACCCCCTCCCCAGTCCCAATTACATAGTGTAAAGTTCCAGATACGACCACATGTAATAATTAGTCCATTTACACAAAACCCACAGCTGCCCGGCCATTTTCACAGCTGTCAGTGTTGCATCCACTTTTGATCAAGTTATCTTAGAAAAACTAATGGAGGCAGAGACTCAAACAGTTACAGAGCTGGTTGTGAGCAGCAGTGACATTGAATTCTACTGTAGGCCAGGGTTAATTCACTGCTGCTGGAGCAAGGAGACCGCAGAGCAACAGGGCCTTGAATCTGAGCTATAATTGCCTCCTGAGGCTGAGCATGATATGGTTGTGTTTGTCTTCCTCCATCAGATCGTCAGAAGGAACATGAAAACAGCAAAAATGTCTCCTCTAAGAGAACTGGTCCTAAGCCCTGTCTAACTAGGGAGCAGCTGTAAATTAAACCACTTGACGGTTTAATATTTTTGCTGGCAATACTATTCAGCCTTTAAAAATCAGTGAGACTATAGTAGCAAAGATTTACCACTTATCTACTATTAAAACATTTGCTCACAAAGACGTTTTGCATTTCCATTTCTTGATAAGTAAATAGAAACTTTCCACAGAGTAGAATATAATTTTATTAGCTTATTTTTTCTGTTGCCTTTTTGGTGTCCTTAGCTTTCTTAGCCTTTGTTTTATCTGTTTCATTTGCTGCCTTTTATTTTCCTTCCAAACACATGACATATGCAATTTGGTAGCATTTTAATTTTTACCTCAGTTTATGTTTATATATCTTATATATTTCTAAATAAGTTAATTTTCTTTTTTTTTTTCCTTTGTTTGGTTTTTTTGTTGTTGTTTGTTTACTCTTTGGTTGGTTTGGTTGATTGCGGGGGGTGCTAGGACTGACTTTCTAGCAGGCTTAACATCAGTGTGGCTTTATGCCGTGAAAAAGAGAGAAGCAGAATACCCTAATATTACTGTATACTATGTTATATTATTATTTAAAAGGCTAAGCCATTTCATGCAACCATAGATACTGCATTTCTACATTTTTCTCCACCCCTTCCCTGCACATGGAAAGGGCTTTTATTTTGCTCCATTGGCCCCTTTAGTCCTGCAAAAGGTGTTTTCCAATCTCCTTCCCAATCCAATAATTTTTCAATGTTTATTTCCCTTCTGGGAATAATATGATTTGAGACATTGGTGCACAATGAGTAATAAAACTATGCATTGTCGGAGTATTTAATAGTCAAGATTCAAGACAGCATATATGTGGATGTATAAATATATTTTTAAGGAACACAGCTTACTACTGAATTAAGAAAGCTCATTATAAATTACTTTTCCGACAGCATATGGTTTGCAAGTGTCGTATATCATTATATACTATACCAAGATTCCTCTCATTGTGCTCTGTGCTTTCTGGAGTAATAAGTAACTTTGATATACTCTGGAGATGATTTGTGTGGTTGTCCTCAGGGAGATGGCTGTGTGTATGGGGGTGGCTGTGAATGTGAAGAGAGAGGAAAAGAGAAAAGTCTCCTCACGTCAGGCTCTGACCACTGGCTTTTTCTCAAAAATGGTGTCAGGCTGTGTTGCTGTCAGATCAGACCGGACTCTCATGGATACATCACTATCTTGCTTTCTCTACTTCCTCCTCAGAGTGGTTTCAGCAGCAGAAAGGAATACATCCCACCTATCAGAATGCTTGACTGTTGTAATTTCTAGCTGGTATCACAAAGGAGATGGCACACATGCTTTTTTTCACAGCTCCTTCCTGACTGCTGCCATACAAAAAGCCTGGTATCCATTTACTCCTTAGATTGCCTTGCCCAACATACTCATTGTGCCACTCTGGCAGATGGGCAAGAACTAAGCCAGTGGCCATCTCCCCCATATCGGGGGTGTCTGCAGCTACCACCTGAGCACCTGCCATGCGGGAAAGTAGCATGCACCTGGATATCTGAAGGGGAGACCTCTCAGATATTTTGTTCAACAGTTACTGTGCTTCAGCAGTTGGACTTGATGATCTCAAAGGTCTTTTCCAACCTTAATGATTCTATGATTTTACGATTCAACTAAAAAAGGCTAACATTTAAAAAAGTACTACAGTCCATCAGTGTATAACAAGCTCACTAATCAATAGTAGTTTCTGCAGGCTCAGGGACTGTTTTGTTTAAGGTTTCACTTCTGTTCAGATTGTGAGATGTCAAACAAAATTTCTCCTGACAGTGACAAAACCCTAGAAAACCTTAGCCATCTGTACCATATACATTCCACAGAAATGCCACAGGCTTGACTAGGGTCCACCTTCAATATCACTTAGTAGTGGAAACCCACAAGGGCACTAATGAAAATTTTATAGACGCTTAAATAGTTATTTCTGTTGTGATAACTCAGGCTGTAAAGTTAGAATTCATCTACTCTAACTTTAGTAATCAAAAGGTCATATTTAATCATAGACAGTTTCCACTGTGGTCCCATTCCCACAGTTTCCTACTGATGTCAATGGAAAGGCAAAGGCATCTCCAGAAGAAACTTTGTCCTGTCCTAAGACAATGCATAAATCAGGCTCCAGAGGTGTATTTCCTTTGACTACAGAGGAGCCTAGACCTAGAATAAACATTTAAGATCATATTAAGGTAACTAAAGTTTGGTAAAATAGATACCATATATAATGAAAAATGACACATAAATAAAAATATTTTATTCATTATTATTCATTATTTTCTCCATTTTACCTATATATTAAAAGGAATTCAACTTTATATACTGATGTAATGCAGTAATGAACTGTAATTTTATTAATTGTTTAGTAGATATAACCTCTGTCTATGCAAAGAAGTATTATAAGCTAACAAGTCCAGTATAATTAATCAGTTTAATATGTAACACTTTAAATAAAAGGAAGTGTTTTTATTGACTGAATATGTTAACAGATTTTAGAAAAAAATTAGAAATTCTAGGAATATCTTATATTACTTAATATTGAGTGATTTTGGAATAAACCTTCTAGTTTTTTTCAGGTTTAAAATAAAAAGTTGCCAGTTGTACTGAGTTCATCATAACAATAAAAATTTCAGCACAGTTTCCACAACTGCATGCTAACTGAGAACAGATGTTTTGTCAGAATAACACTGAAGGGCTTAATCTTTATTCTTGTATCCATAATAATCACAGTAAAAGGAGCTTTATCTGTATGTATCTGAATTGGAAAACCAAAGGCATTGATGGATAATTTTCCTTGTATATAGTGCTCATAAATGTAAGCAAAGACTGATACACTGACTCACAGGTTCCAAAAATACACCTTCTTATAAGTCTTCTTTAATAAATAAATAAATAAATAAATGCGTCATACAATTGTTCTTTGTTACTTTTGCATTAACCTTAAAATCAAATGAATAAGTATTACAAATATTTTTGAGAATTCTTTTGATGAACTTGTACTAGATATCTCCTGATGCGTGTGATATAAGCCTCTGTCTATAGAAGTTAATCTGAGTTCAAATGCAGTTTTGTGCAGTGTAGTTTGGATGACTTCTCAAGGTTGCCCCTTTTTATATCTCATCCCAGCTTCCTATTCCCAGAGAAAAGTGTTTCAAAAAATGACCAACAGATCAGTCCCTCTTGTCCTTAGGTTGTATCCACACAGGTCTATCAGTCTTTAATGGCACAATTTCACTGAGCCGATTTGCCTTTTGCTACAGACAGACCTCTTTTCTGAACAGCTAGCTTGTTGTAGAGCCAGCATCTGGATTTTTGTATCTTTTCCAAGACATTTGAAAAGTATGAGCATTAGTGACTGGATTTTTCTTAGTAACTGCATTTGAGGTAAGTTGTGGGAACACTTGCGTTATCTTACAGAACTACTGTATTTATTTGCACATAGTGGGCACGTAGGCATACCTTTTGGACCGCCACATGACATTTAATCTGCTTGCTGTATTTATTCGCAGAACAGAATAGATGTCCTACATTTCATTCATGTCTCCTTACAATGGAAATAAATTCTCAAGCTATTTCTTAGTAACAGTCATCAGAACACATTTGTTCTATCTTTCACAGCTGTTGCATAATCTTATAAATGGTTCTGTTATCAGTCAGAAAAGTATTTACTCATGCACTTATGCTATACATGTGTGGTTTTAACTATCAGCATAATATACTATAAAACATGCTAACTTTATATCTGTATAATGTATTTATCTCTTGAGAGATTTCTTGAGCTGATGTCTTAGTGAAGTAGCCACTGAATACTGATACCATTTACCAATAACCCACCATTAATGAAACATGCTAATAAAGATAGTCAATTACTATAGAATTCTGTACCACATTAGACAAAGGTACAAAATTCTTAGATATTTTTCTGGTATCATATCCTTTTAAAAAAACAGAGTCAGCATGACTGTTTCGAGGAATCAAATCAAATTCAGTTACAGCCTTTCACTTCTTTGTTTTTTAACATAATTTACTTGGCTTTGCTTAAGTATTGCCTCTTAGGTTGTTTTGAAGAGTATATAATGTTCACAACTCACTACCAAGTGTAGCTAGTAATTCTAAAAGGAATTTCAGAAATTGTGGTGTAAGACTAAATAAGTTACTTATTTCAATTTTATTTCTTTGACACCATGAGCTTAATGTTTCTTGTACATTTGTCCCACAGGTCTCCTTTTTGATTGTCTCTGCATATTTCTTTCATCTGGCCGTTGACATTGTTCTGCCCAGACTCTTTCTAAAATTGAAAGATACTTTGCATTCTCAATCTTCCATATAGGATATATTTTACTTTCCCTATTTGAAGGTAATTTTTATTTTCTTCATTTTTTTTTACAGAAAACATTAAAGGCTCTCACTCTATTCTGAATTATCATTGTGCATATAAATAGGTAGGATGATGAAATGTAGATATCTATATCTAAACTGATTACCATGAATCATGGATGTCATAGACAAAAGGGTTTAGGTGTCACAGGGGAAAGCAAGCAGTAGATAATGGGCAGCATGTGTAAGTGTGGATAAATGCTCCAAACTGAACTTTTGAACTCTCAGGCAGAAACCTGGTACTCGCTAGCTGCAATTGTTAGGTTGTATGTTTTGGTAACACCTGAATTAAACACAAGTGGTATGTCCTGCATCCCTCACTTAGAAAGTAGATGTGAGACAATTGCAGGAGGCTGATCCTGTATTTTGCTTCTGGACATGGCCTATTTAAATTAGAAAAACCAAGGACTTGAGGATCCAGAAAGAAAAGCTGGTGCTGGAAAAAGAGGTTCCTGAAAAAAGTGATCTCAGTAAGATGGGACCTAGCAAGAACGTGAATATCCTGGCCGAAGGAAAGATCATGGAATTGGAGAAAGACCCCAGAGATCAGGGAGAAGCATGGAATAAAAATGCCAGGAAGTGACCAGAGACCCCACCAAGTAATGCCCAATACTGGTCACTATGAGCAGCTGCATATCATTAATAACTTTCTCCCCAGTCTCCCTGGACTAGCAGCCATCTCCCTGCTGAAAAGGGAATTCTAGACCTAGAGAATATAATGCTGTGGGTGGGTGAGTAAAAGAAGAACTGAGTGTATGACTTTCAAGTAGGTTAAAACCTCAAATTTTTTTTCTGACATAACACTATGCAGATCCAATACATGTTGCCATTTACTCCCCCTGACCCATGAAAGTAGGCAAAAGCCATTCTCCTTACGTCTGGCCCCATAAATTCTATCCATTGTAAGAGATCTGTATAGATCAGGAGACAAATATGCAGTTTCCCCACAGAATACAAATTAATTTATTAATTTAAGAAGACTCATTGAAATGTTACTTTAACATATATAAAAAATAATTATTGTCAAATGTCCCAAGTGTAGTTTAATAAAAGATATTCATAGTCTGAAAAGTAATAAGTATAAATCAGAAATATTTCACACAAAACGTGCAAGAAACAGCAGCTACTCTGCTTTGGTTCACTGTAGTATCCATGTCATGCACAGAGGACACATTTAAACAAACGTTCCCTGGGTACTAGTTTGCAGAAGTTTGGCACTGCACCCTCAGCATGTGATCACTTTAAATGAGAGAAAACCCTAACATTCAAGATTTTAAAAGAAATAGAAAACACCAAGGTTAACAATACCTTGTTTTCCTAAGTCTTCTCTGCTAAGAATGGCCTTCAAGAGACACAAGCCCATGATATTGTCATAAAGACTAGAGCAAGAAAAGCTTACCTTCAGTGTAGAAGGATCATGTTAGGGAGCACATAAATAGACCAAACAAACAACTCCATGAAATCTGATGGCATGCATCAAAGAGCACTGAGGAAGCTAGCCCATGTCATTGTGACACTACTTTCGATTATCTTGGAAATGTCATGGTGACTGAAGGAGGTTCCTGGTAACTGTAAGAAAGAAAATTTGACTTCTATCTTCCAGAACTGCAAGAGGGAGGATCTGGGAAACTACAAGTATTTCCAGGTCACTTCACCTGGGAAGGTGATCAAACAAATCATCATGTTTACAAACATATGAAAGACAATAAAATGATTGTGATTTTTTTTTAAAAAAACCAAACACCTGACCAAAGTGATAGGCTTCAACAAGGAAATAACTAGCTCAAAGGACAATGGGAGAGCAGTGGACGTTGTCTATTTTGACTTTAAAAAAGATGTCTGACATAACATGCTCAAAGACAAACTGATGAAACACAGGGTAAGCTGTGTTTCAGTAGGTGGACTGGGAACTGGATCAGTTGCTGGGCTTAAAGGATTGCAGCAGCATGAAGTCTAGCTGGAGGCCAGAAAAGGTTAGTACTGGAGCCAATGCTGTTTAACATCTTCGTTAGTCATCTGCACGATGGGCCCAAGCACATCCTCTAGAACGTTGCTGATGAGACAAAACTGGGAGGAATAATAATTGATATGGCAGGGGTGTGTGCTGCCATTCAGAGGGACCTCAACAGGCTGGAGAAATGGGCAAACAGAAATCTGACAAGGTTCAATAATGGGAAGTGACAAGTCCTTCCCCTGGGGAGGAACAACCCCCTGCACCTGTACATGTTGTGGGCTGACTGGCTGGAAAGGAGCTCAGCAGAGAAGGCCCCAGGGGTCATGGTGGACACCAGGGTGAACACATGTCCTTGAGGCAAAGGCAACCAATGATATCATGGGCTGCATTGTGCAGAGCATTGCCAGCAGGTTGAGGGAGCTGACACTTCCTCTCTACTGAGCCCTGGTGAGACACACCTGGATTGCTAGGTCCAGATCTGGGCTTCCAGTACCAGAGGGACAAGAACATATTGGAAAGAGTCTTGCCATGGGCCACGAGGGTGACTAAGGGAACATTTTTCATATGAAAAGAGACTGAGAAAAAAGGATTTTTCAGCTTCAAGAAGAGAAAGCTCAGGGGGTATCTTATCAATGTGTATAAATGCTTGATAGGGGGGAGCAAAGAAGACTAAGACGCTTCTCAGTGATGCCCAGTGACATGACAAGAGGCAATGGGCACAACTGAAATACAGGAAATTCTACTTAAACATAAGAAAAAAAAATCTCTGTTACTCTGAGAGTGGTCAAATCAGGTCAAGTTTTCTGTGGAGCCTACATTCTTGGAAATAATTAAACTCCAGCTGGGCATGACCCCGAGCAACCTGCTGTAGCTGATGCTGCTCTGAACAGGATGGTTGGACTGGATGATCCCCAGAGCTGCTTTCCAGCCTCAACCATTCTGTGATTCTGTGGGAGAGTAATATGAGGCACAGCAAGATCAGATTTTTATTCATTCTGTGCTTTTTATTATAAAACATTGCAATATGGAATAGAAAACCATATTTTTTTCTTTCCGTCAATTTTTGGTTGCACTAGAGTAAATAGAGAATATCATTCTTTTAACTGAATAACATACAATGGTTTGAAAACTTAAAGAAAAGAAAAAAAATACTTTTTTTGCAGAGTTCTTGAATAGGGCTTTTGACTCTCAGAGAACTCTGAAAGTTAACCCTCTGATTCATCTGATAGAATCTTTCCACTGGGCTACAGTGCAAGTGATCTGATTCATCAAGCGTATTTCCCTCTCTTGGCTTTTCCTATGCAGCCTTTTAACAGCCACTTTCCATTTCACAGTGTTTCAGTCTTGTAATCATTTAATTTTTGTAAAAAAACTCATTTCTACCACTAGGAGATCTGCATTAACTCCTATGACTTTGATCATAATTTGACACATTTCAACTGTTCTGTCTCAGCAATACACATTTCTGTCCTCTCCACCATGTCCATTGCAAAAGCTAGCTAATGGGGGGTGGGGGGATGGGTGGTGGTCGTGGTGGTGCAGGGGGAGAGAGAGAAAAATCTTACAGGAAAAGTTTACTGTGTCTTCTTATAATCGTACATGTAAAGCTCTTTTACTCAGTATGTTGAAGCCCTGACACGTCAACCAGTTTGTCTATTAATTTTCGATAAATGTTGGCCGGTCTGTAATTTTGCAGTTATCAAAAGGGTCTCACATTTTCTTTGTTTTCTGAACAGTAAGAATATTGCTTAAAACCATTAAACTTCTTCTGATATATGATTTATTCACTATACATTAGTGTGTATACCAAAATATTGTAGCTGCAGAAATAAACTTTTCTGACAAGCAATGAAGTTACTATAGTTTCACAGGCCTCATGGACAATATGGTAATTGTCCTGGGCATAAGCCTTCAATCAGCTTTAGCTCTGCTTTTAATGATTTTGCCAGACACTCAGGCACTTGATCGCTGACATTCATGTGAGATAATAGTCAGAAGGTTGCAGAAGACAAGTAAGTTTTATATGAAAAGTGAAAAATCTTTTTGAATATGAGGGTATAATTAAAAATTTCCAGCTTTTTATACTTAACAATTTGTCCAAGCAAAAATAGCTGTCTTATTCTATACGCAAAGGAGATTAAATAATCTTGCTTGTAGCCCTACTCAACCTTGTCCTAAACATGCAATGTAAATCAATCAGGAGGCTTTCAGCTAGAAAACTTTATTTAAACTATAATGTAATTTGCCTGAGGATAATTTTATATACTGTTTAATCTATCCCTTGATGCAGCTGGTGCAATCAGTTTCTTTCCAAAGTTACTTATTTTAGGGTACATACTTAGCCATTTAACTCTTTCAGCCTATTGCTGAACAAGTTCTCTATTAAAATGATAAGATATATATATACAGAAGACAATCTTAATGAGGTGGTCCATTACAAAGAAATGCCATCAATACTGGGTATACCCTCAGACTGACATTTCTATGAATGTTCATGAACATGAGCAATAAAGACTGAAGATGAAATACCAAGTCATGCTAAAATCAGATTCCGTGTTCTGTGCAACGTCAGTAACAACAAGTGGGATTATGAGGTTCTCATGCACACAGATGTCCCTGAGCAGACACTCAACCTTTTGATTCAGAAGTCACACTCTTAGCCAGTTTAATAGCATGATCTGGGTTAAAAGAGGGTCCTCCTTTCTTCCTTTGTTTTCCTTTTTTTATGCATGTGCAGGCAGATGCTCAGGAGGAGCCACCTTCTTTTCCTCCTCATATACATTATTAATGTTATAGTTCGTTGCATATGTCTGTGTAGAAGGAAAGACCTTACAAAACTTTTGAAGCAAAGAACCTGGAAAGAAACATGGTGGCCTTGATTCATCCCACCTGAATTAGACACAAGGCAAAGTTAAAAGTCTGTTTGCCAAAGCTCAGTTTGTAGCACGGGCAAGAGATCAATGGCTTTAGATAATTCAGATCCTGGTGGGCTGAATAGGTCTTTAGCAATGTCTGTGTCTCATCAATGGCCGTTTGCCTAAAGTCACTGTTAAATGTTAAAAGGCTTTTTTTTTTTTTTTTTTCATTTTACCCTAAATTGCATAGAAAATAAATGGAAAAAACTGTCTGAGCTTTGATATTAAACACTGTGAACTGTGAAGGCTAATTCCAACCAGCTAGAGACAGCCCAGCTGAAATCTAAAGCTGCGCTAACTGTCTTTTTCCTCTCCCGTCCTTTCTGTAAATGAATAACCTCTCTTTCCCCACCTCCCCTCCTTTTTTTTTTTTTTTTTTTTTTTTTGTTATTTCTTTCTTTTTTGTTTTTTAATGTGAAAAACCAGCTTAAGCTTAGCCACAAAAGATGGTTTGAACTGCTGGTTCTTTCCCAAGACAGAAGAACTAAAGGTTTCTTTTGTTCTTACTGGGTCAACTTTCTAGCATCAAATCATCAGAATCTCACTTCTGGTGACAGTAGATTCATTATCCAAAATCACTAGTAGATGTCCTCAGGTTTCTTTCTCTTTCTACAGGCCACTGATCTTGAGCTTATTATTCCATGTGTGAAAATTCAGAAGACCAAGTTTTTATCTTACTTTGAAAGACTGAAGATGCTTAATTTGAAGTATTTTAATTGGCCGTGCATGACCAGAGCTAGCTGATTAAAATGTTTCTTCAGGGTTTCCTTAAACATTTATATTAAATAAAATTTGCTACTGTTTTAATAATATATTTCAAAATGTTTAATTAATTTGTCCAATGTTAATTTGTGATGCCCAGTAATGTGCACACAAATTGGAAAGTACATTTGTAATGCTGGGGAAAATACTTCTTTTGCCTATCTTATATATGGCAGCACATTAATAAAAAAAGAGAGGGAGAGATGAAATAGGAAAGGAATAGAGTCTCTTAAAAAAGGAGAATTAGTTGAAACTGGGGAAGAAAATAAAAAAGGTTATAGGAAACATACTGATCATTTGAGGTGAAAGAAGGCAAGAGCTAAAATGAGAGGTAATATATGACCAGAGACTTTCTTCAGACAGCTTTTACTATTCACTGACTCCCTATAAATTTCATTCTGATTTTTAGCAATGAGTAGTCAACATGTTCTGAGCTAACATCCTTCCCTTGACTTGTCAGTTAGTCAATAATTCCTTGATTTTAAATGCTTTCCAAAGTAGTACATGTGGTAATGTAAATGAAAGTAAATTGACATGAGATGCCATTCACATTCATTTTCCAGCTTCTGCTTTGCCTTGATAAAAGCGGGGGATGGGGGGTGGGGGAGCGAATAATACAGGGGACAAACGCAAGGACAAGTGAGTTTTAAATGCACTGTTTTGAGGCTAAAGTATGAACACTTTAAATTAAGATAAAACTACTTGTAGTACCGCAGAAATGGGTTAAATCTTTAGCCTTGTACAGTGCAGGCATGGATATAACATATAGTACTTCTTTCTAAGTCATCTTATCAAAAATATTGTTCCATAGTATTAACATAGTAGTAGCTGCTCATAAATACTATGATCTCAAGTTCGCATTAAGAGGCACAAAATATAATTTAAAAGTTTTCTCTTGTTCTTTCTGAGTAGAGGATGGTTTCTGCTTTCAATTTGGGACATTTAAATCCAAAAAAGCAACATTTTTCTTTATGGTACTTCTGGAAATCGGAAAACAGAACACACTTAAAAAAGCAATGTAGTTAATAATAGGAACCAAGGAACCAAAGAACCCGCAGAAAAAAAATGCAACTTCATAATCCTTTCTCCTAGAAATAGAGACGTGTAATTTATTATGGTGGAGGCTGATTGATGACAAACTTACCAGAACAAGCCTTGATGATTGGTTTGTTGTTTTTTTTCAGACTTGTAACCCAAAATTGCTAAATACAGGTGACAGTTTCAAAAACGCCTTTGTGCTCAGTTAGTGTACCTGAGGTTGTGGCAGCTGTTAGAATGTTCAATAAACTGAGAGGGAGGAGGGGTCCAGGAGAACTGATTGATTTTCAAAGATCACTTCTGAGCTCAAGAACAGTCCACCCCCAGATGCAGGAAGTCAAACAAAGGTGGCAGGAGGCCTGCATGGGTGAGCAAGGGGCTCCTGATTAAACTGAAACATAAAAAGGAAGCATACAAGAGATGCAAGCAGCGACAAATGACCAAAAAGGAATATAGAGACACTGTCTAAGAATGCAGGGATGGGGTCAGGGAAGCCAAAGCTCATCTGGACTGGAATCTGCTGAGGGATGTGAAGGTCAACAAGAAGGGCTTCTGCAGATACAGCAGCAGGAAAAAAAGACTAGGGAAAATGAGGGCCAGCTGCTAAAGGGTGAAGGGGACCTGATGGCACATGACATAGAGAAGTCTGAAGTACTCAGTGCCTTCTTTGAAGTACTCAGTGCCCTCTTCAGTCTTTCCATAATAAGACTGACCTTCAGGAATCAAGTATTTGTTTTCAGTTTAAGATGTTTGCCATATATAGTCACGTGCTGTGTCAACAGAAAGTTGTGTGTAAAGTAGCATGTGTGTCTCTAAATGCCACATTTATGGGGATATTTATTACATGCTTATGTGATCTTCTGTGTCTGCCAGTCTCTGAGCACATTGTTTTTTAGGTGGTTTTGTTTTGGTTTTTTTCCTAAAGGTACTCTTTAATTCACACATAAATGCTCCAGAACCAACAAAGGAAATTCATGAAAATTCAGACAATGTGAAGGAGGCTACTCAGATACCAGAATACTTTTCAAAGGTAAACGTCCTGGATACCCAAACCCAGAGATTAAAAGATGTATGTTACTCTTTGTTACTCTTTTGTTACTTTTTGTTGAACGCCATACAATTGGCCTCAGCCCATCAATCCACCCTGTCCACATCCCTCTGCAGAGCTTTTCTTACCTTCAAGCAGACCAACTCTCCTGCCTAATTTGATGTCATCTGCAAAATTATTGAGGATGCACTCAATCTCCTTGTAAATGGGATGTGTTTAAGTTAGGACTGTCACTGCCCATCTTCCTTCAACATTCAGCAGGGTATAGTGAACTCTAGAGATCTGATTCACCTGCTGAGACTGCCCATTTATCTCCTTGGTCTCTACAAGCCACTTTTAAAATTTTTACTCTCATAAAGTTGCCTGAAGTTTGAAAGTGTGCCACCAGGCTTACCTGCCTACAACCCCACTAAGAGCAGTCCTAATGCTTGTTTTATGCTTTTCATTTGTTTTTATTTTAGTGATATTCTTACCCTCATAATAAGCATATGAATGCTGCAAGTGGCCCCAACTAGCAAGGTTCCCTTTAGACAGCTGACTGGAACAAAACCTCACTGTCTGAGAAACTAACATGTTAGGAAAGTGAACAATTCTTTCAGAGCAATGCTGGCATCCAGGTGGCTGCCAGAAAACTACCTGGAGCAGTGTAGATAGGCTTTAGTAGATGAACCCATGCACTGGATTAAAGACCTGTGAGTGTTAATAGCTCCTGAAATGCTGTCACCTGAATGACAGCAAGTTTTGCAAAAACCACCTCAGTTAAGTGACTCATATCTGCACTATTCCAGTCTGCAACAGCTTCCATCTTTTCAGATTTATTTATAGTCTAAAATGATCAAGCCCCTTTAAAGGTTCTTCATAGAAATATAAAGTGCATCTGAGCGCTCAGACTAGGTCAGTGCCCTCAATTGCCAAAGTTCAATGGAAAGTTAGGAGCAGATGTTGGGTCACTGTCAGAATATGTAGCAAGAAAATTGGATCTTTGGCACTGAGGAGAAATAAATCATTGGTGAGGTCATTAAACCTGTTACTATAGCCATAAATACACATTCTACTTAACTGTAAGTGAGGAATTGCAAGACAAAATTGTAGAGCAATTCTAGTGTTAATATTGCCTTGTACTGCTCAGAGTATCATTGCTTCAATCTTGTATTATCATTCAGTTAACTAGACTCCAGCTCACAGATGTGATCACTACCTGACATATCTCTAAGTGCTTCCTTCATGACTATCAGTTTAAACTCATGAAATAAATTGCTGGATCATTTTGTGGTCTGGAACCCCCTTCATAAACCATGTGCTTCTATTTCACCTGAAAAACTTTCTAACAGAGAGAAACAGGATATCAGCTGGTGTGTGTCAAGTACCTTTATTTTGACCTCTCAATATTACACATAAGCTTCAGTGAAACGCGGTGATGCTAATGTATTTAATTTCCTTTAGTCTCAAAAAAAATAATTCAGTCTTGTCTCTGTCATTCATCTTACATCATTCTCACATCCTGACACCATCAGATACTGCAGTAGTTTACAAAGATCAGCATACCTACACTGAAAGTACTGCATTGTTGTCTCATCCTTTTGCATAGTTGTCTGCGTGTAGCTTAAATTTCTTTGCATGATACTTTTTTCCTGTTTAATCTACCTAGATATGAAAACTGCTTGATAAAAATGTAAATTCAACCTACATCAAGTAGTTCCTAAAAGTATTTCAGAGCTATCATCTTAACTGACACATTTATGAAAATCATACTATGTGAATCAGTTTTCAGAGCCTTAGTACTTGGTATTTCTGACGCCTCTCTATACATCTATCAGACATTCTGCATGGTAGGAGCACCCATCTATCATAAACAAATGCATTTATTCTTTCCTCTGGCCTCTTTGTGCTCTCACCTTCATATCAAATACATTCAGTTTTATGTAAATTTACTGGTCTGATTCAAAGATCAGAAAAATGGGAATGATTTAATAGTTTGCTATACAAGTTAAATGTATCAGAATGCTTGGATGAAAGGTCTAATCACACATCAGAACATGTTAAACATGGTAAAGTCTATTTTTGTTTCAATGTCAACCAAGATCTCTAAATATAATAGCAGTTTTTGTTTGTGGAGTTCTGGCCTTTGTGAAATATATATGATTATCAGTCCTGACCTGGATGAAAGTTGTCATAGGGATCAACAGATTCCTTACTTCTTTCTCAGTTACACAAATATATAGTTCATTAATTTTGTTTGTATTATACAGGTCTACAACAGTCCTATGTGGAGAAATATATGCTACCACAGCTACATTAAACTTGAGTGTCTTTCTAGGATTCCTTCATAAACACTGATTTGAAGTAAAAATCTGAAAGTCCCATTTTAAGGCAAAGTAGTGTGGGGAATTTAGTAAAATTTAAATTTATTTGAGAGGAGGAGTAAAAAACCCCATCTGTCATATCAGATGTTCATCTCTGTTTTAAAATTCATGCCAAAAAAAAAAAAAAAAAAAGGTTGAAGGTTTTGAAAGCAGTTACGTGAAAGAAGTAGTGAGCATAGGCATAGGGAGTAAAGTCATTTATTATTCACAAATTTCTTGCAACTCCTGTTTGCATGTATATATCTGACATTAAATGTGGGGGGGGGCATATTTGCTTTATATTGTTACATATGTATAAAATACTAAACCGTGGAAAATTCAACTTTTTTTTTTCCCCAGAAAATTGTGCTTTTTCTGTAAAAATTATACATTATTTTGCATGTTCGGCAAAGGATATATATAGCGGATGACTATTTCCCTCCTCATATACAAAAGATCTTTTGCATACAGAAATGGCAAGTTGAATAATCAGTAATAAAAATAATAGGTAGGATATTAATATTTATAAATCAAAATTTGTTTTTGCTCTACACTTTTTTTCAAGTGTAAATAATTGTTAGTTCTTAGATTAAAATGAATGCCAGTAATTTAAGTGTACAAGACTATGATTCTTACAGATATTGTAAATCTTCATGGCAGTGCATTATTTTTATTAATGTAGATTGGCAAAATACATTATTTATGATACCTTAGTATTAAAGCTTCAACCAATATCCATTCATCTGGTGTATGTTTATTAAAGTAGAAAGATAAAAAGAAAGTAATCTCTTCAAGAGCTAATGATTTAATATACAAGTCAAATTTTTAGAGTATTGATGGTTTTTTTCTTTCTTTTTTTCAGGATTAGGCACTACATTGCTGCTAGAATCAAGACTACCATCCAAGTGTTTGGAGTCCCATCTTACATTTTCCCCTGGTGGATTAGGGATCATAGAAAGAGGCAGTACAGTACTTCTGTGTCTAAAATACCAGTATGAACACAGCTGTTCTTTCATTTCTTTTGGAGTCTGTTTTTAAAGAGAAATATATTCCAGCTGGAGTGCCATTTCTCAGAACTGCCAACTGTCTAAATGTATGACTGAGACTTTTTGTAATAGTTTTATCTTGTGATTCCCTGTTGCAGGGATTTATTGACTAACATAAATTCTGTTATGTAATTACCCTGCTACTAAAACACAGTACATCAGTGTCTGCCTCTTTTGTTGGAGCTGTTCCATTTTAAATAAATAAATATTCACTGGGCCAGAACAAATGAGTGATTGCCTCTACACCAGTGATTAAAGCACTTGCTTGGGAAATATGAGTCAGACTGAAGCAGTGGCTCCAACTGTTACTTATGCAAAGTGGAACAGCTCCAGCCTGTCCTTTAATTTTCAGAAGCTTAGGTAGGTTGCACGTCACTTACAGGTACTCGAATCCCAGCTCTAAATCAGGCTAATAAGAAATATCTGATGCTGTGTGTCCTGTAACCCAGGGATAATTGGACATCTTGGGAGAGATGGAGAAGTCAGTACTTTTCTACTACATTAACCAAAGAAATATGTTTCAGCGATTTCCAAAATATAAAGAAACATAATGAAATTAAATCTTTCATTAAAATGCATTTTACCTCTCTCCACAAGAACTATACATTGCTTTAAAAATTTGTAGTTAATGTTACCTTGGAAAAACATTTCTTTCATTACAAGGATGTTCTTTGGGTCCCTTATGCATTATTATACAAATATATAGTTTAACAATAGATATATGTAAAATGCATGTATGCTAATTACTTAAAATTCCCTACCCACAACCTGTCATAAAAAATGGTTTAACATTGCTACAAAAACACTCAGAAAAGTGGAACTTTATGGTGCAGCTATTGTGGATATAGCCTTCTCCAGACTGCATGCAATTATCTCTGCACGAAGTGCAGATGCTTATCATGGCTAATACGGGTGAGCAGTCAGGCATTTGGCTCTTTAAATGATACTGCAATTTCATTAGTAGCCTTATAAAAAGATTAGATAGATAGATAGATAGATGATAGATAGATAGAGATATTTAGAGAGAATCACATATATAATTGTATATATAATTCTATTCTGAAGTCTTTGAAAGGTGCTTTTTTTACCAATTCATTTTTTGGGGGGTGGGTGAGGGTGGCGGTGGAATGGATAATTAGCAGACATACCTGACATGGAAATAGTCTGCTTTAAAGATTACTTCAGATATCTATCAAATAAACATATATCTGAGCATTTTATCTGGCTCAGAGAGTGGCCAACAGAAGGAAATAAGATTATCTAGTGCTCAACTTATAGGATCTATTTTAGGCCTGTATATAAGGGTAAGATAAATTGCAGCCTGGAATAGCTATTTCTTTTCTTTTTTTTTTTTTTATAAACCAGATCTAGATGACCAGTTTAAGGCATTCCTGTGCTGTAAATTGCAGTTAAGATGAACCAAACTTCCTCATTGCCTGACAAAAATAACTACAGAAAGGTTTGGTTTTCATTAGTCCCATTTTGTTTTAATAGTTTCATTGTGTTGAACACATCTAAGTGATTCCACCTGCTGACTAGGTATGCAAAGTTCTATATACAAGGCACTAAACTATATCATAGTTATTACTGTTTAATTGAAGATACCTCCCTTGTTTCAGAAAACAGGATCCATGATAATGTAGTCTACCATTACATTTAGTTGGCAGGGGTTATTAAGAAAGAATTAACATCTCAAAGCCTATGTACTTTCTAGGCGTGGTTCTCTCTATCAATATGACCTTTTTACATTTTATTTTCAAAAAGTGATGTGTTGAAAATAATCAATATCTTTAAAAATTTCTACTATCTTATCCTAAGGCTAATATTTCAAATTCTAGCAGGAAAGTTGTTAACTAACATTTAAACTGAATATCTGTTTGATATTACTGAGCTAAAAGACTTAAGCCACTGCACAAAAACTTGTCTGCATGCAGAGATATATTTTTTTTTATTTAGAGGCAGTTCGTTTGTAAGCTTCTATTGTACATTTTTGAGCCTCAGAAGTTCAACCTGCCATTCTCTTACTTTCAACAAAGTTTCTCAAGGTGTATCTTGCATGCTTACTGTGTCTGACTTGAATAAACTTAATAAACTGTAGATTCTGAATTTGTAACAAATTAAAAAAAAAATGTAACAAGTTATACTATAATATGGTCTTTTTTGAAAGTAAATTGTTTTCATACACCTTTTTGATTGGAATTCAGTGGGGACTGTTTGAAAAGTAAATAGGAAAGACACATATCAACTCCCAAATAAAAACTTGCTGACACACCCTTGAAAGACAGTGGGAAAATTTTTGATTCTTGAAGATTCTTATTATATAGCACAATCACAGTTGTCAACACAGTGTTTCAACATGTCAAAGGATAGGAGTATCGCTATAAGGGCAATGTTTTCTAGACATCTTCTATTATACTTTTCTAAATAATTTAACATGTTTAGAACAGGCTAATCAAGTAAAGGCTGTTTAGCTCATAATGCTCTTATGATATGGTTATTAAATAATAGAAATATATCAATGGACAAAAATAATCAATTTTCTCAGTGGTTTGTGAAGGGGTGGCAATTTTTGTTTCTGTGTAAAATATTTGCTGCTCCACCACAAAACTTGGTATGACATATGCATACATTAGAGGCATATAGGATACAATTACCTGTAGCTAATTTACAGTACTAAAGCTCACATGAAATAATCTTAGTGACTTAAAACTGGTTATTTAATTAAATAAGATGTGTATCAATGACAATTATAATGCAGGCATTACCCTGGAAACATCAAGAATAAGCCATGAGAAAAAATGTTATACTTTATTGACTGTCTCTCAACACACCCTAGATAATTCTGTCCTTGTGTTTCTAATGCAAGTAAAACCAATTTAATTTTAAAATACTTTAGCATTTTTGAGCTACTTTATTGCCAGTTACTTTACAATAGCAGTATTACCTCTACTTAATTTGTTTATGCAGTTGGCTTTACTGCCTGTCCTAGACTTTATTACCAATACATGATGTAAAAAAGCCAAAATCTCTGTTCTAACACTGGCCAGAACTTAAAAATTAAAACCAACAAAAAGCTAAATTTTATTTAATAATAATACATTTCAAATTGTTCTGTGATTACATTTGAAAATTATGTTTTAAATATGACTATTTCTGAAACTCATTTTAAAACTTACTAAAGAAGATTACAAAAAAAAAGTGTGCCACTGATTCTTTAGTTTTAGTGCCTTTCTATACCAGGAGGCATATTCTATCAACAGTCCTTTAATAAAAATGACAGCTTTCCCTTCAATACGTTCAGAGCCTGCTTTATGGCTGTAAACTTAAGGTCTAGGTGAGATAAATTAAGACCTTGTTTACTGATCCCTGTCAAAGATAGGCATGATGCTAATGACAGTCTACCATACAGAGCAGGTAGGCAGTATGAATAAACCAGATCAGGAACTGGATTATCTTTATTACAAACTTTATTATCTGTATTATTCATGTTCAAACCGAACAAGTTAACATATAAGGCTGATCACCTAGTACAGTTGTATATTAATGCAAGAGTCTCTTTCCCCCCAAGGATTTCAGTGAGTATTTCTTTTCTGCCTTTCAATGTGCTGTATAAATACATCAGCTTGCCTGGAGTTAGTCTCTGTATCTGTAGCACAGCAGCAGCATTAAGATCTATCTGACCAGAGCAGAAGGAGGTTTAGACTCCTGATTTACCTTATTGCTGAAACTGGAAACATTTATGGTCTCAACAGGAGGAGTGCAAGGGGACAGATGAAGCTGCGGTAGAGCACTGAAAGTGCAAAAGGTACCAAATCTCTGGCATGGTCCGGTAGAGTAGGTCTCTGTGCATGAGATTGATAGGTCACACAGAGAACTGATAGGATGCTGAGGAACTGGAAGGTATATATTGCAGAGCCTTATTTCACATATACATGTATCTGTATATATATGTATTTTTTTATTTATTTTTATTTTTATTTGGGTATAAGTTTATATATTCTATATGTACCAAAGCTGGAGCATTATTTAGACCAGACATCCCATCTGAATTTTCTGCTTTTCCCAGGGTATTATTGTCCTGGAATTAGGAAGGTAACTTCTAATGGGCAACATTTAAAATTAATAATTTTTTAATGTACTTGGAAGCCTACTCAGTAACTAGTATGATATTAATGAGAGATAAAAAAGTTTATCATGTGTATTAAAATATGCTAACTTTTCTATTTCTAAAATGACAGAAATAAATCATTTATACTGTTATGCAATTAAATGCAAAGCTAATTCAGTCTGCTACTGTATGTTTTCTTTATCACAAGAGATATTGTCCTCCCCAGTAGTTCAATATTTAAGAGAAAGCCACTGGAGCCAAGTGACTTCCTCATTAATGTGGCTGCCATCAGGAGTTTTAAAGCCATCAGCATTTTAGCCTATTAGCCACTTACTCATTACATTCAACCAATAACTTTAACAGGTGATTGATGTTTAGGAAACATTTGTTATTGCACAGGGCTAGTAATCTAAACTCAGAATTTAAAGAGAGTTCTGTCCTGAATTATACAGAAACAAAGACTTCTGAAAGTTGTGTCGCTATTCCTGAAGGCTCAAGGCAACAAATATATCTTCTTCGGTTTAAAATAGTGGAATTAGACACAATTTAAAAAAAAAAGAAAAACAACAAAACAACAAAACAAAACTTAGCTAGGAAATATGGACTTAATTGCTGTAAAAACACATATTTGACAAAAATTAAATTAAAATACTCTCTTGGATCTCTATGTCTGTAAGAGGTTAGGGGGGGTGTGGGGTGGGGTAGGGGTGGGGTGTATTGGGGGGATAGTTCGTTTGGATGGGTGGGTTTTGGAGGCTTTTTTTGTTTGTTTTTATTCACTTTGCAAAGTTAAAAAGGAAGCTAACAACAAAAGCTTATGTTTTTTACCGGTGGTGCTTATGTCTGTGTGGCCATGATATCTAATGGGAAAAAACCCCACCCCAAACCCAATAGGAAACTGGTAGTGTATTTGAGCAGCCTTCCTCCAGTCTACACTAATCCTTCCTCCCTGTAAACACTGTGAAAACTCTAAGCTTCTGATTTTTTTAAGCAAGAAAAACTAAAGTGAAACAAAACACTGCCAGAAAAAAAAAAATGTTTGGAATGTTCAGGGTTGTTTTTTTTCAGCATGGAACAGCTTCTTCTCTTCTGCAGCAGAACAAGGATGCTTGTTTGAGGCCTGGAACTGACAATATTGTCTGGATCAGTGACAGCTATCTGATCTCATAAATTCCCTACTAGAAACAGGTGCATTACACCTCTGGATTTCTAATGTGGTACAGGGCTCGGTAATCCCTCAGAGCTTCAGAAATAGCAACTTGTATCTGTCACACAACTGGGACTACCTGTCTCTCAAACCAGAATCTACCTCCCAAAGCAACAGTAGTACAGCTCTTTCTCTGAGGCTGTCCAAAATGGTACCACCATCTGGCCCTCTTCCAAAACACTGCTTCAAAAAAGACTATAAACTGTCATATTATCCACAGTGGCTTGTCCAGTTTCAGTCATATTTAGATAAAATTTCCCTGTTGAACTTGTCTGCCACATAAGAATACTGCAGCAGTCACTATTAAGATTTTTAAAGAGATTTTTTTGTGGACATTAATTGTTTCCAGGTAAGCAATCACTTCTATGGAAGAAAAATGAATTAGTGGCTATGAAAAAAAAAAACCTCACTTTTTGTTCAAAATGTCCTTGATTTGCAAATCACTGAAGTATACTGAGGGCAGACTGAGGTAGAAGCCCTTTCTTTCTTATTTTTGTTAGTCATCCACTGTCAGTTGCTGCCAGAGCAAAGATAAGGGATTGCATGGTCTTCCTCTCCAATTTTGTAGGGACATTTTTATGTTTTCCAGTTTAGAGGCTTGAGAAGGAAGAGGTAGAGTTACTAAAGTCTCTTCCAGAAAGCATACTGCTTTTGGGGACCCAAACCCAACCTGACAAGTTAAGATTAAGGTGACACTTTTAAGATTAGATCATTTTCTTTAAGATCCTTGTAAAAATCAAACAGATAGTTTAAATAAAATAAGCAATGATTTCTTCTGTAAGTAAGCAATATTTAAAGCAATTTTAATGGAATTTATCCCTGGACTATAGGCAGCTAAATTTAAGGCGCAAAATAAACAAGTAAGGTCAGTGTCAAAGCTTCATGAAGGGTTAGTACAGAGCTAGGGAGTGATTCATGCAGCTATATATGAGGTGTCCCAGGTTGTCCCATGTGGCTTTCAGATGCTGCTACAGAAACACGGGTCTTCTATCTATCTGCTTTGTGTCATATATGCTAGAACTATGTGGATCTCTTAGCCTAACAACATTTGAATTGACACTGCACACTCAATTCTAGGCAAATGCTTTAATACCTCAATCATGAAGTCAATGGAGTCTAGAGAATTGTGCAGGTAGCTATATATATATATCTACGTCATGTGAAATGTGGGGAGGGAGATTTTCTCAGCCCCTAATGTTTGATCTGTGTATCACCACGCCAGGAAAGCTGAGACCCTTGTTCCCAACCAGTCTGTTAACATCCCATTATAGGAACCCTTCACTGAACAGTCCTGCTGGATTGGAGGGTGATTCGACTGACTTGTTCAGGGAAATATGTCAAAAGCATCATGGGACCCCTCAGCGGATCTGCCCACTTTGTTTGAATGTTACCTGCAGCTGGCAACTGCTAGCGCCCACAAAGGACTAAGGCTAACAGTTTATGGAATAACAGTCTTTATTAACATAAATTTGTGACAAATTAAGATTCATGATTGCAGGAGATAGGGACTATTTGCAAAAACAAACTTGAAGCGATATACAACCAAACTACATACAACCAAAACTATAATCATTAATAAGAGCTAGCATGGGTTAGTTATTCGGTGGCATGAAACAAAGTTCTTACCCAATAGGTGTCCCTGTGGGGGAGAAGACAGGTTCAGCCCATTGACTGGTCCCAGAAGTTACAATGGAGTCTTCCCTAACTTCCCCCCTCATTCATTCATAATGCACTCATAATACATGTGCATTAGTAGTATAATGAGATTATAATGAGCAAGGTTCACCTAAGGAAAGGAAAGGGATTTCACCACAGCTGATGGCTCAGCAATGCACATCTTCTCTTCTATCTCCCATTTGACAGTCGCTATGCAGCTTATCAGCTGTAGGGTTCCGTCACATTCTCCGTCCTGCTGGGAGTACAGCAAAGCCTGGCTGTGGGGTCTCCACTCCTCTCCACCCTCCACTGCTCCTCTAGGACAGCAGGTTGTGTTGCCTAGGGAGCCATGGTGGAGTAGATTCCATGCATGCCAACCATCCTGAAAGTGGCAACTGTATTTTACCTTTAAAAAGTTTCTATAATACTGCAACTTCTATTGGACTCCAGTTTTCCCTAATTTCCTCTCAAAGTAATTTTCCCACAATATAGATGACTTTTGGTTGTTTTTTGTGTGGTTTTTTCTTTTGTTGTTTTTTTTGTTTGTTTGTTTGTTTTTGGTTTTTTTTAACCTGAATAGGTCTCCAAAGTCTATTGGGCACATATAGATCTTCGTTGATCTACTGACTCTGTTATACATATTGGGAACACCTGGTTTATGTGAAGACTCCTGAATCTACAATATAAAGCTGAAAACCTTTAGTGGTTTGGGCAGTATTAGTTACCTAAACACAGAAAAGTAGTAGCATTTGCAGCTTCCTAAATTAAGACACATGCACCAGATAGGTTTATAAAACAAATAAAATATTAGAAACCTTCATCTTTCTGCAGTAACAGCTGGAGCCCAAGTGGGATACCCTACAGAGCTTGAAACAGCACTAGATCATTAACACATCTGATCACAGACAAAGCAAATTTGAAGTGAGATTCAGTTACCTAATTAGCAACATAATTTCTGCTGTGGATGTCTTAAAGTAAGCCAACTGACCTCCAGCTACGAGGTCAAGAAAGGTTCTTCCACAGACCATGTCTTTCAGATACTCTAGGGCATTCAAAAGGCACTAGTCACCTATATTTAGACATCTGAAGTCCTCCACTACAAATGCAGCACAAAGCACAATCATATTTTACAATTCATGTCAATATAAAACTGAAAAAACATAAAAGGAGAAGATATAAATATTGAAGAGAATATGAAAGCCTAAAAAATCCATTGCAAGCTAGCAAATCCTACCTTACTTTTGAAGGGAAAAACTCTGAGACAGATAAATAAATTAACCTTTAAATAGATTCAACAGGTAAGTGTACTACTCTCAATTATTTAAAATACTTATAGCACATAGATCAAATAGTATAACAATTTTGCCAATGGAAGATGCCAGCAAATGGAAACATATGACATGTAACCATAAGAAATGTGTGACATCAGTGGGATATATGAAGGAAACATACAGTAAAGGAGGAATGAAAAATCCTAAGGAGATATTTCAAGTGTGCGTTTGTGTTCTGACTATCCATGATCAAAAAAAATTGAAATACACATGGGAAAGATATAATGAAGAGATACTATTATGATCAAAGATCAAGACAAGGCTTACAAAATAAGCCTGCAAGTTGTTTTGTTTTCTTCTTTCTTAGATATAGCAGAAGAATAAATGCAAGAGAGAAAAATGAACACCATAGTCCAAAGAATAGCATAAACACATCAGTAAATGGATACAGATTGTCAAGAGCAGAAACTTCATTTGGAAATTAGATGAATTTTGCCCATGAGCCTAAAGTTCCAAAACAATATGTAGTAGGATGAATGGTAGAAATACATACCAGTGTGACAATACCACAGAATTCTGAGTGCAAATGAACAATATGCTTTTGTCCAATAGACTGTGGGACAGACTACTGCCTGGAGAGCACAACTGCTGAACTAAGAAGTTCATGTTAACCCCAAACAACTGTTTATAGCATGATTCTGTATAAATCTCAGCCAATTAGTGAGGAAACTCAAAGACAAATTTTGAAGACAATTTTATCTGTAAATTGTTGGAAATATCTGCAAAAAAGATATGACATCTAAGGCAAAACTAATGTGGGGTTTAGGAACTGTTCTCAACTTTTTAGTATCCTAAAGACCAATTCATCATTTGCTATATTTCAGGGACAGGAGAAATTTACTGTGGACTGGTTCAAAAGGATCTGAAAACTAACAGTATTTTAAACACAAGTAACAGAAACTCTTTTCCTCATTAGGGTAATACACACTTAGCTGTGTATTATGGGAAGCTGGGGGTTCAAACAGCTCTTCTGCTAGAGTTTCAAATCTCTGTGTAGGGAATGCTAATGAACCAAAAAGGGACAAGGGACAGACTTGCCCCTGACTACTACCAGCCATTTGTGAGGGGAAGAACACTTCTTTGCTTCATTAAGAAATTATATAAATTAGTATCTTCTAGCTTTCAAAAGAGGACTGTGAAAAAAAAAACCCCAACAGATTAACAGAACAAAGAATAAGAGCTGCAGGACATACTGAGGTCCTTATTATATTGCCTACTTAAAAAAAACCAAAACAAAACAAAAAAAAAAAAAAAAAAAAAAAACCCCAAAAAACCAAAAAAAACCCAAACAGAAACAACCAAAACCAAACAAAAACCACCTTTCTATTTCATTGGATTCAAGTCCTTCAAGTCCTAGATCACTGTTAGGCATTGCCATACTGAGGAACATTAAATAAAAAATTCTTCTGTATATGGGACCTTGGATTTCTAATGTGTTCAGGGAATGGAGGCAAAAATACCCAATTCCATAATTAATTTCTCCTTAAATCAACACAAAGTCCTTTTCAACAAAATAACCTGATTCATGTTGTTTGTATGAACACAAATTTCAGAGAATCTGTAGTTTCAGTTAGATTGAGAAGAGCGAATTTCTGCAGAAATTAGGTTAGATATTTTAATTTTCTTTCTTGCATCTTATGCTGAAGCCAGATTTACAGATTTACATTTTAGTTCTTATAGGTAAAATATGCACATGTAGTACCAACACATCCAAAGAACAAAAGTTATAATTTGTCTGATTTTTAATGTTCAATTTTATAATATAAGCTGATTATTAAAACTTGTAATACTATACCTATGCTCATTAAAATGGTATCATCGAAATATTATAAAATCCATAGCACTTGTATCAGGACTTCAAAATTGCTATTCACATTTACTGCATTTTTATACATGCGCTCACTGAAGCAACACACAGGTACGACTTTTTGGCCATATCTGTAACATGTTGACATTTAATGATACCTTTCCTCTTTTCCCTTTTATTTAAATAAAGTTGAGGAGGAAAAAATAAAAGTCAGAAAGCGTATATGGGGAGGATGGGGCAGGGAAGAGTGGTGTAAAATAACAAGTAATACTATAGTCATTACAACATATATTGTAGCTATATATAGTATACATACACTACATATATATGTAGTATACAATACTACTATTATAGTAGTTCTGTTGTGGTAGAACTACTACTACTATCATAGTTCCTACTGAATTCAGCTCATGCTATTGCATTCACATGAGATGACTAGATCACTTCAAAATGTGTATATGCATGTGTGTACATTTGTATGTTGTTATCATGTACAAACCTAAAGATGCTTTTTCAGAGTTCTTTTGTCAGCTTTCTTAGCAACATTTGCTAGCTTTAAACGTTCCCATTTATAACCCCAAAGAAAAATACATGTATAAGTAGTGCTGCAGAAAAAAGATCCTGATATACATTTCAGCATGTGTTTTTAAATCCTCTGACTGAAACTCACAATCCTTTTACCAGCTTAGAACACTGATAGTAATTCTATTACCACTGCAATAACCGTTCCTCTCTAATTCTCTAGACACAATTACTGTGCACCATGCAAGATGAATACAAATTAACAGAAGAGAAAACACCGTAAAAAAGGGAAAATCACTGTGGACTGAAATGTTCCTGCAGGGGATGCTCTTGCACTCTCCAGTTTAGCTGAATAAGCTCCCAGAAACACTTAAAAAAGAAAGGGGGACGACGACGATGACGACGACGACGACGGGGGGGGGGGGGGGGGGGGGGGTGGGGTGGTGGTGGTGAGGGGGAGGGAAGAAAAAAGTGGGAGTGGGGGTGGGTGGGGGGGAGGGGAGAAACCCAAAACATCAAGCAATGTTCTGTATGTGATTTTTCTTCTGCCCTTGGTAATTCATACTGATACAATTAAAATTTTATTTAACATTGTTATCTAAGATTATTTTTTCTTCCATTGTACCTAGCTATTCACTACTTTAAAGAAAGCAGTCAGTGCTTATATTTAGAGAAAAAAAAATCATTGTGTTTCACTTTTTGGTTAGTAAATGTTTCTGTTTAAATTTGTGCAGATTTATAATGGAAGAAATTCAAGTACAAAATGCTTTTTCTATTGAATACAGTTCCTCAACTCCGATATCTTTTCAAAGAAGTACCATATACCATAATCAACCTTTAGCTGTGGACATACAAGAAAATAAGGTGAAAACAAAATTAACAGCCTCGTTTAGCTTTGATATTTTTAACTTAAAACTAAGCAAAACTGAAGACTACAGCTACAGTTTACCACTGCCTCTGCTGGAGGCATATATGCCATGGTGACAGCCTATTTGGTTTCCACATCAGAAAATTTACAGCTGAACAATGCTACCTAATAATTCAGTGTTATTAAAAAACAAAACAAAACAAAACAAAACAAACAAACAAACAAAACCCCCTAACAACAAAAACCAGCAACCTTGTTATGCAGGAACTGGGTAAAATGATTGATGATTTTTAAGCCTTCTTATTTTGTCTTACTCCTCCTATAGTCTTCATGGGAGATTACCTTCCAATTTTCTTATTTTTTGCAATGTATAAATCCTTACATCCCACCATACTTTAAAACTTTAACAGCACTTGTACTGCTCAATGCAACGTAGATCTGTCTTTTGATACAGAGAAACCATCTCTACTTTTATAAATAGAGAAGCAAACAATTTATAGCTTTCAATATCAGTTATATTATTTATTAAAAGTATCAGACTTGAGACAGGAACTGGACTGCTCAACTTAGATACTAAATTCTTATGGAGGCTCTCAAAGGCAGTTACACCCCACACACACCTCAGTCAATGATTTAGGCATTTACTTCAGGTGGGTCATTATCTTAAGTGCTTTATTTTACATGCAGGTTTTATGCCCACATTAAATAGACTCTATCCTGCCCTAATGGCCCTAAATAACAAGCAAGCGATAAGTTTTATCTCTCATTGTAAAAGCACAAGATCTATCTAGAGGTCTACCAGGTTTATGCTACAGACCTACATCCCTACACCACCCTCTCATCTTACATTCTAGTTTGACTCTATTCATCAATTATTTCTCTTAAACTTAAGAGGCAGATCAACACTGATCCTCTGACTGACCACATTAAACTTAGCTTCTCAAGGCTTTTGGTACAGCTGGTATATAATAGTTTTCCCACTTTTCTTCATGGATAGGAAGGAAGGAAGGAACAAGTGAGCAAGCACTTGTGCCGTTGTTGATTACAAAAGCTTGCCATGTGCCATAGAGTCCACTCGTATTTTAGCTCAACAGTGCGAAGCTATGTTAAGTAAAACTCTATTAATAACACCTGGGAGTTAAGACTGCCTGCTTTAAACTTTTCTCAAGACATTTTCATTGATCTAATTCCTATACAAGCTAAACAAGATCTAAAGCCTTCTTTTGTGCATCTTGATCTACTCCTCAAAAGGGTAGAATTTGTCTGCTCTCAGAGTGAAGTGTTTCCCTTCATATTTATTGATGCCTAAAGGATATATTGGAGGCTAGAAGTGCTCAGCATGATTATTTTGCATTATATGTTTTGGGGTAAACTCATACTAAAACCAGTAGACAAGAACATTAGTCAAGGTTCAATTTTTTCCAAGTCTGACTGGATGTTATTTTGTTCAAATCACTCTTTTGCTCTGCTCTTCCCTCTATAGTTCAAACGAGTTACCTAAGACTCTAGTAACTGTTGTTTAATGCAATACTTGGAAAAATGTGTGTTTAGGAAGATTATTATCATCAGATGAATATTTCTGAGAGCACACTTTCCATTTATTAATACATTTTTCTTTCAGAAATGTAGCATAATATTCTGAACAAAACACTGAAGAAAAGTTGAAAGAAAAGGTAAGATTGAGGAGGCAGAATCAGAGGAGAGTGTATAGTAGAGGTGAAATTTTTAGAAAGAATTCATGAGTTTCCTTTTCTGGAGGTGGTCAGACAAATTTCTAGTTTGTCCGATGTTAGTCTTACCACAGATTTTGAAAAACTAAATTGTTCACAATGATCTTTATCTTTCCATATTTTGTACTGCAGACTGTACTAAGAGATATTTTGTGAGAGGAAAATTATTTTCTTGCTGTTCCAGTAAGATTAAATGGTTAATATGCCACTACAGTAAACTGTAATGGAATATTTCTGTCTGGAAATGGAACAGAAATCTGTTTTATCAAATCCAGAAAAGTATTTAGGCCTCAAGTTAATGTGTCTTTTCTTAAAAACATAAACTTGAGCTTAAAAGTATTATGGGTAGAAATTTGCTCAAATTCACTACTATAATTTCAAAAGGATGACCTCTGATCTTTTTTTTTTTTTTTCCTTTGCAAAGTATTTCCTATTTTATCTGTATTATGGCAAAAAATTTGGAACATAATGAGATATTATAAATGAAATGCAGGTTATTATTTTACATTTTAAAAGAAAAATGAACAAACTTTTTTTCTATCAAACACTAAGATCTGGGTCTTCTTTTTCTTCTTTCCTAGGGTTTTAAAATTCCCTTTACCATAATTTAAAGTAATGCAGGGGTTTACAAGATTCTAGCTGAGTAGCTCAAATATGGCCTTTCCAAAAATAGATACTTTCAGGAGTCCTGAGCAGACAGTTTTCCTAAAGGCCATAACATGTGGTCATATTCATCTTAACTGAATTCTACTCCTACACATGACAGAGAGGGCAATAAGATATTTAATAACTTGATCTAGGGACATTTTTATTTTCTTTGTGTGATTTTACTGAAATTGTGGCAAGCAGAGAAAAAATAATAAAAAAGGGAGGTTTATTATTGTTATTACTATATAGATTATGTAATGGGCATAAATAATTGTCCTTTGAGTATGAATGAAGATAGTTTCTTTTCAACAGTCAGTAAATGATGAGACAATACTTCAGATCATGAAGATTTCAGTGTATTTTCACGCAGGTTACCATAAAGTAAATATTCATAATAGAAACAAAAGTAAAAGAGAGTTGGTTCCCATGTATTTCTAAACCAGTGTTGCTCTTTCTTTTTCTTGCCAACCTTTATATGTCCTTCTAGTCTTTTTATCAAACGTTCCTGTAAAGAAATTGAAAAGCGAGAGCAAAAGAAACCACATAGCAAAGTTTGCTGGCCTCTGGGCTGGGTCGTGCACAGAATGCTGGTGCCTAAACGTTTTCTGAAACGGAATCAAGCAACATGACTTGGAGTTGTAAGCTAGAGGGCGAGTTAGTACCTTTGGAGTGATAAATCAAACCCACTCAAATGGTGCAACAGAAGCACTTCCAGTTATTTAACCACAGAATCTGAAATTTCTCTTCCTTTCATAGCTTAGCTGCCCTTACCAGGGCAAGCTGTTCTGTCTAGATGGAAGCCAGAGACTGAAATCTCTGCTAGAGTAGCTGCCTCACAGGGTAGTGGGGTTTTTGTTTTTGATTTTTAGTTGAGGGGTGGTGCTATTTTTTTGGTTGGTTTGGGGATTTGTTGTTGGGTTTTCGGGTTGGTTTTTTTTTTTCTACATTTCTTCTTTTTTTTCTAAATGGCCCAGAGCTGAACCTTTTGGTAGTTCAAAATCTGGTCACTAGGGGACTCCTCCAGCAGATAGTAGAAATATGTTAGTATTCCCCAATATAAGGAGAAAGCACTTTGCTTTCCTCTTTCTCCAAAAGTTTCCTGCCAGTAGACTGCCATTTAAGAGACACTACCAGCATCTCCATCCTTAACTGGCTTACATTTCAAAGGAGGAAAACCAAAACACAAACACCTAAAAGATCTGTATAAACTCATTCCAGGTCCTGTCTCACTTTAGCAAAGAGGTACCTTGTGAAAGCTCTGAAGAGGTAAGTCCAGACAAATGAATACACAGAATAGAAAGATTCTCAGGCACAATCGGTTTTGGAATTTCTTCTGGCTGGTTTTCTGGTTTAGTGGTCTACATTGTGATTGTTGTGAATCTCTCTGTTGGTGACTAAATACTTTCAAGTAGGAGCCTGAGGCACCCAAGGCACCAGATGTACACTGAACAGCAGCAGTCACCTACATGACTACACCCTTCTCACCACATTACTCCAAAATCTTCTGGCTTCTCAGTCTCAGCTCTTCTTTTCTGGCTTATGCTACTCCCACAAAAGAGTTTATTCAGCTTAATGTGGCTCAGAGAAAAGGGTCAGAGGGGAAGATGAAGAAATCCTTATGACTAAAAAATACTGCATCAGCCTATGTGTGCATCTTTACCCAGATCAGTTTCCAGATAGCTTTCTCTGAAACTACACAACTACACAAGCAGGCATAAGAATAAGCAAAACAGCTAAACAACTTGATTTTTTTTTTTTTTTTTACACTGGCATCACCAGTAAAAAGCCTTTCAAGAAGCTAAAAATCTAAACTTTTTTTTTTAGTACTGTGCCTGAAGTCACCCATGTAAGTTTTATGTATAACAGAAGATTTTCCTCTTCTTTTGAATTATGTACCAAGTTTCTTGATGGATTGGTCCTATCTCCCTCCTTTTCTTATCTGCTTTTCAAATTTTTTACTTTATAGGATGAATTTTTTATATTAGCTTTTTTTTTTTTTTTTCAGAACAGAAGATGGCAAATTTTTATAGTAAGTTGATTCATTTAACAGGGTAAGGGAAAAGAAATAATATTATTTTCCCATTATACAATTCTTTATTTCTCTTTTCCTTTAAATAATTGTCCGGATAAAATGGTCCAGTCACTAAATTAAATTTGGCCTAAGAACAGTCCTCACTGAAATGTAGCCTTTTATTTTTTCCATAGAAAATTATATTATCATACTTTGGAAACAGTATTCTGAATACAGAAGACAGAAAGATTCATAGGTCCTCACAGTATCTATTGGGTTTTGTTGGCCTTTCTTCACTGTAAACATTACAAAATGAAATATCATCATCCTCATTACAAGACACTATTTTAGAGGGAATAATGATTTTTTAAAGCATATTATACCATAAAGTTAATAAAAGAAGACCCTTTAGTTATCAAAATTGCTTCAAAATGCAATTCTTTTTTGAAAAAATTAGTTTTCCTAGGGCTTTTTGGGTGGATGATGTTTTTATTTTTTCTTCTAAGACCTGCTGAATAACAGCTTTCTAGTATTTGAAGCTTTCCAAACAAAAGTACAGGAACAGCCACCTTAATAGATGTAACAAATCTATGTGAGATAATTCTACTAATATACCTAGTTTATTGAAGACGGTTTTGCATTAATTGAGTGCTGATGGTAAACTGTCTTTTATCAGTCTACATACATCCTCACCACCGAAGGAGGGTCCATTTGAATAACCTTTAGACATCTATATCGCATGTGTTTACCTCACAGCTAATTTGTAGCTTGGTTTTATAGCCAGGGAAGTAAAACGATGCTTTTAAGTTACAGTTAATTTTATCTAATGGCAGATGCCTAAATCTGAACCTCTGAACTCTGTGAAGTAACCTATTTCTCTCTGTTAAGTTAAAACGGAGTCTAGATGAGATCAGAAATAGATGTTCATGTGACATGATAACTTAAGCTGTATTATACCAGCTAATATCTCTATCTTTCCTTACTCAACAAGGACCTGTCCTCTGCTTGCCAATATCAATTAATTTTAAGTCAGATAATTTGAAGTGAGATCCCTTGAAGCAGTCTAAAAGCCAGCTTTGGAGGCTTGCAAAAATTTGACCTGTACTGTTAGAGGTATTCTAGAGTAAACTACATACATGTGAAATGGGACCAAAATATGGAGACTGTTCAAACTAGGTATAGGAAGTGCATTGGGTTAAATAATTGTCATGTAATTTGGCAATCAGCTATCTTCAGAAAAGCTATCATATTTTTAGACAAGTCCTGATTAGCTCTCCTTGCTGATAGTGTAACTAACAATTTTCTTTTTTCAGTCTTTGAATTTTCAAATAAGACTATGGCAGAAATTATAGAAAACAGTGGCTCTGCACCAATCTCTTGGAAAATCTTTTGACAGCCAGCTGGAGGAAAGTTTGCACAGCACACAAAATAGTTTTTATGTTCTGCAGACTTTAAAATCAGTAGCTTAGGGACCAGTGTCAGCCTGGACCACAGTGGAGCAGCACAACATTGTTCTCAGAAGTGTGTTCCTAGCCATTTAGGCAATATTTGATTGCATGTGAATGACACAGAGTTTAATATAGGACTGTGAGGTGAACTCAGCTGGGTTACAGCATTGCTCAGGTAAAGTGATATAGCACAGAAGACAATGACCAGTTGAGAGACTAGGGTGATAGTAGGGGACAACATACAACAGAAACACTTCAAGGGGCAGGCTATGGGCAAAGGCAAGAGAGACTTTCCTTCTGAGAGCCTGTTCTCTCCTTTCTCATAAAATCTGTATGGATTTTAAGTAATATTTTTAATATCAACACAGAAATCACATTTGCTATATGGTTACAATCATGTGTTAGCTGGGAATCAGGGCTGTCTCCTTGCATGCACAACTAACGCATTAGGTCATCATTTCCCTGGGTGGTTTAGAAACTTCTTTGAGGCAATAAGGTGACTTGAGAGAAGTGATTAACTGAAGTCCTAACCATCTTCACAGAAAAGTGTTTAACTTACTGTTACAGGAGTTCTCAAAGTAGGAATCTCTGTCAGCCCTGGAGATTCCCCCCAGGCAGTCCCTGCTCTGGATGGACTCATTCCTAGATGTTCTTTGTATGCTTAAATGTCCTGGCAAAAGAATCTGGCTGTTCCAGGGACTCCTGGAGGATGTTTCTGCTGCAGAATCAACTAAACTGTGCATAGATTAAATATATATATATATAAATAGTCAGGAATGGACACATAAGACAGTCTGTTGCAGTATTTAGGATACATAGACTGTGGAGTAGTTGGGATATGATTTGCATGTAGTTTAAGCTAGTCAACAGGAAAAGATCATGCATAAACCAGAGTAGCTGCAGTTGATATGGGCAAACTGATTGTAAGAGTTCACCAGAACCGCAGTTCAGGGGGTCTCGTCAAATTTAGCCTGAGACTCCTTTGTACTGACACTTGCAATGGAGACTGACTACTTGGTGGTGAATGACCACTCTTTCAGAGATTTGATTCATCACATGAGCATTACCTTTTGTAAAAGATGCAATACATTGGTGTTATAACACTCTATGCATGTGTTTCTGTGCAACACCATGTCATCCCTGTATAATTAACACCAGTTCAAAAGTGTTGGCCCCACCTTGCAGTGATGAGCAGCAGGCATAGTTTCACAGAGAGTAAATGGTTCTAGGATGGCCATGGCAGTATCTGCATCACAAAACTGTTCTTCTCCTGCCATGCAACCCCCTCCCCTAACTTTGCTTACAGCTTTGCATCCTTTCCTAATGTCAACTTCTTTCCAGCCTTTGCCCCCATCACACTATGACACCTTTACCACAAATCCACCATGTACTGTATGCTCTGATTGTAATGAACCAGGATTAGCGTGTACCAAAGCTTCTCAGAAAAGATTTTGCTTTCTTCAATCATCTTTCCTGAATTCATTTGTAAATTTATACTGCCCTCTGATTACATTGCACAATTTGACCCTAAATTATGAAGACAAAGGCAAAATGTGTTTTAGCCTGTGTAATACACATGGAACACTTTCCTAAAATTCCCATTACAGAATATAAATAGAGACATGCTGTGTAGTCAGCTTTTACTGAATCTGAATGAAAATTCATTAGTAGGAACTGCATTTGGTGGTGTTTGTCTGTTGCAACCCTCCACATTCCTATTATTGAGCAGGCATCTAATCTGCTTAGCCTGATCCAGACTGTAAATTTGTTGCTTGATTGAATTCTGGTTTTAGTGTTGATGATATCCCTGGGATCATGAACATCATAAAATAGCTGCCAAGAACTGATCAGCTAAATGGAGATATGAGAACAGTGAATGTCAATACAAGCAAAGATATATAACTTAGTGACACTATACACCAAGAAACAGAGAGGGGATCTAAGCTTTCATGAAAGAATGATTCAGGTCAAGAGCACTTAAGGTTTGGAAGTGGCTGCTATGCTGGTCCATCCTTCTACTGTTTAACGTAAAGTCAGACGATCTATGGTATGTATCTGGTTACAGGAAAGGATTTCTGAGCCCATAGAGGCAAATAACTATTTCACATAATCAGATTTTCAATAGCAGCTGGTCTCAGGTGAATGATAGGTAAATTAGAAAATCTGATGCTTCCCCACTCCCCACTCTGTTAAGTGTGAAGATCTTGTGTTAAAAATTATTAACTTGCAAAATACTTAAACCCCACTGACACAAAATTAATTCAAAAGAAGGAAAAACTTTCAGTGTTTATTGTTATTTTCCCTTTTCTCCTCCTTCTGTTGAATTTATCCTGACTTCAGTTCTGTTAAATGAACTAGCAGTTTGTGGCAATTTATTAAACCAGGCAACTTTAACTTAGACTAGTCATAGCCATGGAAGAAACAGCAAGTCACACTTTTCGATCCTTTTTTTCCTCAGTCTAACTAAGCAGGTAGTTATGTGTTGATAACCAGCTCTCCAACATACCTAATTTACTGCTACAGTGGTCTCTAGATGTACCTATCTTCCACTATAGTGGTGCCTATGAAACATAAAGGAAATGATGGGTTCAAACTTCTGAAAGCATGAGCAAAAGAAATACTTTCTTGTTTTTAATCTCAAGAATTAAGTGTTCTTTGTGAATTCTAATCATGAAGCTGGGATGTGATACTGAGCTTTGAAGCCGTGTAGTCATTTTGCAGAATAGAGAAGTGAGGCAATCCTTCAGTTCCTGGAAAGACCACATGGTAGAGAACACTAAGATATAGTTGCTTTCCTGAAATTCAGTTTTCAAAATCGCCTTGTTCACTGTTTCCAAAATTCCTGACTAGAAGGCTGGAGTAGTTTCTTCACCAGAAAAAGAACTTGGATCTGTCAAGCAACATGAAACTCTCAAATGCAATAGCCTCTAGGGAATAATTGCTCTGTTGGTAATGTACAGGGAAGCAGTGACTAAGATCCTGAACATTCGGTATCTATTCACAGAACCATAGAACCATAGAATGGTCTGAGTTGGAAGGGACTTTCAAGTATCAGCTAGTCCAACCCTCTGTCATATACAGGGACATCTTTCACTAGATCAGGTTGCTCAAAGCCCTCTCCAACCTGACCTTCAACACTTCCAACGATGGGACATTCACACTTTCTCTGGGCAACCTGTGCCAGTGTCTCACCACCCTCACCATACAAATTTCTTCCTTATGTCCAATCTAAACCTACCCACTTTCAGTTTAAACCCATTACCCCTTGTTCTGCTACTACAGGCCCTGGTAAAAAGTCTCTTTCCACCTTTCTTATAAGCCCTTCTTCACTATTGAAAGGCCGTAACCAGGCGTCCCCAGGGCTTTCTCTTCCCTAGGCTGAACGACCCCGACTCACTCAGCCTTTCTTCAGAGCAGAGGTGCTGCAGCCTTCTGACTGTCTTCACGGCCCTCCTCTGGACCTGCTCTGACAGGTGCATGTCTGTCTTGTGCTGGGGATCCCAGAGCTGGGTGCAGTACTCTTGGTGGGGTCTCATGAGTGCTGACTAGAGGGGGAGAATCTCTTCCCTTGACCTTCTGGCCATGCTTCTTTTGATGCAGCCCAGGACAGGATTGGCTTTCTGGGCTGCGAGCCCATATTACAATCAAGGACTCAACATGCTCTTTCTCTTTCAGAAAGCCAAATAAATAGATCAGTAAGTAAATACATAAACTGAGAATTTTCAATATTGACAGCTATAAGTATATCCCTTTAAATGAACTCTCACTTAAAGTTTTGGTAGACAAAGACTAAAGAATAGAACATGTTATTTTAGCAAACTGTAAACAAGTCAAGAAGCAATCAGTAACTTTTTTTAGGTTATTTGACTAAATTTAATTCCCTGATTGTTTTGTCTTCTTCGAATAAAACTTTTTTGTGACAGAGTACTATATCAAGTTACCTGTTCTAAATCAACTAAGCTCCACTATGTAAGGTGTGGATTTTTAGCTGGAGGATTAATATTTAGTGGACATGTCTATTAGTGCATTAACAAAACATTTAAAAGACTGTATTCATTTTGGCACAGCTCTCTTGAAGTGTTTTGCTAAATTTATCTAATTTCTACTGTTTGAGGAATGGTAAGGATTTGGGGTTTTGAATGTATGTGTCAATAATTCTTGCATCCCATTGAACAAATACTGAATTAGGTGAGAACCAATATGCTTTAGGAAGCATATAAATGACACTATGTTAGAAAAAAAACACACAGGCATTGCTGATAACTGTAGTTTTCTTTTTACTTCACCAGAAACTAGAATATTTATGCCTCAGATCTACTGTTTGCAGATTTAGCAAGGCTGACACTGGATGTTAGTATCAGTGGAAGCACTTTAATATTTTAATTTCCTACTATTTTTTTCCTTCCTTCTTCTTCTGAGAATTATGGTGGTTGTTTTTTTTAAGATGAGGAAAGCATACCAGCATTCCTTTTTTCATTCTTGCATCAATTTAATTGATGCTCTAGAACTGCCTGCTATTATACATGCAGAGGGAGTTGATTAATTAAAGCATATTAGCTCCAAGAGAAATAATCTATTTTGGGGTGGGTTTTTTTTTACTTTTTCATAGATGAAATAGTCATTCTTCTATATATATATAAATCAATCCTTTATATATATAATATATATATTCAGTTAATTCTGTAACTATTCTTTTATGAGTTTTTTTCCTTTGATTGGCTTAATTTAACTAACTTTTGATAGTGATACCTAAACAATATAGTCCTTTTTTCCCAGAATCTATTCTCATAGGTAGAACAAAAAGAGAAGAGGACAAATTTCTTTTTCCCTGTATGTGCTTTTTCTTTCTTTTAGTCCTTTTATTGATACTCCTTTCCTCTTAGCCTGTACATAGAAAATGTCCAGCCTGGGGAAGAGATGCTGCATATATCTTAATTCATATTTGCCTATAATAAATCATTTTATCATAATTTATTTGATAGCACTGTACTCTGTATTCATATGTGTCCTTCCAAAGGTCTTTAAAGCTCTTTGAACACAATTTGAAGCTATTTTGATGAGCAGGGTGTGTCAGTGTGCTCCTCCTCCCCATCATGACCTTTATTTCCGTAACAATCATCAACTGATAACCACCAGTGGCAGTCCTAATTGATGTGTCTGATCATCCGGTCTTGGTGGCTGTGTCCCTCTCAAAGTAAATTTGGCGGAAACAGATAACAACACAGTAGCCAAGGGATAATTTATCAATGTTCCCACCTAACCACCATGCTTGACAAGGTCCAGCTCAAGCCAAGTTTGAAAGAAAATTCTGTAGTTGGTATGCAAATATGACTATGAGTCAATTATCTTACTCCACAAATAGTGGACAGCCCAGGACCCATTGAATTCTCCTGCTAAACAGTGGGTTGCATGCCAGGATGTCCCCTTCAGCAGGGACTTTTCTCAAGGTTACTCCTCCAGGCTGAGAGATTCTGTGCCACAAGAGATTCTTGGTAAGTGATTAATAGCATGCTATACTTGGAAATCTTAGCTAAATGATATAAAGGATTGATTATGCACATATAATCCTTTAGATATAAACTGTCGACCAAGTCTGGGACTAAGTCTGGATCCAGCTGCACCTGAACTCCCCTCTGAGGAGTTTAGAATGCAAGGGGGTCCTTTCTGAATCTCATGACTCAACAGGAGGGTCTCCCTGTCCTCCATGCAATAAATAATCAAGTGTACCTTGTCATCAAATCTTGTTAAACCACTGTTGCATTTTATTATCAAACTTGTTAAATCACTGTTTTATACCAATAAACGTTGCTTCTCTCTTATGAGTGAAGTGCGTCACTCCATCCACAACATGGGGTAAAACCATGTTCTTTGCCAAGGCAAGGTGTCAGAGACTATCTGTACAGATTTTACGTAATACTTGACACTATCTACCTATGCTCACTGTGATACCATGAGGTACTAAATATTTTTAATATTTTTACTAACTTTTACCTTTCTAACTGTTTCTTTCAGTTTAATGTGTGTGAAATAATGTTAGAACTATATTGTAGCCCATCAGAGTTGCAGGTATAACACGTGCAGAGGCAGGACATGAAGGGCCTGTGGGAGTTTGAGAACATAACATGCCAGGATATGGTACTGAAGAGGCACATAGGGCAGAGGGTGCCTTGTACTTTTTTGCAGGGCTGTCCACGATGTTCTGTGATGGCCTGAACTGAAAACAAAAGAACAAACCAAAAAAACCAAACCAGTAATTATGATAACCTTAATACCATAGAGATGGTGACAGAAGTAGTGGCCCAGTTTGCTTATTGGATCTGGTTTTACCATGTTGTACAGATTTCCCCTGAAGCCTGTTAGAAGTATAATTAACACACAAAACTGAGTTTTTCTTTTTTAAAAAAAAATAAAAAATTCAAGTCAACATCTTTAAAATCTGAACTTCAGATAATTGCAAAATAAATTTGTGAAGGCTTTCTCAATTATTTGATTGTAATATACAATCTTATCACTTTTTATTGTCCTATCCATATTATATCATATAATATGCATGTGGAGAGACAAAATGTGCATCAAAAATTTAATGAGCTTTTAGGTTATCCTCATGGAATCTCAGTTCACCCACCCAATAAGACTGATCACTTCACTCAGCTGAAATGGATAGCATAGGTAGGCTATTTGGCCTTCTTTTTTCTTCTTTGATTCAATACAGAAACTTTGTTAACTGATATTTTGCACATATTCTTCAGGTTTTGATCTGCAGGTCTATTACTTATTTATATACCCAGTCAACATATATTGTTTCAATTTATATGCACATTTTTTCCTACACTTAATCTTTTGTATATTCTATAAATTGAATCCTATTTTTTCAACCTTTTTTCTCAATTCATTAAGACTCTTCTGAATTCTTATTCTTTGAACACTCAATCTCTTCCAGCTTAGAACCATCTGAAAATGTAATAAATATGCTATTTCCTGCATTATCAGGTCAACCTTGACAGTATTTTATGCCTGCAAACACAGATTCTTAGTCATCCTTTCTCTGGGCTAATGAAACAGTGGTATTATTACCTTTTTGGAACCATTTTTACATCTGTTACAACAGCTTCCTATGGACCATGGTTTCTGAACTTGATTAAGAGAATGTCATGTGAGACAATATCAAAAACCCCACTGGAGTCCGTATATGACATTTTTTGTCTCTTGCCACAAGGCCTGTTCCTGTGTCATGGGAGGAAATTAGATTGTTTTGACACAGTTTTTTTGTTGACAAATTCATGATGGCTGTAAGTGTTATATACCCTTGTGTAGACATCACCATAAAATAGCAAGAAATAAGTACAGAAGCAAAACCCTCTACCTGCGTATGAACAGTTTTGTGGGTTTTTCTTTTTTTCTTCCAAGCTTAGGAGGGACATTGATTTTGCAGTCTTTCTGAACCCCATGATTTTCTTTGTTCATTTGGCACACATATTCTCAGTTTCAAAACAGCTCCTTGAAACAGCTTCTTGACTGTAGGTTCAGCCCAAATATATAACCTTTAAAAAGAACACCCACTATTTCCATTGGTCAATTGCATCTGGTGCTACAGGGAGAATTTGCAAGGATTGGTTCCTCACAGAGACCAGTGCTTAAACAGCTGAAAACCTGGTACCATAGGGAATAGATTCCACTTCCATGGAAAATGAAATTTAAGATTTTGATGGTTTTGCTGAATGGCATGCAGAATACTGTGCAGAGATGCAATTCAAGTTATTCTTTACAGGAATATTTTCATCTGGAAAACTTGGATATCCATAAATATCTCACAGGTATTTCCAACAGGTAAATCACATTTAATTCAGCTGCTTAAGCTGACATAGAAATTCTTCAGCTTTTACTCCTTCAATTTACATAGTGTAAACCCTTTCCAGGAGCATGATATATAATGCAAACAAAGAGTATAACAAAACAGGGAAGGGGAAGGTAAGTCTTGCAGATATTTAAAATGCTTCAAAAAGTATAAACTCTTCTGTATTATAAGGTTATAAATAAATATGGAAATAATGTATAAAGAATATAAAGATACGTGAATATAAGAATGTGAAGAATATAAACGATATTTGTTGCAATACAAAATATGGTTTAGAAGTCTTGATAAAGTGTATTTTGAGTGTGAAATTATTAATAAAGGATATGCAGATTATAATCCCCTAAAGTAAAATATCTATCTCGTAAGGACCTACCTCTATTCTATAGGAATGATCTGATTGTTATATTGTGTTGAAATTTGGGGAGCCATGAAAGAAAAACAGTAGGGTATACTTTCAAGTCTTTGAGCTCAGGCTACTCCTCAGGCAGCAATGCTACATTTATCACACACAATCCAGGTTAAAGCTATCATTTTATGACCTTAAAAAAAAATTATAGAAAACTACAATGCAGAAAAC
This sequence comes from Falco naumanni, assembly GCF_017639655.2. Lineage (NCBI taxonomy): Eukaryota > Metazoa > Chordata > Aves > Falconiformes > Falconidae > Falco > Falco naumanni. The sequence continues at coordinate 100,576,808 of NC_054055.1, read as the reverse complement.
GAATTAACCTACTTCTCATGCAGGGGAGGTATTAGAACTAAGTGTAAGGAATGTCTGTTTTCTGAAAACTGCTTGGCATGCAGTATTACCTGAACTATGTCAGTGTCCCTTCCCTGTAAGCAGTACCACCTGGGTACTTAGGCAATTGCTTTATTTGTCCTAGGACCTGCTCTACTTACAAGTAATTGAGAACCATTTTGGCTGTTTCAGCTTTTGCTGGGCGCATGTTTGCTTGGCTACAAAACCTGTTATAGCACAAGTCATGAAATGGTCATGAAAATTTGTGAAGTTCCTTTTAAAGACTAGTGATTTTCAATGGTGATTTTTTAATTTTTTTTAGTAAGTTGTATTTACTACAGCAGTGATACTGCTATGACTTTGTAAAGCCAAGCAAAACATACAGAAAAATACATAGTAGAAAGAAAATCTCAAAATAACATTACCTGTTCCTTCTGTTTTCACATTTTTTACGGAAAGTTTAGATTTCATTAGGAAACTTGTTATATCCCAGATAACTTGGTAATAGGATTGCAGAATAACACTCCTTTAAATCAACTGAAAGGCACCAACAGATTTAAATTGACCCGTCTCTACATAATGGCTTTCTAATTCCAAGATCATCTGAGCAAGACTTATGAGAATTTAGTTTAACTTGAAATAAGTTTTCACTTTAAAGAGTTCCCTACAGACTAAAAAAAAAAACCACACCAAAAAAAAAACCCACAACAAATTAATGGACATTTGTTAAAAATTTTCTAGGATTCTGTCGTGGTCTTTTTTGTTCCACTGGCAAGCTGGACACTTGCAAGGGAACGAGATCTTCCCCAACAAACAGACAAATGTGATTCTGACTACATATGTCTAAAATTTGGGCAAGTACTGTTCACACTAGTATTGATGTTTATAGTCAGTGCAGAGAAAAGGTCATTTTAAGAGCGTGACTCATTAACGACATAGAAATAAATAATGTCCTAGAATTTTCTATTTCTCATCTCTTACTGTGAATTAAATCCAGACAGGTAGATGTGGACATGTACATATGCAAATACACATATGTGTGTATGTTCAGAGAAATCCTCAGAACTTCCAAAGAAAACAGTAGAACACATGGTGTCCCACTCAGTTGAATGGAGCACTGGACTATGTGCAGGTCCTTAATGTTGAACTAGCATAAGGTCCAGCTATGCAGCAACAGCAGGAGCCACACAGCCTTCTGCTCTCTTCTGCTTCACTCTTCTGCTCCTCTGCGCTTGGTGCATTCATTTTTGTGGGGTTTTAAACTGTACAACAATTTTGAGAGGAAAGGAAGAGTTAAATGACTACTCTGTGGAGTTATTTTAGTTACCTTGACACTGCATCTCCTAAAAAGTGAGATAAGAGCTGTCAAAAATGTAAATGAAAACACAAATAGTCTTAAAAGATTTTATTGCATGTAAGCAGATTTTATTGCATGTAAGCAGATTTTACTAATCAACACGGTAAGTCAATGATGCACATCTTTTCACAACTTAAACACAGCAAATATAAAGTAATATGCATTGTGAGCAAGATCATATTTTGTCTTCATTACTAAAAAGCTATTTTTTGGTTAATGTTCTTTCTGTGGCTGTTAGTAGTTTGCTGATTTTGTGGGTCAGAGTATGGGATCAAAATGTTCAGCTTATTCTGTAACAGACTGTGGTGCTCATTGGCTGTGTCTCTGACTTCTATAACTGTTAATTAGTTCTATGTGAACCACTTAATATTAAAGCTAACTTTTGCTCTTTATTCCCTCATTTGAACATTTTTTTTGAGCAATTAACTCAGCTTTTGCTGTGCTTGGGTCTTCTCACATGTTAACATCATTAATCATTAAGAATGTTAAAAGGTGTTTCGCCTCTCCTTAATAAATGCTAAATTATAAATGTGGACAAAGATGCAACCAAGTAATTTTAAAGCAAAGACAGTAACATAATAAATTTCCTGGAGCACTACAGAATGTCAGGTTAGTCTGAGATGTGAATATATATGTAAATCTGGGAAAGAGTTTGTGAAAGAGAAGAGTGATGCAGTTGTACAGAAATGTAATGTAATTGTTCAGCTTGACATTAGTCCTGATGAGATAGATTTTAAATACTTGTCTTGTTTACAAGACAACTTTCTGAGACATTTATTTTAAAGATTAAATCAAAATTGATGAGAGCATAGAAATCTCATCAAGATGATTTTACATTGAGATTATTCTCATCTCCTAAAAGTACAAGCCCTTTTTCATAATGTGGTTTCAGGCCAAAAGGCAAACAGAAAACAGTGGAAGAGCAGAAATGCTGTACATTGACTTATCAAATCAGAGGCCACAGACATGCTGCATCAGAAATTTAATTTGTTTGAAGCAACATTTTAGATATCATTAATTATTTGCAAATTAATAATAAAACATATTGTCACAAAGTGTTTTCGTCAGCTGTGCTATGCAACACATTATTCTATTACCAGATTTCTAGCTAAATTCAAGGTTAAGTCATTACTAAGACTAGCAGTTACCATACTACCTTTTGCTCTGGGTGGCAAATAACAACTCTTTAGCCTTACTGATTTATATATAGGTCTGAGAAAGCACTTTACATCTATTTCTTAGCCACCTGGTGTAATGTAATTTCAACTCCCTATAGTCCTTGGCAGGACACATTGGCTGGGCTTATATAGTCATCTGACATATTGAAAAGTTTGAATAAAAAGGAGAAAAGTGATTCTTTTATATTTAAAATGCCTAGGTGTTTCTGTATGAGTTTATTATTATAAATAAATTAATCTGTCACTAAGAAAATATCAGGACAAGCAGAAAGATAAAATAATAGTTTCACATTTAATTCACAATGTGAAAACCAGCTCTTGTCACTGGTTCCCTCTTTAGTTATTTCTTAACTGAAATTTATCTCCTTTGCTCAGAAACTGCACACACCTCACAAATATTCTGTCTGTAATGATATTACTCAATCTGTATGCAGAGCTTTCAAAATGTTTCAATTTACACCCACTTTGTCTTTTACTGCCTTATCCACAAATGAGGCAAATGTAACAAATGACACACAACATTAAATGGAGCTGATCTGCATGAATCTTTGTTCTTAATGTTCTCTATTCTAGCTCTATAGACTTCAGGGTTAAACAAAAATAACAGCTGGACCAACAACTTCTGGCCTCTGCCACTCAGTATCTTGCAGAGATTCATAATAAAACAAAGTAGACCAAATAACCAAGGCAATTGGAACTATCTACTTCAGCGTTCCACAAGAAGATGTTTCTATATATACACTGACATGAGGACTGTCACATATTTGAAAGATTTTTATTTATTTATTTATTTTAAAAATACATGATTTTCCCTTCTCAGTCCTGTTTCTGTCCAAGAATTGTTGGTATTCTTCAGTCAACGTAATGCTAGATGTGTTTCTGTCATTCAAACTTCCAGGTTTAAAAGATCTTAAAACAGATACCAAAGAGGGACCTGATGGTTCTGAGGCATTTTTAAACACAGTTTGTTCAAGGCATGAATCATTCTTTGTTAAGGACAGCCAGTAAACACAAAACAAGACAATGATCTTGACATTTATTCTGTAGGGGAACATATACAGAGACAAGTCAATAGGATTCCCTTAAGCATACTAGCACAAACTTGCTAGGAAAGGATGAGAAACTCTTTGCTCTGTGTGACAGCAAAAACACGGAATCCTTCCTATTTTAGATTACCTATTTGTTCTGTTAGGTTTAATTAGGTTTTTCTCAGACATTGTCTAGAACTCCTCTATGTGTATAAATACGTAAGAATTCTTAGTAACATAAACAACTCAGATTAGTATGGCAAACCTGAAAAAGTAGGGTAATATGGACAGTTTGCAAGAAGTGTTATTTCCATGTTTGAAGAAGCCTCTGCCATATCTAGTTATGGAAAAAAAAAAAAAAAAAAACAACCCAGTGATGCAAATTGCACCAGTAATGCATCTAAGACTGTTTCGCAGTGTATTACATTACGGCAGCCATGTTTGATAGTCACATATCACCATATTGTATGGGGACAGAGATGAAAGAAGACAGAACCAAAATGACTCATCACCAGGCTGAATAAAAACTTTAAAAATTTATTTCCCCCCACACTCATGTCTTCCAGAACTTACTTCTGAGCTCCCTATGGCTGATTCTGATCTATGTTATTTTTTACAGAGCTCAGAGAAATCACACCAAACTTCCAGTACAATATGTGAATTCAGAATTGGGAACAGTCTCTTTGGTATATTAATTGGGAAACTTTAAGAAGCTATTGTAATGCTATGCAGTTCAGATTTTAAGTCTTTGTACTTTAGTCACAGAATCATGCAAAATATTTCATTCAATCTTCCATTGCATCTCTTCCCAGAAGAATAAAAAAAATCAAATGTGATTTCTGCTTCTCTTATAATCCTTGTTTCTGTGTAGAAATACAGCATATTTCTGATAGTCTAGTGGCATATCTTAACAAAAAGTTTCAGTTAAGAGACAGATTTTTCAAGACAACTTTATGTTAAATTTTCATGAAGCATCAACAACTTTTTTTTGGATAAATTTATGGGAATCTAAATAACACTTTTAAACTCAACACATATATGTAAATTAATTAGGGGTTTAATGGCGTTGAAAGCAACTCAAAGTTTGCCAGGTTGTTCTAAGAAGTGATTTTAGACTGACCAGTAGTTTATCAAAGGCCAACATCTATGATCTTTTCCCTGCTCAGATAAGTCAGGGATATTATATCAGTTTTCAAAGAAAAGGAAGAAAGTGCTGAACCCTTTCCTAGCTTGCCAGAGCTCTCCACTTAGCAAGAGAAATGAAAAGATCTTTTTTGCTATCTAAACAGATTAGATTGGTACCAGGAGCTCTTTAAGTTCAATTATACTGCCTGATTTATTTAGTGAGTGGGCAGATTTTGGTAATTTCTTTAATAACACAGTAGAACAATATTTATTTCATGACATATTTAAAAAGGTTGGATTGTAATATAATAAACTACTCGGTGCATCCCAGTAGTGACATTAAACACTTAAGGATTTCTGCATATTTCTGTGTATTCAGTTACATCAGAGTGGGAGAGGTCCAGATTAAAAATATGAGCAACTGAAAAAAACTAGAGTATGAGCTTTCAGTATGTCAGCTAATCCTACCCATGTGTGGCATTTTGCATGAAGTTCTAAGTAGTTCAAAAGCTCACACCTCAAGACAGTTTTCACAAATAAAGATAAAGGTCTCAAGTATTTAACATGATAGAGACATACTCTGAGTATACAAACTAACTGTCTGTTAATTTTTAATTAATTTATTGAATGTTCTATTTTTAAAAGGAAATTTTTGCAACTGTACGCATTCAGCCATATACTATGGGACTTAAATTTCTCACACGAAATATATGCCCTTCAATAGTATGCAGTTTAGTTTCTTTTGTTTTCCCTAAAGTCATGGTAGCATGACTTGCTTCAAGATCCAATCAGCACTGATCTTACCAGGGATTTTTGCCATCAGATCTAGTATTCTCCATTATCTACTATGTATATATAAACTATATGGTGTGATTCAATATGTAAATTCTAATGTGGGATTAAAACCTCACTATGGTAACTGTATTCTAAGAATGTCTAGGATATAAATAAATATATGTCTATACACATACACATATATAGTGTAATAATTTATCAATAACCCTATATTCTAGTTTTCCTTTTTCTGCAAACACACAGCTAATAAGATACCTTTCTGGAAAATTTTCATGAATATCCATTACTTGCATTTTACCTTTTTTCTGAACTGTGTATGGTTGTCTTTCCTTTGTTTGCTAAAGGACGATGTTAAGTTTTTATGGTATTAAAGAAATATTTGTTATCTGGGAACATTTCTAAAAATGTATCAATAGAAAGTCTTTCTTAAAACTCACATTTTTTTGAGACCAAGTGGAAAAGAAAACCAGCAGCTAAATCTCAGAGTAATTTCTATGTTTCTTACAATAAAGGTTGATAGAAATTGCTCTTAAAAAAAAGAAAAAAAAAAAAAAAAAAAGAAAAAACCTCCACAGCACATTTCCCTGAATACTTTTGCTCTGTGTAGGAGAAAAAGGGACCCTAGGGTCATGGAAGGGAAGTAGAAAAAAATATACTAATAGAAATCCATCAATCACACATCCAGGTAAAGTGGAAGAGACAACCTGCTTATCTTAAATATACACTATACTATACTCACACTTTAAGCATAGTTTGTGAGAAATATTATTTAAATTCAGATTTTTTTCATCCATTTTTATAGGTGTTAATATATCATCTTGTTTTTCAATACAATATCTTTGAAATTACCAATTAAAAGAAAAAGAAAAAGAAATTCCCTATTTTTCTTTAAAATTCTTCAGTCCTGGACTATGAGATTATTTCCTGCACCAAAGAGATAACACTACTATTAAAAGTTGGATCCTGAATGAGGCTAAAAATAAACTTTTGAGGACTTGTGCATAATATGTTTTTCAGATTGCTTTTGTACAGGTTCCCTCCTACTTTTCTCTCTCAATAACTTTACACAAATTCCCAGGAGAGATTTTATGCTACTTTTCTAAATAGAAAAACCCAAGCTCCAAATATGGGTGTAATCTATCTGTGAAAGACTGGATTCATACCTGTAACAGTTGTCATTGGTATTTTTACTTTCTTTTTAATCTCCTGAAGTCTGAAATGGACTCATTCATTCACATGGGTGAAAGGTTCGGCTGTTTCACTTTAGCAGCCTTGCTTTGAGGAATTTTTACAGATGACTGAGGCAGAGAATTCTACATGCTCCAGTGCATGAGCAGCTCTGAAGCACATATGATTTTGATGGAATTTCATTTTTACTGAATACCTTGAAAACTTAAAACACACAGGTAAGGCTGACTTCTAGCCCATACAAATTTAAAGTATAAAGTAGTCATTTAATATAGTGTCATGAATTTCTTTTCTGGACACATTCATAGAATACTTGTTGGAAGGGACCTCTAAAGATCATCTAACCCAACCCCCAAATAGCAAATTTGTTCTCAACTGAACACTGATCTTGAAAATTCAATCTAAATTACCCTAGGTGTGATTTCAAATAAATGTACTTGTTCATTATTATAGTTCATATATAAGGTATATTTCCAGAAATTAATAGGCTAGTGCATCTTCCTCTCCCATATGACTATTCATAGAAGTGAAGTTTGGGGTTTTTTTTCAGTGTTTGTGAAAAGACACGGCACTGCAGGTCACAGATGTTGTTTTGAGGAGTCATACACCCTCCTCTCACATATTTCCTCAGTTCAAATATTCACCATGTTAATGTATTAATATAGTGACAGGAAACTTAAATGGAAGAGGTTGAGGTAGTGGCTTCAAGTTTTATTTCTCATAGTTGATTAAACATACTACTTCACTAAGGATTATGAGATAAGCAATTCTAGATATTAATTCAATTCAAATAGTAATTTAAAAGCAAACAGGGAGATTTTCTGTGTAATTATAATAGAAAATATAATGCAGAATCTTCAGAACAGATGAAAATGTAAACCAACCTGATTGGGTAAGCCACAGAGTCCCTACAAATATTACTTCATAATTCAGTCAGGGGTGGCACGAAATATTGAAACAAAGAGTAATCTTTTCCTAAATAGGTAAGAGATATTTTTGGGATTTCAGCACCTGGACTAGCCAAACACTGATGAACGAAAAAGGTGTTTTTTGCATGGAAACCAACAAAGAACAAGTGAATTGTATAACAACTGCGGAAAAAAGAGACAGATGTTCAGTTTAGATTTCAGTGTCTAATATTTAACCAATTTCTGTGGAATAACTAGTAGGATATAGAATCATAGAACGGTCTGAGTTGGAAGGGACTTTCAAGTATCAGCTAGTCCAACCCTCTGTCATATACAGGGGCATCTTTCACAAGATCAGGTTGCTCAAAGCCCTCTCCAACCTGACCTTCAACACTTCCAACGATGGGACATTCACACTTTCTCTGGGCAACTTGTGCCAGTGTCTCACCACCCTCACCATACAAATTTCTTCCTTATGTCCAATCTAAACCTACCCACTTTCAGTTTAAACCCATTACCCCTTGTTCTGCTACTACAGGCCCTGGTAAAAAGTCTCTTTCCACCTTTCTTATAAGCCCTTCTTCACTATTGAAAGGCCGTAACCAGGCGTCCCCAGGGCTTTCTCTTCCCTAGGCTGAACGACCCCGACTCACTCAGCCTTTCTTCAGAGCAGAGGTGCTGCAGCCTTCTGACTGTCTTCACGGCCCTCCTCTGGACCTGCTCTGACAGGTGCATGTCTGTCTTGTGCTGGGGATCCCAGAGCTGGGTGCAGTACTCTTGGTGGGGTCTCATGAGAGTGGTGTAGAAGGGGATGTGGTTTAACCCCAGCTGGTAGCTAAGTACCACACAGCTGCTCACTCACTACGCCACCCCCCCACCCCACCCCGAGGGATTGGGAGGAGAATTGGGAAGGAATGTAAAACTCGAGGGTTGATATAAGAACAATCTAATAATTTAAATTAAATTAAATTTAAAATAACAACCAATAATAATTGCAACAATTATAATAATTATCATTTAAAGGAGAGAGAAAGGGAGAAGAATATCCAAAGGGAAAGAAGAAAAGTGATGCACAATACAGTTGCTCACTGTGCTCTGACCAATGCCCAGCTAGTTCCCAAGGAGCAATCAGCTGGCTCTGGCCACCTCCCCCCATTTTATACACTCAGCAGAACGCCATATGGTATGGAATATCCCTTTGTCTAGTTCGGGTCACCTGTCCTGGCTGTGTTCCCTCCCAGCTTCCCGTGCCCCTCCAGCCCTCTCACTAGCAAGGCCTGAGAAACTGAAAAGTCCTTGACTTAGTATAAACATTACTTATCAACCACTACAAACATCTGTTATCAGCATTGTTCTCACATCAAATCCCAAACACAGCACTGCACCAACTACTAAGAAGAAAATTAACTCTATCCCAGCTGAAACCAGGACAGGGGAGAATCACTTCACTTGACTTGCTGGCCAAACTTCTTTTGATGCAGCCCAGGACACAATTGGCTTTCTGGCTGCAAATGTGCATTGCCAACTCAGGTCTAATTTTTCATCCATCAATATCACCAAAGCTTTCTCCGTGGGGCAGTTCTCAATTCATTCATTCCTCAGCCTGCACTGGTACTGGGGATTGTCTCAGTCCAGGTGCAGGACCTTGCACTTAGCCTTGCTGAACTTCACAGGCCCACTCCTCAAGCCTTTCAAGCTCCCTCTGGATGGTATCCATATCCTTTAACAAATCAACTGCACCACTCAGTTTAGGGGAATCTACAAATTTGCTGAGGGGGAATACATTTCTGCTGTCAATGTCATTGATGAAGATACTATTATAGTATTAGTTTCAGTGCAGACCCTTGAGGGACAACACCTCTTACTGATTTTCACTTAGACGCTGAAACATTCACTGTAACTTTTTGTATGTAACCATCTAGCCATTTCCTTATCCATCTAAGAGTTGATTCCTCAAACCCCTATCTTTCCACTTTAGTAGCAAGAATGTTGTGGGCGACAGTATCAGAGCCCTTACAGAGGTCCACGCAGATCACATCCATAGCTGTTCATTTGTTCACGGATGCAGTCACTCCATCATAGAAGACCACTAGATTAGTCAGGGATATCTTCAGTTTATGTAATATACATCTGAAGAAAAATAAGAAAGAAAGAAAAATGAATGAGTCTAGGCATCAAAGCTTCTACACAATGTTCTTCAGCAATAAAGTCCAATCGAACTTTGTGAATTTTTCATGTAAAAAAGGCTGATGGTTTTTGTCTTTTGCTTAATTGTGTCTCATATTTCATTATTAAATCATACATTATTAAACATTACCAGTAATGATTTGTACTTATATTAAATAAATGAAACATTAATAAAGTGTGGTTTATAGTGTAACAGAATAGTACAGTCACGTATTACAATATTTGTTAAAAGACATGCAGGCTTGCAAAGTTTTGGAGTTGAAAATATGCACAGTACTCAATAATTTTAATTCTCAATATCAGCTGATAAACATAATTCCACACATAAAACCTTTGCATTCGTAAAGAATTCCACATGAATGAGGATAACTCAATAGAACCAGTAGGATGGACAGAAATTAGGAAAATAAACAATATTTGGAAAGATTTGGAAAAATAAAGGTATTTTAAAATACATATCCTTATGATGCTATGTATTCTTGCGTATTTCAAAGCATGTCATTCAGTCATTACACTTAAGATATCCATAGAAAACCTTGTTTGTTCAAAAGAGATAACAACTTTTTGTCTTTGCAACATGAATGCATAGGAGATAATTCATTTATTTTTCAGATCAGAAAACCAGAAAGTAGCAATTTGCTTTTCAAAATCTCCCATGATGCCAAATGAGTAGATAAATTTATTTTCAAACAACCACTGCCCATTCCTCCCTCCCTTTTCTATCTTTATTTTTAATTATTTAATAGTTAAAATCATGTTATTATTCACACAGCTTTAATCTTCTTTTCCTAAGGATGTCCTCATTATCTAGACTACATTGCCTCTTTTACTAAGCAGTTGGATATGACAATTCCCCCAGGCATCAGTTATTATTTTGGAGCAAACAATGAAATTTCCTGAAAGCTATTTTTTTGTTATAGAAAATTTGGTATAATTTTTTTCAGATACAATATATTAGGGGGAAAAAAAAAAAAAAAAAAGTTGAGAAACTCACATGTTTTGCTTCAGTTCCAATCCTCTTTTCAATATTTTTTGGGGGAATTTGGTATGCTTAAGTTTCCCTCTTAAAAATGCAAAATCTTGAAGACTTTTGTGAAAGGTATTCCATTTCTTATTTAGTTCTAGTCAGTGTTTTTGAAAGCAAAAACTAGTTAACTGTCATCTGCAAATATCTGGATTTAAATGACTTACTTTAAAAAAGAACTTGCCAGCAAAATTCAGAATAAATAAGGGTAAAATAGGAATATTTACTTGATTAAGCCATCCATTTTTTTTCTTCTGTCCATTTCTCTACCTCAGCTTCACACTTCACAGCTTCCAGTGCTGTGGTGCGCATCTTCAGTAAGTAGAAGTTTCATTAATTAAAAAAAATAATAATCTTGATTTACTCATTTAATACAGTTCACCCTATGAACTGGATGAAACAAAGAACATGTGAATAAAGCTTTCATGTAATTTTGCCTGCCCAGTAGCACACATGGCCAAAGCACTAGCCATGTTCTTCTTTTCATGGCCGGATAAGAATGACATAACTTTAGTCTTATATGCTTATTTGCTTAAAACATTTCTGAGGTTTATTAAGAGTGAGTAGGTTATATAATTATTATTTACATTAAAAAACATTGATTCACCAGCTCAATATCTGAATTTATGAATCAGTCTTTTATTTTTTGTCCCCTGTCAATCTGTCCTTAGAAAGGTCTGCGCTACACAATGCTTCTATTAAATCTGAGTAGCATATCTGTGCAGCCAAAACGGTTAAAGATATCATAGATCTTTTTGAGAAATCACTGGCAGAGCTGACTGTTTTCCTCATTGAGATTAATTTTTTTGGTCCCTGTGTTAAGAGAATTTTGCACTTGGAATTTGAGTCATTGAAATAGATATAGAAAAAGTCAAAGTTGCTTGATTCCTCATGTGTGCCACTTTCTGTATCCAGAAGATCTTTTAATCATAATATTTGACATTTACATAAAGCTTTCCATTAACTGATGGAAAGATAGCCATAAAATGCAGAACATGACAATCACATCAGTGACTTTCCATTAAAGAAGGAGGATTGTAAATTCTGAGATTAGAAATTACTAAATTAAAGTGGATGCAGTAAGAAAGGCATGGTTGCCTGAAAATGTTCAAAGAGGTCACACCTCTTCTGCTTTTTGATAAGAATATGCGTTTTGTGCAGAGTGTGACTGTTCTAAAATGTTGCTGTGAGATGCTATGGGCACAGCCCCAGAGCAGCTGTAGGGGCTCTGGCTCACTGCTAAAACTGAAACCCAACAAGTCATATTACAGAAACCACAGGCACAAAATGACATTTTCTGACAGTTTGTAACTCCATGAAACTTAAAGAGATTCTCATGAAATAGAAGTCACTTTTCCCTTAAAAATTTTCAGTTTGAAGCCCTGGTGTCATATATGATGTCAATATTCATTGAGAGGAAAAAGAACATTAAAGCCACTTCATGCTTCTCTGTATTGGTAAGTGTTAGGTAACTTTAATGTAGAGGCTGTCGTAATACAAGACTATGACATTTCATGTAACAAACAGCCATGAAGAACTGAGGAGGCTATAACAGCTGCATAAAACCATTCCAGTAAATTTTCAGATGAGTGCCCATCATTTTTGCAACACAATTTACAAGTGTAATTTACTGGTGATTGCTTACCTCAGTAGTGGCATCACTATCTGATTGGAGGCGCAAATTCATTTTAGCCAGAGCAAAGTTGGAGGATTTATCTTGCACAGACAGGTCTTTTTTCTTTTTTTTTTTCCCCCTAAGATACCTGTGACTCTTCTTAGGATAAGAGGAAATGCAAACTTGAGAGCATACTCTGGCTTGGAAATCCAGGGGTACTGTACCTAACCATTGCATTCATAACTTACATTTATGAGACCCTATAATCAGCTACAAAGAGACAGACTGTAAATCTTTAATATGGGTTTGATTATTTTAGTTCCTTCAACAGTTTTTAATTGATCACTTTTCCAATCTTACATTTCATTTACAGAATTGCATATTGAATCAGTACGGACAATATGAGATAACATTATCCTACCCTCTCTAACTTCTCATTGTAATGCTCCAGATAGCAGTTCTATTGTTTTCCATTTCTACAGGTATGAAGTATTCTGACCGTATAAATACATTCCTATAACATATACTGAAGTCATTTGCTTAATTGCAGACAAAGCCCAAAACTAGCTCTTGCTACCTTAGCAAATAAAGGTGAATTTGTTGACAACTTTAATGACCCCTTTGGAAGCTCAGGTCCTAAGTAAGTATCTGATGAACAGAGCTAAGAAAAGGTATCCTTACATATCCAGATTTAATGGTGTATTTTTTCAAGTTTGTTAGAAGCAAATATCAGGGCTTTAATAACTGCCATTCTAGCTATTCTGCCCTGTATCCAAAATTACTTTGCCCTGTATCCAAAATTACTTTGAACAGGACGAGGTGAATATGTGCATTTAATTTATGTTTTATTTGGATAGCCTCAACAACCTGCCAATAAACATGTGAAACATTCTTTAGCATATTTCTAGTGCTTTACACTCAGGTTGGCTGTTATTTTCAGATGTGCTGGTAAGTGGCCTGCATTTCTGCTAGAACTGATCAATGCTGATAGCTCTCTCAGTATCTTCCCTCACTGCATGCTCAGGATACACTGAATTCTCACTTAGCTCACTGGTTAAAAATACCAGAGACAGCTGAAGAGAGTGAACCAGTGGATGTGACCTTGCATGCCTCACAGTCGGTTTACTCAGCCGTGTAATGACTACCTCAACATTCCTGAGGCTCCGATGAACTGGGTGATTCAGGCAGCTAGAGTCTCATAAGATCACAGCTCTGTTTATACAGTTTGGCAAGAGAGGAAGATACAGCACTCCCAGGTAAGCTTACATGGTGCTAAATGTACAGGTAGATGACTTGCTGTTGGAAGACTTTCCTGTAGTTGTACAAACAACAACTGTTTAAGGAGGCACTGTAATTAATGAGTGGTTCCTCTGAAGGATAAAAGGGACTTAAACTAGGTGAGTCCTCCACATTGCTAAGTAAATGATAATGAAAGCTCCACACCCCAGTCTCACCTGAGGTACACACACATCTCATGTCACAAATCAAAATATATTTAAACATCAGACACATTCGATGGTTTTACGAAGCTTTATTCTTCCTTCTTGTCTCCTTTCCTGCCCTGGTCTCACAATTACGACATCTCAGCTTTTCCAAGCACAGTGATACATCTCTCTTCAGACATGATCAGTGTCACAGACCTGCAGTGGCTTAATGCCACAAAATCTGCTGCCTTCCACCTGAAAACCCATTTTGTGTTCCTGCTTTGTTATAGGACCTGATGGACAAAAGGATTTTTTAGACAACCCAGGTCACGGGTTTGACTTCTTAGGAAGTATGTCTGTGTCTGGAATGCCTAACTTCTACCTTTGCTAGAAAGCAGAAAGGTAATAAACAAGATAATGATAATGAAAGCAAGATAATACATGTGAGCTATTAAAAACAAGCTATTAAATAAACCCCAATATTAAAATACTAATATTAATACTATTCAGAATTCTGGTAATTACCTCTTTCACTTCCATTAAAACTGTGTCAGGAGGATCAGAGTTAATTCTGCCTGCATCAGTTCAAGACCAAATCTAAGATTTTTAATGTTGAATCTTTTACTCAGAAAATCTATAGTCACCTGAGTCATTCACTGGTGAGTGTTGAATTGTTCCAGTTGCATGTAATGACAGTAAAAAATAAATAAATAAAAAAATCACAAGACAAGCAAGAAATAATGTATTGAAGGGAGTCATATTTTAAAAATGCATTTGGATGATATAAA